>NW_026622763.1:70627131-70946020 GCF_023065955.2 Ursus arctos
ATTTTTAAAACTATCTTATTGAATACAAAGAGGGGACTATTTATCTCAAGTTATATGTTTTATCATTCATTTTATACAGTAAATATATCAAAGACAAGGTTGGAAGCAGCTGTCTAGCAGTTAAATTATATTTTATCTCTATGGAACATAATCGTAGACTTTTACATGTATAAGAATAGTTTCTGGTCCAAATTACTCTATCATTTTTAATTAAATATGGCTTACAGGGATAAGATGGCATAACAGCAGTCACATGACTATGAAAAGAAACAGATGATGAAAATATAAATTTTCATTCCAAAGTATTTAAGAATTATTCTGTGTTAAAAACTGTTGCATTTGTAGCAGGGCCACAAAAAAAAAAAAAAAAAAAAAGACTCAATTGACTCAACTACTTTAGATTTTACTTTCTCAAGGATAGCAAAATAGTAAATAAATGCATACATGCATAATTAATTAAAAATAATAAAATAAAACAAAAGGCAACCAACCACGTAGTAGGAGAAGTGATGTTAAGTTACCACATAGAATTGGTACCTATCTGAAACTATGGAATTGGGTAGGGTTAAGGGAGGATACTAGCAAAGGTATCCTGAAGTAGACTACCCCCAGTACTAGGGAATGAATGAGAAGAATGTATTATCATAGAAAACAATGAAAATTAATTTCAAGGAGAAAAAAAATGTTCAAACATCTGAAGGCAAGTGGATACTGCATTTGGATATTACTCATATTACACAACATCAGGGGTCTTTTGTCTGATTTATTCACTGATGTGTCTAAGGGTTTGAAATAGTCTCTGGCACATAATAGGTGCCCAGCAAACATTTGTTGAATATATAATTCACGAAGGAGGAAACACAAGCAAGTTGAACAAAGAAGAGGTACCCCTGCAATGACAACACTTTTGTAATTTATTAGGAAAACAATGAGACGTCAGAGAAGAAACTGAAAAAACAGAAATGGTAAGCTCAGGTGGTATTTTAGGAAATTTGCTTTAACAGATAGGTGGAAAATAGAATCAACAGTTGAAATGAAATAAAATGAAAATTAAAGAAATAATAAAATAAAAATAAATACCAATTAGGATTCTATTGAAATATTGAAGAATGGGATTGATAATGGCAGTAGAATTTGGAGATTAGTGCAAAATATGACAATATACTCATGAAGTAGAGCCTAAAGGTTTTGTGACTAAGGGTATGCAGTGAGTTAGCAGGGAGGCAGAAGGTTGGTTTGTGGGCTTGAGAAAGCAGGTAATTAGTGTTTTCATTTAATTAAGTGGATATGATATGAGGAATCGTGGTTTTGGTAGAAAGATGGTTTATTACACGTGGACATGCTAAATCTGAGAGACCCTTTGTATACCTACATGAGGCTGTCCTTGCAGACAGCTGCATAAAATGATCTCTATCTCAAGAGAAATACCACTCTGGATATTTAGATTTGATGATGTTAGATTTGATGATGTTAGTATATGATGTTGAAAACATGAAAATGAATGATGTGGGGGTGTTGTAACTGCCATCCCATTCTCCCAGCATTTCTGCTTCCTCCTTGGTAGGGAAAACTCCTGCATACAATTCAAATTGTCAGCACATGTTCCTCCCTAGCTCTTTACTATTCAGAACTGCAGACCTCCATTAGTCCATGTTTAGTGTTGGGTGGGGTTACAGTACTTCAGATTAGAATCCATAGAAGATGTCCTATTGTGTTCTTCCTTTTCTTGATGCTGGTTGGCCAAGACTTTCAGGTAGGCCCAAGCCACACAGTTTAATCACAAAAATTCCCACCTGATTAGTCAGCAGGAGTTTGCCAAGATGTTAATAAATTATATTATTAACATTATATTTACTTATGTTATTATATTAACATTATACTACATAGGTAGAGTCAGCTTAAATGTTCATGAGAGAGAAGTAAGAACAAAAGGCAACTTGCACCAGATTTCTGATAGATAAAAGTCACCAATGAGAAAATACAGAATAGAAATATTGCATAGTGGATCCAAATTCTGAGTTTTGAATCCAAAAGACAGAAGCAGAGGGGGCCACAGGCTTTGGAGTTCTCAGGGTAACAGACTGATCAGTCCTTTATCACTGTGACACACACAACCTCACTAATGCTGTTTGTCTTCAGACCATCAAGGGTGTTTAGACTTTTTTATGATAGGTCAGATCTTTGTTTATTAAATTTTAATTTAAATTCCAGTTAGTTAACATACAGTGTAGGTTATGTTCATACCCATAGGAAACTCAGATTTTCCAGGCCATCTCTTAAAATCTAAAATGGCTCATATCCATGATCTTTTTTGATCTTAATTCACACCCTTAGTGGCTTCTAAGGGTGTTTACTGTGAGTCATCAGCAAAATCATCCATATCTTCAATCTCTTCCCAAACATATGCACACCTTCTTGTTCTGACTTATATATGGCTTTCCCTTGAGGCTTAAAAAATTAAGTAACTTATTTATGTGTACATGGCAAAAGCTGAATTTGACTTTGCAAGACCCAAACTTCCTGCCTCCAGAGTGAGCCCAGAGCCATGCCTTAACCACCTCTTTCCTCAGGGGTCATTTCTCAACTTCCTAACACCATTTAGATTATACTGTATGTCGATATCTTTAAGGAAAAAAGGAACACATATATAACAAAACCTAACATTTTTCTTCCTTAACTTTCATTTCAAAATACCACTCCATCTTTGTCTTCCTTCTTCCACTATAAACACCACGTGAACCTCAAAACAGGTATTTTGTTTAAAAACAGGTATTTCATATTCTACCCTCCCCACCTTAGTCTAAGTAATTCACCCCATGCAGTCATTCAAGCAAAGGAATTATAGTTCATTTGACTCTCCCTTTAACTCATCTCTCCATATTAACTAAGTGGAGTCTACCTAAAACATGTTTCTTAAACTGCCCTTCATTATTTGCTCAAAGTCATTTTCTAGATTTGGGCTCTTCATCTTTCACCCGAGTTTCTTGCAACACACTTCCCACTCATCCTTCACGTTGCCAGAGTGAACCCAGCTTATGTACTCCCTTCGATTCACTTGGCCATAGGGTTCTAATTTTTGCTACTTATATACTCTGCTATCAACCATGTTCTCACAGGCCACAGAGAGAATATTTCTATTTCTTTGAAGAAAGTTTGAGTTGCAACATCATGTTTCTGAAAGGCAACATTGTCGTAGTGCTGCGTGCTGAGCAGTATCCAGTATGACAGCTGCTCTCGTGTCATGGAGTAACTCTTAATGCCTGACCTCGTGCTTTATACCACCCACCTCTTCACTGAATGCTCCCTGTCACTTGTGCAGTATGAAGTGCCACATGATATGCTTGGTGCCCACATGCATGCATTCTGCTAGACTGAGCAGGTTACACGGTTGTGATCTAGAGGTAGCCAGGGTGCTGCTGGCTTTAACGTTCTTGCCTCCTGCTGTCGGCTCTAGGCCTTAGGTGGTGGAGGTTACTACTACCGCCAAATGGGATTTAGTTTGCCCAGCAGCTGCCAGAAAGGTCTGATGACATAACTTGAAAGTGTATGGGAGTTAGCATCCAGTGGGTAAACTCTGAACAATAAGTTATAGAGGAGAGTAAGGAGTTGGCTGATAATTTTTTTTTCTCTTTCTCTTCTCTAAGAACCTGTTTCAAGACTCAGTATTTTCATATGAATTTTGACATAAAACTTAACCTAAGATTTTATTTTTTTCTTAGACATAACTGTGATCAAAAGTTCACCAAGTCACGCTCAGGGGTAGTCTCTAGAAGAATCTTAGGAGTCCTTCCCAGGATGGTGGCAAAATCAGAAGCAAAATCTGACAACCGATGCTCAGGAAAAGTAAATAAGTGATATATTACAGTTGTCTCTATTATACTCCCAGCAGTGAGTATAACCACAAGAAATTCATGTCTCGACACCACAGTTGTAGGTCAACATCACACAAAGATGTGTGTATGTGTATGTAGATATGTGTGTGTATATTTATATCCATAACATCATTCCAAAAAAGTGTTTCAAAAGACATCATTTCATAGATATGCCACTAATCCATTTCACAGAGATGCAGTATTGCATCTTCAGATTCCCTGTATTTATACCATGCAGAAAGACAGCCCTGAGCAGCATCACATTTTTTTCTTACCAGAAAATAATTATTTGCAGACTGGCGTACTTCAGACACTATTTCAAAATACAGACACCTGAATAAATCAGTTAAAGGAGAAAATCAATACAGATGACCAAGGTTGTATGCTTTGTTTGAGACATCAAAACGTTATCCTTGAGATTTCTTTATGCAAATATATTTCACTTGATTTTATCTTCTCTCTGTTCCAAGATCATACCACAGTTTATCATGCTAACTTGCAATTTTGCTGCTGGAGGGGTACATAGCCGGAATAATTACATTTCATAGATGACTGAATATAAAATAGTAACCTTTTCACATTAAACGAATGTATTAAAATTGAATACTGTATGATGAAATGTGCACCAAATCTACATTAGAAAAAAAAAAACTGAGCTCACAAAGAAATCAAAGATGAGAAGAGAAAAATTAAGAGCTGCTTTTAGTGGAGGGGTGCCAGATATGGCAGTTCTTTATAATGCAAAGGGTGGAACTGGCAGTTATCCAGTGATATGGGGGTAAAACAGACAATAATTTACATAAGTACATTCAGGTAGCAGTCAGAGATGGAGTTATTTGCTTTGAAGAAAGTTTTCATTTCAAAAGAGGCATTGAAGTTTCATGAGAGGTAAAGAGGGCAAAATGCCAGCCAAAAAGAAAAACTAGCTCTATTAGAAGGCAGGGAAGGAGAAAAAAAAAAAAAAAAAAAGGAAAGACTATCAGATGACTGGAAGTTAAATTTTATTTTATTAAGCTCTGCTTCCCTTGTCCTTAACTGTAGATATCCTCCAGCAGCATAAGAATACAGCTTATTATTATACTTCTATTATACTTCTGTGTACTCCTTATCAGATAGCTCATTAAATATGATAGCTTCATTGAATAGAGAAAATTCACAAATCTGCCGGACTGCATTTTCAATTGAACAACCATCTGTTGTGACCTGCAGATCCATTGTCATTCTGAACTCAACATAAGTGAAAACAAACTCATAATTATTTTCTCATAAATTCTCTTCCAGACTTTGTTATTTCTGTCATCCGTCACTACTTTTCTTCCATTTATCTAATTTGGAAAAATTGGTGATATTCACGGACACAGCATCTGATGCCCCCCCCCCCCCCATTAATAACGGATGTTGAGGAGTCCATTCTCATTCCACTTGCTCTTCCCATTTCTTCTCCCCCACGCCGCTACTGCAGTCCTATTAGAAACACGGCTTCAGACCAGGCTTTTGAATCACATTGGAAAAGACTTGATAACATTAAGGTTACATAAGTTCTGCATTTAAATAGACCTAGTACAAAAAGTGCAGCATTTGATAATCATGTAGGCCTAAGAAAATCCCTTAACACCTCAAGTAACGATATGCTTATCTGTACAGTACATTAAAGATAAAACAATGAATGCTCCAATTCATGGTGTTTAAATACCACTTTCATAGAAGGCCACATTCTCGTGGTGCTCTGCCTGTTTGTCTGGCAGCATCATATGTTTTTTATAATTTGTTTTTAAATCACCTTTTGATATTTTAAAATGTATTTTTAATCCTAATATTGGAATAAAGGTTTTGGGGAAAAATAAATGAGATTTAATATTAAGTCTTTTACCTGAGAAGAGAGAGGTTTATCCCCTGTTTTCTAGAACTTAGTCTTTTTTTTTTTTACTAGGCAAATTGCAGGGTTTTTTTTCTTAAAGTTGCTTAACTCAGTCTCAAGTCTTTTTGTTTATTTTCATTTTGGTTTGTTTGCTTCTATTAAATTGCTTGACCTGTGTCTTGTTCTTATAGCCCAAAAGTAACTTAAACTTACAAAGGAATTTTTTTAAAAGAAAAAAAATCAGAATCCGCTGGCAGAAAACAAGTAATTATTTACTTAAAATATGTTAATATGGACATTATTTAACACTTTATTCTAACTATCAAAATTTTCAGAAGCAGCTTTATCACATTTATCCTTTTCTTTTTCTCTCTCTCTCTCAAAAAAAAAAAAAAAGTTGCCAGCCATAGGTCTAAGGAATCTCTAAATTAAAGAATTAGGATAGAACTAGGTATTTGAAGTGAAATTTAGAGCAGCTGTAGGTATAAGGTGATTTCAGGTAAGGAGAGCAGAAGTTGTGTTCAGCTTCTGAGAAAACAATGTCAGGAAAATTAATAGAGCCAGACTTTCTCCTCATTGCAGCCAGCCAGGGCAATCTTCTCCCAATTTATCGACACTATACTCCCACCAGCTAAAAATTTTAAGCATATGCTCTCAAAACATATTTTTCTTATTTATTCTTAAGATGTTAAGAAACAGTACATATATATGTGTATGTGTATAAAAAATACATGCACAGAAATTAAAATTTAAAGCAGATGAGACAGAATATAGGTAAATCTAGTATTTTAGTCCCACATTATAAATGTCTCCTGGGGTGCCTACACATCCTCTGGAAAGCACTGAACTAGGGTCAACGACCTGCAAACAAAATGTTAGCCTAGGAAATGTTTCTAATAAAATCATATAGAAAGGAAAGGTTTACTTGAACTAAGCCCTCTTATCTTTTCTAAGGATGTAAGAATAATTGGGTTAGAATACATAATCACATAGACTTCACGATTTAGGTAACTATTATGGTAGGGAATCAGTAACAGGAGGGAAGATGGATGGGTAGGACAAACTGGAATTGATAGGTCATGTGATCTGTATGTCTCTCATCATTGGGCAGCTTGACCTCTACCTTAGATGTCATCTATTCTCCTTAATACTTATATATGACATGAGTAAATATGCACAAATATCTAAAGTAAAATGGAGAAAAAAATTTCCAGTTTAAAAAAAAATCTTACTTAAAAAATTACTTGGTACCTTTCAAACAGTTTACAAATATTTATCACACTCTCTCATCAAAATTATCAATTGGCCATGAAAAAATGTGGGAGGTGTTTAATGAGCTTAGCATAGATATCTTCGTACTAATTAAAAAGCATGTAATAAAATTATTCACTATATAAAAATGGAAAACAAAATATAGAATGTAGATGATACTAGTAATTTAACAAAGGCAGCACATGTAGTAATAATTGTAGCTCTTTGTAATTATAAATTATATGTGTACCTATTTATCTACAAGTGAATATAGGTAAACATTCACAGGAATACATTTTCCATATTTTCTTTAAATCTCAATTTGTTATATTATTTTGAACTTAAATCATAAATCACTATAGTTTGCATACTGCATGAAAATGACTGAAAGTTTAATTTTTGAATTGCCTCCTTAGCATGAAAATAAGGTTTCAAAAATGTTAGTGCTTGGGGCACCTGGGTGGCTTAGTCGGTTAAGCATATGACTTCAGCTTAGGTCACTATCTCAGAGTCTTGGGATCAAGTCTCACATCCGACTCCCCACTCAACGGGGAGTCTACATCTCCCTCTCCCTTTCTCCCTCCCCCCACTCATGCTACCTCTCTCTCTCAAATGAATAGAAAATATCCTTATTAAGATGCCTCTCCCTCTCAAATGAATTGATAAAATCTTTATTTAAAAAAAAGCTAATGCTTGAGTGCTGTAAAAAACTGTCCTTAAATGGGCACCTGTGTGGCTCAGTCAGTTAAGGGGCCAACTCTTGGTTTCTACTCATGTCATGATCTCAGGGTCCCGGGATTGAGCTCCTTGTTGGACTCCATGCACAGCATGGAGTCTGCTTGACATTCTTTCCCTCTCCCTCCCCATCTGCCCCTCTCCCAGCTCAAACACACACACACACACACACACACACACACACACACTCTCCCTCTGTAAAATAAATAAATAAATAAAAACTTTAAAAACAAAACAAACCTGTCCTTAATGATTTTTTAAACAATCAGTTTTGTTTTGCAAACAATGTACTTTTTATATGCCTATTTCAGATTAGTAAAGTCAACAGCAGTCACCTTTGGACCATGTATATGATTTTATCCACTTGCATTTTTTAAGTTGTTGATTAAAAATATAGGTCCAATCATAATCGTCGATTCATTCCTGTTTTGACAGTGTTTTACTCATTGATTTCACTTCTACAACTATGATTTTGAGTGAAATTTATGAAATGTTGCAGAAAATAACTACTGTCTGCGAAGTTTATTCAGGAATATGAATTTATTCACAACCTCAAACTAAATGTAGAGAAAGCAGAAGCTGAGGCAAAAGTGGTATTTTTCCACTCTATCAAAGTTTTTCTAAACAAAAGAAAAACAGCAACCCTTTTCCCTGCGTTCAAAATGTCTGTTACAGTGACAAAATTGGAAATATAATGAGCCTGATATTGGCATAGTTTGAGTGAAAGTTATGATCCCACAACTATAATATGCATTTCTTAGTCTCCTGAGGAACTTTCTGTGTAAAAGAGTAGATCAATACCCAAGGGGTATTTGGGTTAAGTTCGGACTGTATATGTAAAATCTGTCACAAGGAAATTTAATAGTGTGTATGACATGCTAAACATAGTAGAATTTAGGAGATTTAACTACCAACGTTAATGAGTATTTGTGTTGAACATATAAATGTTTGATTTTCAGAAATACTGTAGGAAAAATGTATTGGTTTGTAAAAAAGTAGCATAGCTTCATATATTTACTTCTCTCACTTTAAAATTTTCCATCAAAATATTACAAAAGATTTAAAACACCTTAAAAAATTTATCCCAATTTTAAAAGTGAGTACTCTGTCTGAAATATGGTATATTCTATTAGTTTTCTATTGCTTCTGTAACAAATGACCACACTTTAGTGACTTAAAGCCATGGTTTAGTGATTTACAATAACACAAATTTATCATTTACGGTTCTAGAACTTGGAAGTCTGACAAAGGTCTCACTGGACTGAAATTAAGGTGTTGGTAGGCTCTAGGGGAGAATCCATTCCCTTGCATTTTAAATTTTTAGAAGCTGCCCACATTCCTTGTCTCATAGGACCCTTACTCCATGTCTGAGGCCAGCATCATCAATTCGCTCTGACTCTTCTTCCTATGGTCATATCTCTTTCTGACTCTATCCAGGAAAAGTTCTCTGCTTTAAAGGACTCATGTGATTTGTAGGCCCACTCGGATAATCCAGGATAATCATTCCATCTCAAGGTCCTTAACCTTTATCACATCTGCAAAATCTTTTTTTCCATATAAAGTAACATTCACAGTTCCCAGCTCTAGGGATTTGCATATTAATGTCTCGGGAGGGGTATGAATTACTCTGCCTATCACACAGATGTTTAAAGCATTATAGTTTTTATATGAATGCTTTGGAAATATTATCTGTCAAACAGTGGTACCTGGCAGAAAAATAAAGTCTTGGTAGATCTACAGGTATTAATGTATGTATGTTTTTTGTGCTTTAGGGGTTGACATAGAATTTAACCAAGATATAGGCCTAATATATGAATTAAATGAAAAAATTAATTATATAGTTTTTTTCTAAGCTCATGCTCTCACTGCTACCAACTTTAGATTACAATTGGAGGACAAATATATCATCTAAATTAATTTATTTTTTTTTACCTCTTAAATTATTTTCATTTTTTCTTCAACCCATTCATTTAATACAATTTCTTTTCAACAACATTAACAACTATAAACACAAAAGCCTTATTTGGTTTTATAAATGAAGCAAAACAAATATAAATAACCTATAGTACTTGAAAGGATTTTCTCTTCTTAATTGAAAACAAACGGAACCTAAGCTAAATTAAATGAATGTTTAATCTTTCATTCCAACACAAAGGTTATTAGTTGGTGCAAGTGTGTACATAGTTATAAAAAGAAGAAACAAGCAGTTGATTACTTTAACTTTGGAAAAGTCTAAGCTTAACAATTTGAAATGTCAATAAGAAGAAATAAAGAATTGCATTTTAAGCAGTTCAGAATATTTTTAAATGAATTTCTCAGCATCTGCTTATGACTGTGTAGGTTTAGTGCAGAATGAGTATATCCGCTTGCAAAGAGCTCTTTATTTGACGCTTTTCAGAGGGCTTTTCAAAGAACATAAAGTGATTTCCTATTTAAATGAAACAAAATAGTAAAGGGGATTGGGCAAACTCTTGTCAAGGACAATATGTTCATGCTGTAATTCTTTTGAGAACTACCTTATCATTTGCTGTGACAATTTCAGAGGCTTTTAACTTGGGTTTTCACAATTGCAACCTCATTTTCCTATAGCTGGATACATTTATTTTCCCCACCCCAAATTTGCCTGAGGGTTAAACTTAACCCAAATCTAAGTTATTCACTTAGATTAAAATGTAAAATGTCTCAGTTCCTTTCCTTCCAGTGAAGACTGGAATATCTCCTTTATTCCTTCTCCATATAAGTATATATACATTTCAGGGTTTTAGGAGCATGAGGGAGAGGTGAACGATCCTTGGTTGTAAGGTCAATACTAAGACCTGAGGCAGCTTTCATTCTCATAACGGGCTCAGCTAGAGGGCTCAAATGAGATGCCCTGAACTTGCTCATCAGGTCCACCTCCTTAGGACCTCCATGAAGCGGTCTATCACAAAACTGCTGACCTTTCTCCAGTATTCTGGGAGCTTTCCACTGTCCAGAAAGCCAAGGGTGACGTCAGCATAACTTTCTTCTCTTCTCAGATTCCCACACCCCTGTGTGTAGTCTTCCCCGTCTTGGGGAATTGTATTCTTGGAACATTTTAGGTCCAATTCAAGCAGTTTTAGGCATGGCTCAAGAATGCAACCGTGATTGTGGTTTCTTCCATCTTTATTACTTATTCAATATTGTGTATAACTACTATTCGAGTTATAACAAATGCATTAAATACCATTTGAACAGAAGTTATCTAACACAGTGGCCACTCTCCCCTTGCTCTTTACATGAAAAGAAATGGTTTCAACCCCTCCTAATTAAGAAAAAAAATTTATGAATAATCTTCATCAAAGTTAGTAAAATCTCCTTGAATTCTTAAAGTTCTAAGAATAAATTTTAAATTTAATCCATTGCTTTTATGCACTTTAAATATCGATTTTTGTCTGATTTGTTAAGATGATGAATTATATTTACTGATTTTCTGATATTAAAAGTGACCTGGCATTCTTGAAATAAACTCCATGTTTTTAAGGGGTATTTGTTTTCTATATACAGCAGAATTTGATTTCCTAGATTTGTTTCGACTCTTTGCATCTATACTTCCTAGTGAGATTGTCCAGTAATTATTATTTTCCTTCTGGCACTTGTGATGTTTAAATTACGATAGTCTTATACAATAAGCCGAGGTGTAATTCTTTTTGTATCACCTGGGTATACAAGTTTGTAAGCTTGGAAATCCGTTTCTTTCATTTTGGTTACAACTCTTGATAAAACCATCTGAACCTGGATATTTCTTTTGGGAGAGATTTAAAATTACTCTTTCAATATATTTTAGAGTTATTCAGATATTGCATTTCTTCTGGAACAAATTCTCTATGTTATATTTTTCTATGAATTTGACCATTTCTCTAAGTTTTAAAATATAGTGACATAATGTTATTCATAATAAAACTTCATTTTAGCGTCAGTAGCATCTACAGCCAAGTGCTTTTCACTTTATTGACCAGTTACAACTTTGGTATTTTTATTAAATTTTCCTGAATTTTATCATTTCATTGATCTTTTTTAAAAATCTCACTTTTAACTTTGTTGATCATCTCTGCAGTATTTTTTCCATTTTATTAATTTATCATTATTACTTATTCAATATCTTTTTTTCAGTTTTATTTTGCTGTTCACATTTTATATTCTTAAGATAGATGTTTAGTTTGTTAGTTTTAAGTATTTCTTATTTTTGAATATAAGCCATTAAAAAGGACATAAATTGCCCCCATTTAAGTACTGTTCACCTGCACTATCAAAGTTTTGATATGTAGTATGGTTTATTGTTAGTAATTAAGTATTTGTTGATTTTCATATAATATATTCTTCCTTCCTTAATTTATTTGGAATTAAGGAAGTAAATAATTGTATGGACTTTCCCGCTTCTTTTCTTGTTACTTATTCCAAATAATACTATTGTGCTAAAGGAATATAATCTATACAATAATACTTTTTTGAAATTTGTTATGCATTGTTTTATGGTACAGTATGATTATTTTTCACAAATATTCACTTTTTTAAGTATGTGTATTCTGGGGCACCTTAAGCATCTGCCTTCAGCTCAGGTCAGGATCCCAGGGTCCTGGGATCAAGTCCCGCATCGGGATCCTGCTTGGCGAGGAGTCTGCTTCTCCCTCTGCCTTTCCCCTTGGCTTGTGTTCTCTCTCTCTCTCACTCTCTCCCTCAGATAATAAATAAATAAATAAATAAATAAATAAATAAATATCTTTTTTAAAAGTATGTGATGGCTAACAGACACATTAAATGGCTAACAGGCACATGAAAAAAATGTTCAAAATCATTAGCCATCACAGAAATTCAAATCAAAACCACATTGAGATACCACCTTACACCAGTTAGAATGGCAAAAATTGACAAGGCAGGAAACAACAAATGTTGGAGAGGATGTGGAGAAAACAGATCCCTCTTACATTGTTGGTGGGAATGCAAGTTGGTACAGCCACTTTGGAAAACAGTGTGGAGGTCCCTTAAAAAGTTAAAAATTGAGCTACCCTATGATCCAGCAAAGGCATTACTGGGTATTTACCACAAAGATACAGACGTAGTGAAGAGAAAGGCCATATGCACCCCAATGTTCATAGCAGCATTGTCCACAATAGCTAAATCATGGAAAGAGCCGAGATGCCCTTCAACAGATGACTGGATTAAGAAGATGGTCCAGGGGCACCTGGGTGGCACAGCGGTTAAGCGTCTGCCTTCGGCTCAGGGCGTGATCCTGGCGTTATGGGATCGAGCCCCACATCAGGCTCCTCCGCTATGAGCCTGCTTCTTTGTCTCCCACTCCCCCTGCTTGTGTTCCCTCTCTCACTGGCTGTCTCTATCTCTGTCAAATAAATAAATAAAGTCTTAAAAAAAAAAAAAAGATGTGGTCCATATATACAGTGGAATATTACTCAGCCATCAAAAAGAACAATTTCTCAACATTTGCTGCAATGTGGAGGACTGGAGGAGATAATGCTAAGTGAAATAAGTCAAGCAGAGAAAGATAATTATCATATAGTTTCTCTCATTTATGGAACATAAGTAGGAAGATCGGTAGGAAAAGAAAGGAAAGAAGAAAGGGGGGGTAACCAGACGGGGGAATGAACCATGAGAGACTATGGACTCTGGGAAACAAACTGAGGGCTTCAGAGGGGAGGGGGTGGGGGAATAGGATAGGCTGGCGATGCATATTAAGGAGGGCACGTATTGCATGGTGCACTGGGTATTATATGCAAGTAATGAATCATGGAACTTTACATCAAAAACTAGGGATGTATTGTATGGTGACTAACATAATACAATAAAAAATTATAATAAAAAAAGTATGTATATTCTGAAGTTATCATGTTCAGCATTTTACATATATTCATCATTCTTTATTTTTTATATATACCCACTCGAAGCAGTTAATTGTATTTGGCAAACCTTCCAGATTATTTTACCTGCTTGAAAATGAATAATACAAAGTCTTTGGATGGACAGTCTCATCTGATACTGTTATACTTCTCTTTGGATGTGTTTTAGAGTACCTAGAACAACGTATGAGTGGCATACCATTCAGCCGAATGTCCATAAACATTTTCTCTCAATCAAGGTTTTAAGAACTTTTGATTTAAATGTGTTCATCTGTTTTGTTTCTTAAATTCCACATGAGTAAAATCATATGGTATTTAAGATAAGCAACTTCATGCCCTTATGGAGTTCACCCTGGAGACGAATGGGAGACATAGACAATAAACAGGTAAACACATAACAAGATTAATTTAGTTAGTGAAAAGTGTGAGGGCAATAAGAAAAAAAAAAAAAAAAGATGTGGTAGGAAACAACAGTGCTTCAGACATTGTTCAGACACCTTCAGACAAGGTGGTTGGGAAAGGCTTCTCTGAGGAGGTGATGTCAGACCTGTGACCTAAACGGCACGATGGAGCTAGTCATGTAACAGTCTGAGGGAACAGTGCTCCAGGAAGAGGAAATAGCAAGTGCAAAGGTCCTGAGGCTAGATTGTGCTTGGGGAGAATGAGGCATTGAAAGGCCAGAAGAATTCTTTTTTTTTTTTTTTTAAAGATTTTATTTATTTATTTGACAGAGAGAGAGACAGCCAGTGAGAGAGGGAACACAAGCAGGGGGAGTGGGAGACAAAGAAGCAGGCTCATAGCGGAGGAGCCTGATGTGGGGCTCGATCCCAGAACGCTGGGATCATGCCCTGAGCCGAAGGCAGACGTCCAACGACTGCGCCACCCAGGTGCCCCGGCCAGAAGAATTCTTGAAGAGTAAATTAACTCATCAAAGTGTACTGATAATTGATGACAATATATGCTATGTGCAAGGTTTGGTGAACAGAAACATATGATTAGAGAAAATTAATTGTAGGACAACAAGACAGCACTGTGGATCGTAACAGGCTCACTATATATCTTAAATAAGGAATTAAATCAAACGTGTATTCACTTAAGGCTATCTCTGATGTAAGAATAATACATAGGGAGGGATCAGAAACAATCCAATTCTTATGACTAAGCTTCATGATGCTTACATATTATAGCAGTATTTAGTGTCATTCAGGTTCTCTTTCTGCATTCTTTGCACGTATATTGTGTAACTGATTCCTTTCTCTTACATTTAATTTTCTTCTTACTGAAACACATTATTTCGTAGTTCTTTGATTGGGGTTCTATTTGCTACCTTTTCTATTTATCTAATAATGTTCATACTGTGCCCCATTCTTAGAAAGAGCTTAGGTGGTTATTAAAATTACAGGTTGACATGCATTTCCCCTTAGCACTTAAAGATACTATTCCATTTCTTCTGGCCTATTGTTACTCATTATAAGATATTTATCAGTTATTGTTTTTGTATAGATAGTGTGCATTTTCTATGTTTGCTATTTTAAGGAAAGCTTTATTGAGCTATAATTGGCATACAGTAAAATTAATCTTTTTGGAGTTCAGGTTGAATTTGATGAGGATATATGGCTATGTAAACACCACCACTATCAAAATAGAGAATATGTCTGTTAAACCAAAAAGTTTTTTTGTGCCCACCGTGATCAGCTCCCTTCCTCTACTCTCTTTCCCCACCTCAAGCATTATTTGATTTTTGGTCTCTAGTTTGCATTTTCCAAATGTCATATAAATGGAATCATCACTGTGTAGCTGTTTGTGTGACTTCTTTTATTTAGCACAAAACATCTGAAATTCATTCATGCTGTTACAAGTGTTAATAGTTCATTTGCTTTTACTTAAGAGTAGAACCCCATCATATGGATAAGTCACTGTATGTTTATCCTCTGGTAGATGGACATTTGAATTGTTTAAGCCATTGGCAAATATGAATAAACCTACTATTCAGATCAAAGTCTTTGTGTAGGTATATGTTTTTATGTTTCCTGGGTAGGTGCCAAAAAGTGGAATTTCTGGGTTGTATGATAAGTGAATGTTTAACTAGATAAAATACTTCCAAAAAATATTTCAAGTGGCCTTATAATTTTTCATCACCACTAGCAATATCCAAGAGCTCCATTTGCTTTTAATCCTCTCTAGTGCTTTTAATCCTCTCTTGTGCTTGGCAGAGTCAGGGATTGTGTGTGTGTGTGTGTGTGTGTGTGTGTGTGTGTGTGTGTGTTGCCATTTAGTAAGTATGGAGTGCCAACCTATTGTAGTTTCAGTTTGCATTTCCCTGAAGTTTAATGATTCTGAACATCTTTTCATGGGCTTATTTGCCAATGGTATAGTTTCTGTGATAAAGTGTCTGTTCAGATATTTTGCCCATTATTTAACTGGATTGTTTATCTTTTATTGTTGAGTTGTAAAAGTGCTTTATATATCTTTAATGCAACTTATTTATCATGTAAGTGTTATGCAAATATTTTGTCCAAGTCTATGGTTTGTCCTTTCATTTTCTTAGTAGTGTCCTTAAAAGAAGAGTAGATTTTAGTTTTAATGAAGTTTGATTTATTATTATTTTTAATTTTATGGTTTGTGCTTTTTGTATCCTTTCTAGAAATCTTTGCTTAATTATAGGTCACAAAATGCTCTCCTATACTTTCCTCTGGTAGTTTTATAGTCGTAGCTCATAAATTTAGCTTTATGTTTCATTTCAAGTTAATTTCTGTTTATGATGTGAAGTAAAGGATTAAGGGTTTCTGTTTAGTTTTTTGTTTTTTAACAAATGCCCAAATGTTCAATCACTAGCACTATTTGGACTATCTTCTTCATTGACTTACTTTGGTACCTTTATAAAAGATAAATTTGCTGTGTATATGCACGTATGTCTGTTTCTAGATTCCTTAGTCTATTGACCTTTATATCTATTTTTATTTTAATTGCAACCTGTGTCGATTGTTGTAAATTTATAGAAGACTTGTATGTAATCAGATTGGGTAAATTCTTTAACTTTGTTATGCTTTCTCAAAATTAATAGCTTATTTTAGAAACTTGTAGAAGAATTATATCCAAATTCTGAGTACAAGCTCCCTAAATCCTTGATTTGTGTGTACTTGTTTTCTCTGGACCACAAATTTGAAGATTCTATTATAAAGCATTTATGTGGTGAGGGTGGCAGAGATATACAGAGAAATAGAACTTCTTTTATATCTCTATTCTCTGCCTCCATTAAATGAAGAGTACCTGGGGCCAACTTTGATGAAAACACCAAGCATCAACACAAGCTCATCAAAATCTTTTTTTGAGGAAGTTTTATGGAATGGCTGTGTAGAATCTTAGAATTTAAAGCTGCCTGAGCCCTTCTACTCCCATTTTTACTCAATGCAAATACTCCTTCTTTGATATTTTGATAGATGCTTTCAAGCCTTTATGTAGAGCATTTAATATTTTATAACAGTTTATTCCACTTAAATTGTTCAGTTCTAATTTTTGAAAAGCCCCACCTAATTTTAGCTAGAATCTGCCTCACTAAAATTACCAACTGCTTGTCCTGCAGCACTGTTGATCAGCAAGTCTAATAAACCTTTTCTACACTACAGCTCTTCAAATATTTTTAAATGGCTGTCAAATCCCCATTAAGCTTCTTTTCAACCTCCTGCAACTTTCTTGAATTTAATTGTTTGCCAACTTTTCCTGTTCCTTTTCACTCTTCTGATGTGCTTCAGTTTGCCCAAATGAAATGTTCAGACGTGAACCAAGTACTCCAGCTGGAGTCAGATCAGTGCAAAGTACTTCTAGGACTCTGGCAAAAATCTCACTTCTTCATTGTAATTGGGTAGATGTCTCAGCAAATAAGACTAACAAAATAAAAGCACCCTTAATAGAAAGCTTTTTTCAAAGCAACTCTGCAGTTTGCCTGTGTTGTAATCCTGGGCTATTGTTTGCAGCATTTTAAGACATTTGGATTTGACCATAGTTTATTAACCATATTATTTTCTTTACTCTTTGTGACAATCCAACTTAAAATCTACCTACTTCAGAAAGGAGTGTCTCACTCCATCCGTTTTTTTCAAAATTAAACAAAATTTTGCAATTATATTTAGTTCTCTATCCCAAGACTAGCTTCCAGTCACCTCTATTTTTTCTTCTTTTTTGTCTTTTTAAAGATTTTATTTATTTATTTATTTGAGAGAGAGAGAAAGAGAGAGAGAGCATGAGCTGGGGGAGGGGCAAAGGGAGAGAGAGAGAATCCCAAGCAGATTCTGTGCTGAGTGTGTAGCCCGATGCAAGGCAAGATTCCATGACCCTGAGATTGTGACCTGAGCTGACACCAAGAGTCAGATGCTCAACAGACTGAGCCCCCCAGGCACCCCTACCTTCCATACTTAATAGTACAAAATGACATGTCTTCATGTAATAATTAATCATTCAACATAATGCAGTATGTTCAATTCTAAGAATATAAGACAACAATATCAGATACACACATTTGATGGAAACATTTAAACAGACTGTGGCAATTATGGTCAATTATCTTCCATTATCAATTCTGATGAACTTTGTATTATAACTGGCTCATAATACATACGTAAAAATAACATAAAAAATTGTATTTCTTGCAGAGAATCTGAATTAAATATGACCGCAGTGAAGTGCTCAAAAAAGTCACAGTAGCATCTGGTTATAGTTTCTCATTTATTAGTCTAAAATTTTAAGGCACTGGAGATATTTTATAAAATGTAATAATTGCTTCCTCATCTGCAAAATAGTGTTTGTACCAGAATAATGCCTACAATCCCTTATAGCTCTAATTATAGCTATTTATTGGCAGTTAAAATTTCAAATGTTTTTATTTTTTTCCTTTTTTTAAATATTTAATTAGCCAACGTAGCCATCATTATTTTCAGAGGTAGAGTTCAGCAATTCATCAGCTGCATACAACACCCAGTGCTCATTACATCAAGTGCCCTCCTTAAGGCTCATCACCCAGTACACCACCCCCACACCCCTCTCCCCTTCAGCAACCCTCCGTTTGTTTCCTGTAGTTAAGAGTCTCATGGTTTGTCTCCCTCTCTGATTTCTTCCCATTCAGTTTTCCCTCCCTTCCCCTATGGTCCTCTGCACTGTTTCTTATATTCCACATATGAGTGGAACCGTAGGGTAATTGTCTTTCTGATTGACTTATTTTGCTCAGCATAATACCCTTCAGTTCCATATGTTTCTAAAGAAATTTGAAAGAATTTGGTCGATTTCAAGTGGATTTTCTTGAGACTGTGCTTTTCAGTCACAAAAAGGACAAGGCGGGGTAAGAGAGGAAGCAGTCTGAAGAATAAAAGTATGAGCTACTTACAGAGATCTCAGCAATTCACACCAGCTTATCTTAGAATATCAGATGCAAGACTCAATCTTTTGTCTTTAACAAATGAGATGATTTCATTAAGATGGCTAATATAAGCCACATATGACACAGGCTACAAAGTATTTGGTTGTGCTACTTAGCTATGAGGATGCAGAAAGAATTCGGAAATACTGTTCTGATCTATTAATTTACAGATAGAAGAGTAGGCTTACAGAGAGTTCATGTCCAAGGTTGATCTCTTTAAAGATTCTAATACATTACAAGAGGATGCAGTGCTGATTCAAGTTACAACAGGCCGAGGGGATATGATTGAAACAAATGGCCTCTCTGAAGAAGTTTTCCAAATAAAATCTATCAAGTAAGATTGAACACTTTCAGAATACAGTGCCTTTTTGGATATTATCATTTTCATCATACAGAGTTTAAAATAAATTATATCATTTTTTCAATCCCTTACTACCTGTTCTGTACAAGCAGAAAGGTTTGTCAGCCTCTGAATGGAATAACTATCACCTATTGAAGGCAATTCCATTGGTTGTTGATTCTCGATTCTTCTGTTTCCAAAGCTAATTTCTAATTTCTAGTTTCTAATTTTCTCTCTGAAAATTAGAGATGGAAGCCAAGG
This sequence comes from Ursus arctos, assembly GCF_023065955.2. Taxonomy (NCBI): domain Eukaryota; kingdom Metazoa; phylum Chordata; class Mammalia; order Carnivora; family Ursidae; genus Ursus; species Ursus arctos. The sequence continues at coordinate 70,646,729 of NW_026622763.1, forward strand.
GTAAGGGGGAGAAAAGAATGTGAAATTGGGGCTTGTAGATGTCAGGATTCTCAGGGGATGTAGCCAACAGAATGCGTGTAGGTGAAGTTTTGCCTGTTCTAAAAATCTTTCAACAAAACTGATAGCATATAGAGATACACATGATTTAATAACTCTTTGATGCTGACTCTATCAAAAGAAATAAAATGGAATCCTTCCACTGTGATATTTTATGCTTTCAGTGACCTAACTTTATGACAAAATTAAAGTCATAAAAAATAAATAAAGTTAAATATAATTGGAACACCTGGGTGGAAAAAATGTTTATAAATGGCATTACCGCCTTAACTCTAACAACATGAGCAGAACTACTATAATCATGTTCAGTGGTAATATGGAACCATATGTGGTGAAATAAAATACAGGACAAATATACAAATACATCTGCTGCTACAGATTTTCAGCCTTTTAACACTTGGAGATATCTGTTTGGGGTCTGACTCTGACTATATCCTACTGTTTTATGTATTTTTCTGTAATTTTTGCGAGATTAACAGGGCCAACTTAAAGATCTCTGCGAAATGTTAATTCTTTTTCTCAACTTTCAGAGTACTGGGACTGTAGCATTCTTGTCTTGAATGAGCAACCTCAAAAGCAAATTGCTCTGCCACCCTCTTAGGCACTTAGTTAATTGGTTTAAAGTCCTTTACTTCTCAGCCTAATGTCTGAACTTCCTTATGAAAAATCCCATGTTTCTTTAACATGTCTTACATTTTTTTGTTGTTGTTGTTGAATTCAGGTATCTTTAAAATTAATTAATTAATTAACATAATTTTAGATAATATTTTGTAGCAACTCTGGATGTAAATTCCTCCACCCTAGAGCTTATTATTATTTAGTGACTTCGCTGGACTAGTTCAGTGAACTCTTGTTTCCCCCAAAGCCTCTAATGTTGTTCCTCAAAGAGCACCACCTTGGGTTGTGAACAGACTTATTGACCAACAGGCATGGCTGCCAATTTGCCAGGCTCTTTCTGACTATAACTTTCTTAAATTTTCCCACTAAGCTTCTGGCTGGTTTTCTATTTTATGGAACTTATACGGTAACTTCTACTAACTGGCATATTATCTCTCTCTTGTATTTGACAATGCCCTGGGGTATTAATTGGTCCATAGTCGATTCAATTAGAGTTGAACCCTTTTTGCAAATGCGGAGTGTTGCCAGTCTCCAAGCATTCCTCTGACTGGAGGGGCAGTCCTCTTACTTGTCTCTTTCCCTGATTCTGTTAAACTTCTAGCTGATTTACCATTATTCTGGTTGCTAATAATATGGAGCTACCAATCTCTCTTGATTACTCAACAACAAAATATTTCTTGTTTTCAGCACAACATTTAAGAATAAGCTTCCCCATGCTCTGCCCCAAATAAAGTCAGCCCCCATTTTGGGCAAGCTATGAACTTATCTCTTTTTAGAGTCTGCTTCTTTCTCTAGTCCAAACCTCTAAGCCAGTGCACTGAAGATAAGGGCAGGGACAGCAGCCACTTCTCCCTATGTAATATCATTTCTCTATAAACAGTTTGAGGGGTAGGAATGGTAGCACTGTTCTCAGCTTGGCCCTCCTAGCATAAAACTTGTGACCTATGAACAAAATGGGATGGACGAAACTGTGGCCAAATATTCTCAACAAGCTACACCTGGTTAGAGGCAGACATTCTGTGAATGGAGATGGATGTTCTGGTCCTTTCCCTCTCATCCATGCCTGTCTTGAATAAAGCCACTACAATACAGAACTGAGTGGTATGAGAGAGGTCAGTGGCCTGCCTCTCTTGGGGTAAAACCACAGCAATAGCCTGAAACTTGGGAGGAGAGGGAGTCTTGTTTTCTTGACCTCATGCACCCAGAGTAGAGGTGTCATCACACTTAGCTGGAGTAGAGAGGGGAGGAATGGGAGAATTACTGTTCAAATCCCATAGATGCTTAATGAAAGTTAGTAGATTTTCTTGAGTAAATATTTATCCATTGACTTTGTGCCCTTAGGGCAGTTTTAAATGTTTCAAAATTTAAATTATACTTTATTTTTTTCAAAAATAATTTTTACTGTTTAAATAATTTGTTTCATTAGGGAGATGATCCATTGGGCATCTCACACCATCATTCTGGATATCCACAACTTCTTGGTGACTTATTCTTTTCCATTTTGTGGTCATGATTCTATGTTTATGTAAGACACAGGACCAGTAGAGCAAACCTAAGGGTGATATATGATGAGAAGCATGGCGAAAGCAATCTCAAACCAGCTAAAACCTGTACTCTCAGAGTCCATGGATTTTCTCAGTCAAGCTTTCTGGCGAATCCAGTACTTTTAGCCTTGACCCTAGGCTCCCTACTGCTGGCCCCCAAGTAGGCACTCTTCTGACCAAAGAGGGAAATATTATAAGACAGCACTCTCTATCCAGACCTCTCTAGACCATAAACTGAATCAAACTCTCCAGGTCTCACTGATCTGCCAGATAAAGGAAGATTTCTATCCCAGAAAGGTATGTGGTAGTTGGATGGGAATTGGGAAATGAGGGATTATGAACACATTCAAGCTGACATTGTGCATAACCTCTCTTTGAAGAGTCTGTTCCTTTTGGGCAAATTAATGTTACCATAATTTACATAATTACAAATATAATTAATATGCAGATAAAAATTCAAAGGGAGTATAAAGGAGAGGAAATGTTCAGAAAATACCTGGCTCTAGATTTCTAAAGTGAATTCAGTATCAGATTTTTAAACAGCAACTTTCTTATTTGCTTAATAGCAATTTACAATCTATTGTAGTTGATGAATTTCATACTCATTTACCTGGTGGACCTTCATTTTGAAACACAATTAGAGAAATGTGGATATAATTTAATTCCATGCTTAAAATAAGCCACATATGCAATAATGTACCAACCACAAGTTTATGAGCAAGATCCATCAATTTGCTAGACAATATGAAATCATTATATTAATATAATATTCATTTTCTAAAGTTGAAACTATTCACATATTTTACTTCTTGTGACCAGTAATGTTATATTTCTCAATCTATAAGTACATCAATTTTAGTTATTCAAATAATTCTACTACTATCACATGCTCTCAGAATGATTTGTTATCTAAACAACAGAATTCATTTTGAAAAAATACTTAAACTTTTTTCCACTTGTTATCAAAAGGTAGAATAAGATGTTTTTGCTTTTTATTTCATTCAAATTCCCTGATCAAATCATCTTTTTGCATAATGCATTTCTTTTCTATCTTCAGTTTAACATCAATTTTAATGCTTAATAACAAACAAGGCAAACATTCTCTCTTGCTCTACTAGCAACTTCATGGTATGTTGTGATAATTCTTGTGCTGCTGCAAAACAAAATATTCAGCAAAAATTAAAGTTTAAACAATAAACTATATGAAAAATAATGGAAAAACAAAGCAATTTTGGAACAAAACTAAGTTATTTCAGTATATTAATTTAAACAATTTATTCAAAATTTGAAAACTGGCAATAGCAAATGTCTTCTAATAAGAGACTCTGGGATTCAGAATTATATTGCTGTTACAAATACATAGGAAGCATCAAAGTAAATCAATTATTCAAACTTACTTAATTTCAATAAACACAAAAACTACAAATGTTTGTAGCTTTGTTACCTGTGTTTATGTTCTAACTTTGATTAAGGTTGCCAAATATTTGAAATAATTACTAAAATCTTAAGACTCACAAAATATATTTTTAAAGAAAACTGTTAGGTTGGTAGAAAAAAACTACTTGAAATATTTTAGTCATATATGGCAATGTTCTTTAATACTTTCACATTAATATAATACAAAATGTAAAAGTGGACTGACTAGTAAAACTCCAGGTTTTAATCACATGATCTTAGACACTAAACAAAATAAACAAAAATAATTCAAATAAATTAAACTTCTGAATGTTACTAATTTGCGTCATGGCCATATTTTATGATGATGACTCAATCTCCTCATTCTATCCCAGATGGCTCCTGCTGTTTGAGAGACCATTCATACATAAACCCACAGCTTTCTAAGTACCTGTCCTTCTCTGGCCCTAAAAGCTAGTTCAGGTGGGGCTTAGAACAGGCCAGAATAGTTGGTGAGTTCATGTCCTCAGGAATAACTCTCAAAAATGAGGACATACCACTTTCCTTGCTCCTTGGTGGGACAAGTTTGAAATGTGTTCTACAAATAGATATTTAGAGTTTTCCTATAAAGATTAAACTTAGTTGCACATCCTGATCATGAATGTCAATTTCTCTGATTTGCCCTCCCTTCCTGATTCACCTCCATGCTTCCTCTCCATACTACACCCCTTATCTCTTATCCTAACTCTCATCAGGGTGCTTTGTCATGAGGTACAAGGGAAAAGAGAAGCACTGGCATGTACAGGGTCTAACACTTGAAAGACATGAGGGCCAATAGAGTTAAAATAATTGGAGATTCAGTTCTCTCCTTTTTTCATTATTATTATGTTCTGTTAGCCAACATATAGTACATCATTAGTTTTTGATATAGTGTTCAATGTTTCATTAGTTGTGTATAACACCCAGTGCTCACCACAACATGTGCCCTCCTTAATACCCATCACCAGGTTATCCCATTCCCCCAACACCCTCCCTTCTGTAACCCTCAGTTTGTTTCCCAGAGTCCAGAGTCTCTCATGGTTTGTCTCCCTCTCTGATTTCTTCCTATTCAGTTTTCCCTCCCTTCCCCTGTGGTCCTCCGCAGTATTCCTTATGTTCCACATATGACTGAAATCATATAATAATTGTCTTTCTCTGCTTGACTTACTTCACTTAGGATAATCCCCTCCAGTTCCATCCATGTTGATGCAAATGGTAGGTATTTAGCCTTTCTTATGGCTGCGTAATATCCCATTGTATATATGAACCAAATCTTCTTTATTCATTCATCTGTTGATATCTTGGCTCCTTCCATAGTTTGGCTATTGTGGACATTGATGCTATGAACGTTGGGGTGCATGGGCCCCTTCTTTTTACTACATCTGTATCTTTGGGGTAAATACCTAGTAGTACAATTGCTGGGTCATAGGGTAGTGCTATTTTTAACATCGTGAGGAACCTCCATACTGTTTTCCAGAGTAGCTGTACCAGCTTGCATTCCCACCAATGGTGTAAGAGCGTTCCGCTTTCTCCACGTCCTCACCAACATTTGTTATTTTCTGTTTTGTTAAGTTTTGCCATTCTACCTTGTGTAAGGTGGTATCTCACTGTGGTTTTGATTTTTTAACTACTTTTTTTTTTTTTTTTAGGGCAATGTTCAATGGTCAGCTTCAGCCAGTAATTAACTCAAGACACACTATGAAAGCCAAAAGACCTCCATGGCAGCATTTAAAGATACCTTATTTCTTGCAGCTGGAGTACAGATTGTATTGGAAATAAAGCTGAAAATTTAATTGTAAAATTGATAAAAATTACACAGAAAACACTCACCACCTAACAATCACTTACGCTAGAAGCAAGGCCTTAATAGTCAAGTAATGAAGGATTGATGTCCGGAGGACTTGGATGTGGACATTTGAATGGATTCACTTGAATAGCTTAAAATCCCCCAAATGCCCTTAATGCCTCCAGTCTGGCAGTAGCAGCCCCTTCCCTTACCAACAAAGACTACCTCCCTGCCACTGCCACCACCACCACCTGGATATAAAGGCAAGGCATCATGTGAGATGAATGCCTCTAAAGATAATGCTCATCTCTATCAAGTGTGTCTTTTCCTTCTCACAATTTTTTCCCCCAGATCAACAGCTATGGTCAGTATTCAGTATAGCCTAAATGAAGATCCCATTACAAGGAGAAACAGATTTTTAACTCAAAGAGCTGCTGAGTCTGGCAAATATCTACCAGCAGGAACCAAGAACATATATAGGCATGGATATTGAGGGTGCTAAACCAAGGAAGCAAAATATAACATTAACATCCTGGCAGGACACTTGAAGCTGATCCTAATAAGATGTTGCAATGGTTCTTCTAAGTTTTGAGAAGATGATATAATGTATAGCAAATAAGGAGGAGTTGGAACTGCCTTGGCAGAGTATTAAGAACGAGGCCAGATTGCTCAAGAAGCAGGCATACGAGAGTGGGTTAATTATATAAGACCAGGAAATCAACTGGGTCACTGTGTTCCCAGGTAACCCAAAAAAACATTCTCTTCACTGAAGTGGTAGCATATGTTCTAGGTGAGTAGACTGTCAGCATTCTTGAGACTCAGTAGGGCTATCTTCCATAGTCCAGGTAAAACATGCTTCTATGGAACCAGCCCCTTTCTTTCCATGCAGTAATAGGATTCTGGAGTAGCAGAGGCCAAACAGTGATACTTAGCTATCAGAAGCAAGATAGCAAGGCCAGAAATGGCAAAGAGTTTCAAGACCTATAGGTAATTTTGGCAATAGCTAATGTATGGTTATTTTCCAGGGGCAAAATACATGGGCAGCCAATGATGATATTTTCTGGTTTACAAAACCAGAATGTTCAACAGTGGGTAAGCTAAACAATGATGTCATATGTTATAATGGAAAGCCTTTATTCCTATACTAATTTTCATATCTTTTTTTTTTTTTAAGATTTTATCCATTTATTTGACAGAGAGAAACAGCCAGCGAGTGAGGGAACACAAGCAGCGGGAGTGGGAGAAGAAGAAGCAGTCTCCCAGCAGAGGAGCCTGATGTGGGGCTCGATCCCGGGACTCTGGGATCACACCCTGAGCCAAAGGCAGACGCTTAACGACTGAGCCACCCAGGTGCCCCACTAATTTTCATATCTAAACCTATCAATTGAAGTGGAAAACAGATGTCTCCAAGGAATCCAATAATGCCAAGGGTAGGCTTAGCAAGAGAAACTTCAACAAGAAAAGGGATTCTGGAGTAGCAGAGGCCAAACAGTGATACTTAGCTCTACAGAAGCAAGATAGCAAGACCAGAAATGGCAAAGGGTTTTAAGACCTGTAGGTATATATCAAAATATTACTCAGGCTGCCGGGAATATTTTATGCTTTTGTAATAGGAAAGATCTTTTTAAGGAATTAAAAAAAAAAACAATAATAAACTCTAAGTGAAGACAATAAAATACTGTCTTATTTTCTTTAACTTCCATATTCCACAATGTAGAGAAAGTTAAAAACATACACTGATAGGAATCAGGGAACTCTAGAAAACTAACTAATTAGGAAGAAATATTTATTCTTCTTATTATCAGTACGTAATAGCTGTAGTGAATGAAGTTCTACCATTCTTCCCAAAACTTTACTAACAAAGGTTTTAATTTTGTATTTGGGTGCAGCATTTTGGGAAGATATTTCAGCCATATCTTTCAAAATAAAACTAAACTTTCCACTTATCAATTCCATTTCAATAAATACTCTCTAGAATTTTATTTCAGTTTTGGGTGTACTAGTAGGGATTCGATCAGAGAAGCATAACTACTATGAGTGATAAAGAATGAAGGAATTATTATAGGAATTATATTTTATGTAATTGTGGGAGCTAACAGACTAGTTTGTGGAGCTGTTGGCTCTGAGTCTAGTATTAATCCTGATGTCACTACAGGTCGGTCTGACCAACAATCAGGAGAGACGGATGGAAGAGCAAAGACCCATAATGTCAGCTGAAACTTACTAGGACAAACTGGGATCATCCATGAGGACAGATGGAATCAGCTGAAACGCAGGGTGAAAAACCAGAATTTGTGTCTCTCTATTACCACTATGACATGCCGTGATTAACCTGAAGAAGCTGGCACCCTTTGCCACAGCGCTACAGCACACTTAGCCCAGGTTTGGAGAACTTGAATTAAGATATCTGGTGGTAGCTAATTGGTCTAGGCTCTTTCCCAAATACATTAGGTAAGCTAGCAGATCAGCAAAAACATAAGCAAGATGCTAGGCATCTGATACATGGCTCCTTGCTTCATTTTTATCTTCCAAGTCTTGCACGAGGAAAGCTGTTCTGCAAACACAGTTCAAGATTAGCTAAGTAGACTCAGAACAAAGCTACTACAAGGATCCTTTGCTTTTTTTTGGGGGGGGGGGGGAGTGGAGGTAGAAGAGAAGGAAATGGCTGACCATTTTCCAGTTCCCCTGACTATACTGTGATGTCTTCCACTTGAAATAGAATCTCTATCCAAGATAAGCCAATCAGATGTTCCCTATAGGAAATGAATCTGTAGCACAAGGGGAAAAAAATGGAGGATGTCTAAGATTTACTGGTCTTATCAAAGTTCCAATATATTCCTGTTCTAGTTCCTGCTCTGAACTGCATTAATTGCTGCTTTTCCTCCAAGCAGCTGATTGACTTCATGAGTCTTCAGTATACTTCTAATAAATTCCCTTCTACATAGGAGAGCCAAGTAGGTTCTACTAGGTGAAAATAAAAATCCTTAACAAATGCAAGCCCATATGTGCACAACTACATATGTATGAATTACAGTATGCTTTATAATTAATAGTAGACAACATATATGCCTAACAATAGAATGGTAAAATAAATATACTACCATAAATTAAGGAATACATATTTTTTATCTGTTATTACATTAGGGTAAACACAAAGTTTATGTAAAACACAGAAACAAACATTTACTTCTCCTTAACATGTCTGAGTTTGCTTGTATTAGGAGATCTCTGTTTCAGTCTGAGGACCTGTGGGTTGTTAAGGAGATTCACTTCAACCGAGGGTCTGCTCCACATATGTCACATTGGCAGCAAGCAGAAGAGGCAGTGGCTCCCTGAGGCTTGCTCTTGACATCTCACAATGGCAATAATATATTGGACTGAGCCCTACCACAAAAACACTTTGCAAGACTCTGCTCTCATCATATGCACTACCATCCCATTGACCAAAGCAAGTGACATGGTCAAGCCCACAGTCAAGAGACTGGAGAGTACATTACAATTGCCATGAGGCCAGGGCAAGGATGTGGACCTAAAATTATATTAGAGGAGAGTTAAGAATTGAGATGAAGAATTCAGTCTACCACAGATTACAATGAAGTTTTTAAAATTACAAAGTATATCTACATATGCTATCATGGAAAGATCTCAAAAGTATGTAAAGTAAAAAAAAAAAAAAAAGGTTCAGAAATAAATGAATAATATTTTTATGGAAAATATGTATATATTTTCTTTTAGATCCAAATAGAAATAAAGTGTATTCAAAAATGTGCATAGTTCTATATGGATGCCCCTGACTATGATTATCTGTTACCTCTGCCAAGCACACAGTTGTTTTGAGTGGGCATTTCATTACATACTTTGGTATTGATTTGTATAATTTTATAAGTACTCTAAAAAATTTAAAATAAACATAGAGTCTCAAACTTCACCCTTCAAATAGACTCTGTCTACTATATTTTTATTTAGGTCACAGTGTCAAACAAGTGAACAATGAGAGAAAATTATTACTCTGAAATCCTTAGGTGATATGTCTGTATCCAAAATCACATTTATTAGTTTATGGCTCCCGTATCATTCCTAGGCCCAAGGATAAACAAGTTCAGTCATCTTACTCCCTGAGCCTTTTCATATATGCCCTGTTTTTCTTCTTCTTTAATATTTCTCATTTTACTCTTCTTACTCTTAATTCATCTCCTAACTGTCATGCAGCTGGATTTAAAAGAAAAAAAAATCTCTAACCAGACAGTTCATCTGCCTCTGCTCAGGCAACTGCTTTAAGACCAGCCAGTTAATCAGCCACATCATGACTGGAAGAAACACACGATACTACAAACTTGGTCATTGCTTCTATGTTATACCCTTTTAAGACCAAGTCTAACGGTTTGATACTCAAGTTTATTTAAAATTTGGCAACTCCATCTCTTCTCTACAAATGTGAGCATTACATCTCTTTTTGTAAAAATTGTTAAATATAAATATGTATCTACCTCTGGTCTCCAGCTTCTTAGCACACCCTTCTTTTTAGCCAGGTATTTTGTTTTTCTTTTCCCTTATTAATGCATTAAGGCTTTACGTAAGAGTCCTTTCTACAAATTCCCTCTTTTTCCCTTTCATGTGATGTAAACACATCTTTCATGTGATGTAAAGCCCAAATTAAGTTTTATCTTTTCCAAGAGACTGTCTTGAACTCCAACTGCATAGTGTTCTATGGAGTGCAATATGAAATTTGCCTGCAGTAACATGCTAGTCTTCTCTTTTTAAATTGATTATAAGCTCACTGTAAGAATCACGATTAAATGTCATCTGTATTTCTCATGACTGAACAATGCTAAGTACTAAGTATATGCTTAATAAAATGTTATGGCTCATCAATGGGTCATGCTAATCATTTACTCTCTATCAAACAAGAATTCAAGTTGTGAACTGCCCCTTCGGTGTCTTCTTGGGAAACACTCCCATATTTAACTAATGCAGTGGATGAACATCGGTGAATCATTCTCTTACCATAAATCAACAACATTGTCATTCATTCGATATATGTTAAGCTAAATAGAATTCCCAACAAAAAAAGGGAAAAAAAGTTGTTTTATATTCCAGACAAAACAATTCCCTAGATTTCTAATAGCACATTAATAATGACTAAAGAAAGAAAATAATAATGTGAAATAATCTAAACAATTTGTAAAATTATGCAGGTTCTAATCAGATGATTCCTCCTTGAGAACCCTTCAATTAAGGAAATAAACTCAGAAATATTCCCAGATTTACTGTATTTGTGTAGGCTATATATCAACATATTTGGTTGTATTCTTAATTGGCAGAATTCATTAATATATTTTAAGATTCTTTTCTGTAGAAATGTTAAACATATTAGATAATCCAGGGTTATTTTCACATATGCCTGTTTCTGAAGATTTTGCTTCCACTTTTCTTGCTTGTAGAGCATTCTTTTTGGAAACAACTTACTTAAATCCCTAAACCTTTTCTACCTGACTCTTTTCCTTTCACTTACTTTGCATTGTTGTTACTACTGAAGCTATTCTTTGTAGGATTCTTTTGTATGTCTTACTTCATTCTCCTTGAATCAAATTCACATTTTCTTTCCAGATATCCATCTGTCATTTTAGTTAAATTCCTTGACAGCGAACTAATCTATTTTCTGTTTAGTTTATGTGACTTTTCCAGCAAATTGCAGTACTATTTATAGAAACACAAGATACTTGCAAATACCTTCTATTTTTCACAGGAATATAATCTTAGTATTGCTTCTAGAGGTAACTGCAAATGTGATCCAGTTTTTACCTATGTTTTTCACTCCATTTCACATGTCATGAAATAATGGACGGTTTATTAAACATGTCTACTTCTCCCAGTGATAGCATTACTGAGAGTGCCCCTAAAATATATAAAACCATACAGACTGCACAGTTAGCAACAATGATGAAAAACATGAAGGAAATTAATCATGCACCTAAAAATACACCTAGTAAGGAATTGTTATACATCCTTCTAGTGGAATATTCTGCCAGAGAGACAATACTGTTTGATCATAATTCTGGGCTACCTTGGAAATGAAAAGAGTTTTATTCATAATGATCTTCATTCCACTACATAAACAAATATAGTTTAAACAGGTGAGAAGCAATTTGACAGATTCAAGTTATCTCACAGTGTGTGCACCCACTGGTGCAGCCTCACTTAACAAGCCTGGGTCAAGTCCTCAGTTCTGTCTGTCTGGAAAGTCAATTTCATTTTTTATTCATCAAGATGTCTCTAGACAATCTGAAACAAAATTATGTTAACAAAACAAAAGGAACTCGTTTCTCCAGTCTTTTCTCCTGTCACTCTATTCCCCATTCCTCCTGTTCCAGTCAGCTTAACTTTCTCATTGCTTTACAAAAGCATAAACATTTGAGATCCTGTGACATTTCTATGCTAAAATGCTAAAATATCCTTCCCCATTCTTTCTGCTGAACAAACCCTTACTCATACTTCCAAACCCAGCCGCAAATGTGAACCACGCTGTGAAATGTTTTTACTTTTTCAGAAAGACATATTCTCCCTATTCTTGATTCTTCCCCAATATGGTGTTCATTACTTACTGACCATGTTGAACCACAACAGAAATTTGCTTCTGACACATGGTCTGGATGTATTAACTTATAAACAGAGTCTAATTACATTTACATTTAACAGTGAGAATAATAATTTTCTGATACTTGAATTCTCTCCTCTACTTAGCACACTACTTTTCCCAGTATCAAGGTTCTAATATATCAGATTATCACCAACATGGCTGGGCGTCACGCTCTCTTGGGACTTTTATAGATATAGCAAAGACCCATAAAGTTCTATAGAGTACCTAAAATGATCAATAGTCAAGTTGTAGAGATAATTACCATATACTATTTGTAAAGCAAAGGCAACCAATTCGCTATTGGTCCATATGTTCCAAGTATACAGGCATGATCTATTGCAGTGCTCTTCAGCTGAAATTTCTGCAATGACAGAAATGTTTTATCGTTGCCATGGTAGCCACATGTGACTACTGAATACTTGATACGTGGCTAGTGCCACTAAAATGAATTTTCCATTTTATTTAATTGTAAATAATTTTAATCAAAATTGAAAAAGTCACATGTGGCTAGTGGCTCCCAAAGTAGAAAGCAGAGTCCACAGATCCAACCTAGTGTAGCTAATAATATAGTATAATAAGATAATCCCACATATTATATTATCTCAAAAATATAGGATATTTCATAAAACAAGACATCTTTTTTTTTTAATTAATTTACTTATTTGTCAGAGAGAGGGAGAGAGCATAAGCAGGGGGAGCAGCAGGCAGAGGGAGAGGAAGAAGCAGGTTCCCTGCCTAGCAGGGAGCCCGATATGGGACTCCATCCCAGGAACCTGTGATCATGACCTGAGCTGAAGGCAGATGCTTAACTGCTGAGCCACCCAGCATCCCAAACAAGACATCTTTAGTAGATGCATAAGAATAGGAATTCAAGTAAGAACCTAAGCCATAATTTTTAGAGAAGGAGTAAGGGTGCAAATCATTTAGCAACTACTGAGTGTCAGTTATATATTAATAACCATATTAAGTACAATATATGAAATAAATAAATAAATACACACACACACACACACACAAATAGCAACAGGATTTTTTACTTGAGGAGTTCACAATCTAAAAGAGAAGCATTTTTTAAAAACAAATACTGATTTTGATGTTTCTATATGTTTATACACACTATCCCCAATTTACTCATCTATTTTGAGATACCAGGGAAGATCACATAAAATAACTTAACAGTTAATTTTCCTTTTTTTTTTTTTTTTTTTTTTTTTGGTTAAGATTTTATTTATTTATTTGACAGAGGACAGCCAGTGAGAGAGGTAGCACAAGCAGGGGAGTGGGAGAGGAAGAAGCAGGCTCCCAGCAGAGGAGCCTGATGCAGGGCTCGATCCCAGATCGCCAGGATCACGCCCTGAGCCGAAGGCAGACGCTAACGACTGCGCTACCCAGGCGCCTCAACAGTTAATTTTCTGACACTTAATCTAAACATTTAGATTTTTAAGAATTTTTCTCTGGAATGTAAACATATAAACATATCTGAGTAATTGGGCATTTTCTAAAATATGTAACAACAGCTAAAACAACAAAATGCATTTTATTAATATTTTAATTTATGCATAACAGAATCATGCATAACATTTTTAATGAATACTGGTTTTTTAACTTAAAAATCCAGAGTTAATACTTTTCTATATAATTACACATTTATAAGCTTCCTTTGATGAAAGTGTATTCATTTGGTATTTGGATCTTTTTTTCTAATTCTATTTTATAGTCTGCTAGATAAATCCTCTTATTCATTTGTTTCAATGGAGCTTGAATAAAGGTCATTTAAACTGGCTCACCTTTCTTATCCCCCTGTGCTTTCCTATAATCTCCACATCCATTGTAAAAGGATCATAGCTTCCTTCTCAATATACCTTTTCGGTATGAGGGGAAATATTAACATTTCATTAAATAAACCTGAGCCTATTAGACTTTAAATCTGGTGTGTGTGTTTTTTGTGAAGATTATTGAGTTCCTTTGTAAACTCTAAGCAATCTTACTGAACTTGCTGGCTGTCAATTATTTTGCAATTTTGATATGCAACTAATATAATACATAAATGTTAAAGTTTAATATTATGATGGAAAATTCTTCCAAAAGCAATGTTTTTAATATCATAAACTGAGATCTTCAAGTCATGGCCCCAACCCGTTTGAGTTCCCTGACTTCCTCCTTTACAAGGATAATTCTTTGTTATATTATTTCTCCCAAAATATAAAGTTGAGTTGTTAACAATTAAATGTAATGTCACCAGGACACAATAAATAATGAGATCCACTTTTTTCTACTTTAGTACAAGAAAGCAATATATAATGCCTTATATTTGTGATACTTATAATGAAATTCTTACTTGCTATTGTAAGAACCAATATACGCTCTTACGCATTGTTATAAGAACCAGTATGGGTGCAACTCAATTAGTTCATATAATGTATTGATCATCCATAGTGTGTGCAATACTGCAATAAATTCTAATGAGGAATTTAAGCAGGACCAGAACAAGTCCTCCCATCTCCTCACAGTAAATTTCTCAGACTGGCCTACACATTCTATGCTGCTTTTACCACAAGAAAAATTTGCCTTTTGTCTGAATTGTATAAAAAATTCTCATAAAATTAGAAACTTTTCGATCAAAACTATCAGTGTCGGTTCACTTTATTGTTATCCCCAGTAACTGAATGCTATGTAGTTCCAACTTTCCTGAATACAAAACCTTGTTCAAATATCTTGTTATTAGCTATGCTAAATGCATCAGATAATCCATTGCCACCTACCCAATAGTCATCTCACTCCTCATCTTTGCTAACAGAAGCTTGGGTTGTTCACTCTTCTCTGAATATACGTGTCTCTCAGGGATGAAGAATATGTCCAGAGAATGAAATATGAATGGCCTAGGCTAACATAGCTGGTTTTATAACTCTTACCAAGTTCAGGCATATGGAATAGTTCTAGTCAATGATACACACAGAAAAGACTTTCAGACTGCTTCCTCTTTAACTGCCTTTGCTAATTGCTGTATGAATGTGGGATCCTGGGAGCTACTAAAAGCATCTTTTGATTCTGAGTAACTAAAACTAACATGCTGAGAACGGCAGAACAGAAAGATGGAGAAAAATAAACTGTCATTTGTGATTTTCTTAAGTTTATGAATCATGTGAAATAGTACATTTCCTCTATGTTTAAGGTAATTGGCTTTAGTTTTTTGCAGCCAACAATATTCTGGTTTATATAAGCACCCATTTGTTGTACAGTGTATGTATACCCTGGATATCCTGTCTAGTAACTCATCCACCTTCTAAACTCGAATGTTGACCATTGGAACCAAATACCTTTGACTTTGCCTTTTTATTCCAGGAATAATAAATCTACTAGAAAATGGCTACCCGGGGGGGGGGGGGCAGTGCCTGGGTGGCTCAGTCAGTTAAGCATCGGACTCTTGATTTTAGCTCAGGTCATGGGTTGGGCTCTGCACTCAGTCACTCAGTGCAGAGTCTGCTTGAGATTCTCTCTCTCCCTCCCTCCCTCTGCCCCTCCCCACCCCTGTTTTCTCTCTTAAAAAAAAAAAAGAAAGAAAGAAAAAAAGGCTGCCAGAGTATTAAAATATTGACCAAGGAGCTGTCCATATTTAAAGACATTTTAAAGTATTTCCAGACAGGATAAGACTTATAGCTCTAATGCTAGCATTGTATTGAATATTCCATAACAATGCACGACCACCTTTAAATTCAGCTAAGTTTCTCTTTACCCACATCCTATACACTCTAATATTGGGTACATTTTATTTCAATCTTAACACGAATGGCTACTCTTTATCTCACATACATTAGTTATTATAGATGTAGTATATTATAATGAAAGATATAAAATAAAACTTACTTTTAAACCTCTATTTATATATTTTTAGGCAGAAAAAGTCAGTGAGTCTAAAACTGATTTGTTAAGTATATTTGAAAGCACAAAAAACTTCTCAGGCAGAAAACATTTAATAGCTAAAATTTCCCAATGTGTGTAACATCTGGTGTGGTGATCTTGTGGTGAGAAGTTTTTCTATTGTATTTATCATACATGTGTGAGCTCACAACTGGCAATTCAGAAGATTTAGTTTTGGTATCTTGATTCTAAAAAGGCTAGTTAGGTAATTGTGATGTAAATCTCATTTGAAAACTACCTAATAAGCCCTTATGAACATTGAGGGATACCCTATAAGACAGCAGTACTGAATATCAAAAATAACTATTCAGAATACACAGAAAAGGGAATAATGATATTCTCTGAATAGGTCACTGAAACTGAATTCAGGGAAGCTAGCTGTGTTGTTTCCTTGCTTATTTGTTTTGTTTTGTTTCTTTTATCAATAATATGTACCTTTCCATTTTGTTGGATATAATACATCTGTCTCATTATTCTTTGTTCTTTCCTTTTTGGAAAAGAAATGACTGAAAATATCCACTAATAAAAGCTATAGTGTCCCAGGACCAAACATATATATATATATATAGTTTTTACAGCTAGCTCTATTGGCTACAGGTCTGTTTTGTTTTATTTGTTTGTTGTTTTGGTGAGATATAACAAATAGAGTACAAGATGTGATTTATATTTTGGGTTTAAATAAGATGACAGAGAGGCAGAAGTGTCTAGGTTAGATCCACATCTTTGGAAAAGGAAACATTATCTTGGAAACAGACCTTACAGAGGGTCTAGACAACATCCTGTCTCAGGGTAATCTATGCTGCTGAGGGGACAAGTAGCCCCATGCTGTTTCCAGATTGCTGGTAATGCTTGCCATAACAATAGAGATGTTTAGTTATTTTTTTTAAAAGATGCCAAAATCTTCTTTAACTAATCAGTTAATTCCAAATATATTTCTTCAAAATAGTAAAAAACACACAAAATAAATTCAGTGCTGAAGCTCATCATTGCAATGATAAAAGCAATGAAGGAAAAACACAGTGCTATGAGCATATATTATAAAAAGTTAAACCAATTGAAGGAAGTCATTGTCTGGGAGTGTTCTATCAGGAATTGATATTTCAGCTGAGATCTGAAGGATGAACAAGAAATAAGAAGAAAAAGATGGGGGTGAAGAGTGGGAAGAGATTCTCAAGGCAACACAAAGTACAAAGGCTCTGAGGTAGCGAGAAACATTATAGATTTGAGAATATGAAAAATTGAGAAAAAAAACATAAGGGATGGAGCAATGGGGATGAATTTCAAAGAGTAAATTTTGAAAATTGTTTATTCCAACAGTTTTTGGATCTCATATTGGCTGAGAGAAGCATTTGGACAGGAAGAGGAGTAGATTCGAGGAGACCAGATTGTAAGCTACTGAGGTAGCATGAACTATGGTATTAGCAATGGAGAGAAGAGAACATACAACTTAAAATCAACAAGAGTTTATTTAGATTGGTTGTGAAGTGCAGGAGAAGGTTTCTTCCTTCTGTGATTAGACAAATGTGTGTGCCTTTCACTGAAATAGGGAACAGAGGAAAAGGGCATATTTGGAAGAAAACTTTTTTGGATACATTTGCTTTTGAGTCTTTTGAAATATCCAAGTGGAAATGTCAGGCCAACTTTTGGATATATATGTTTAGAATTCAGAAAAGACAAAGATCTGGCTAGGACTGGCATATCAATAGGAAGAGAGGAAATGGCATGAGTGAAATTGATAGAGTGCCTAGAAGAGGTCAAGGATTAAGGCTGGATGCAAGATTTAAACTTATTAAAAGAAAGTTTGGCAAAAAGACATTATTTAAGGAGATTCAAATATTCTACATACTGAATTCAAAATATATTACTACTTGGCTAAACTAAACAAAATTACTAATCGTCAAAATAGTTATCCACAAATAAAGGTGGATAGGGTATTAAATACTAATATTTCCTTATTGCATTAGTAGTAACTATAAGCAAGATGTGAACTACAAACTACCTTCGTTATTTAGTCAGATCCATTCGTACTTTTCCAAAGTCCTTAATCTGTGTCTTTGCCCTATATGTGCTCATGTCTGCCTATGTCAGATAGGAACTTCACTTTATTGGAGATGATATGTTGATGGAAGGAAAATATCATTCTATAGGTCTTCAAATGCTCTAAATTCAATTTTTTAAAAATTGAAATTAAATTAAAAATTTCTAAATTCTTTAAAAAATGAATACTTTAATTGCTTTAGCTATTTCTATTCTAATGTGCAAATTCATAAATTTATGAAATACTATAAATTCTGGAGATACACTCTCCATCTAGGTCTTCTACTTGAAAGTCACTATAAATATCACTCTGAAAATATCCTGCACCCAGTACCTGCAGAAGTTTCACTGATTTTAGGTGGGTACAAGTCTATTACTTAGATTAATTATTGAAAAAGACTTCCTCATTATTTAGAAACTTATCTCTCCATACAAACATCATAATGTTGTATGCCTGAAACTAATATAATGCTATATGTCAATTATTTTTCAATAAAAAAAGGAAATAACCTATCCCTCCGATTGCTTCCTTTCTCATACACCAGATGACTATCAAGTTCAGGAACTGGGATGCAATCTTCTATTTGCTATTCCACAGACTGTTAGATGTTTTTCTATGAGAGTAGAACATGTGGCCCATAGTAAGTGCTGGACAACTGTTTGAGAAAGAAGTGAATAAACACTTTTCATGCATGTTAGAGTTAGCTGTTGCATCACTGCCACCACTGTTAGGTGTAGGTAAATACAAAAATTGCACTGTGCCACAAGAGCAGGATTTTTCTGTATGCATGCCAATTAGCATAAAGACTCCTTAGTCATGCATCCTAGTGTGTGTGCAAAATGAATCATAAAACATTGAGTCTGATTTTGGTCACCATGTTTCCTGAGAAGCTGTTGGAGATTTTAACACAAAGCAAAACTACTCTTACTCACTGCCTCTTCACAAACACATGGATATTTATTCATCACCTCTAGTATTCTGCATGTTAAATTTTCTTTTCATTCTAGTACAATGGAATCATTCTACAAAATTGCCATTGAACATTGAACATTGAATTAGTTCATTAACATTAATTCTGAACCATTGCTCCTAAGAGAAACAGAGGGTTAGGTTTTCTGAGCCTCTTGTCAAAATATTATGCTAATCAATCAATATAGAACCTTGTTTTAGGTATATTTCTTATTATACGTGTATTGTCGATGCATTAACATTGAAATCATGGCCATCAACACATTTAGACATAATGCATGTCTCCATGAACCTGACCTAAAGCATGAACTTTCTCTGACAGCACACCACAGTCTTCTTATACTTAGGAATACCAGTCAGCCCTTCACCACTATGCTTGGAGGACACCTCAAGCAGTGAATCACCCACCAACAGAAAGCACAAAAATGCTAAAAAATACCACCACCACAAGGACACTCATTTACAGTAGAAGAGTTAAAAGAAAAAGTCAGTGTCTCCCTGTACCTTGCCTTACCTCAACCAGGAACCTGCATGTCAGGCAACTCAACTTTTTCATTGCCCTGCACATGTCCACACATGTCTGCAAATGACCTCAAAAGCATTATGAGTACTGACTTTGGGGTTATAAATTAAGCAAGCAAGGTAATTCACAAATACAGAATCCAAAAGTAATCCACTATATTTTGGTGGGTCACAAACGGTGTATCATCCCAAAAATATTTATTGGTGGCCATATTATTCAAGGACAGGAAAGCAGTGACTAATGATGCATTTCTCGCATAATAATGAAAAGAAAATATTTATTAAAAATGGAAGAATAAAATCCTCAGTAAAACTTAACTATATGTTGACTCTGAGTAGCTTTATATCAAATTGAGTAAAAATCAATTACAACTTTAAGGTTTTCCTGAAATAGCAAATATAAGGCAAAGAAAATTGCTGATTCCCTCCCAGTAGGTTGTCTGCCAACTAAATGACTTCAGATGTCTGCCTTTGTACCTAGCATTATTTTCCATTTTGTTAGTATCAAATTATAATGTTTCTAATATTTTAGAAGATTTGTCTGCTATGTTCCTAGAAAACAGGGATTATGTATTTTATATTATCCCTTTTGCGTATATTTAAATATCAGGCACAATATTGCATCTAGAAGGGTGTTGACAGTTCAACTAATCCTTCTCTAACATTACATGTGAGAAAACTGAGCTCAAGAAAAGTTAAGTGGTGAACATTTCTACACAGAACTTTAAAAATTCAGGACTAGATTAAATATACGATTAGCTTGACAATAAAACATCTTACCTTACACTGAATTTTTTGAAGTTCTGTCTAAAGAATACACTAAATTACTCTTGGTTTAAAAGCAGAACCCAAATAATCAAGAAGCCAGAAGCAACTCTAAACTTATCACTTGGCTTTTGAAGGTACACTATGATTCAAATAATTCCCATGATATTCTTTCTTGTTTCCACGTTCTTCACCTGACATTTCTGGGTTTTTTCCTTTTCAATACACATTTCTCTCAGTCGTGT
The DNA here is from genome assembly GCF_023065955.2 of Ursus arctos. NCBI lineage: Eukaryota > Metazoa > Chordata > Mammalia > Carnivora > Ursidae > Ursus > Ursus arctos. The sequence continues at coordinate 70,667,262 of NW_026622763.1, forward strand.
ATTTTTAATGCAGAGCTTTTGCTTTGAAAAAGCACAAACTGGAACAAAGCAAGTTCATACTCCCTAAAAGATTGGATGTGAAAAATAATCATGGGTGACTGGTTGGTTTACCTTGAAAATATACTGAGAATAGAGTTCTACTTTCTGTTCATTATTAGTTGCAAGGTGACTCTGAAATAAATACAGGTCTGTTACTTTCTCATACGGTCTGGTGGTGTTGCAAAGAAGTTTTTTGACCTTCTGATGCATAATAGGAAGTTGCAGACACATAGGAGTTATAAAAAATGTTTGCTAAATGATTGTTAAATGGCTGAATGGTGGCATTGATTTAAATAAGACCTTGAAGTACTTTTATAGGCACATCTGGTTTTCCTTCTCCATCAGCTTTTTAATTCAAATTAATCACTTGAGCCACAACCTGCCCAAATTAGCAGAACATCCAGTTTCCCATTCTTGAGACTTAAAATTAAAAAATAGTGCTGAAGTTTTAATCAGCCCAAAGCCAGTTTTGTTTCCAAACACCAGGAAGAGATCTGCGTCAAGAACCTTAATAATCCAAATGCATATACCAATATTAGGTTATTCTTTTTTTTTTTTTTTTTTAAAGATTTTATTTATTTGACAGAGATAGAGACAGCCAGCGAGAGAGGGAACACAAGCAGGGGGAGTGGGAGAGGAAGAAGCAGGCTCATAGCGGAAGAGCCTGATGTGGGGCTCGATCCCACAACGCCAGGATCACGCCCTGAGCCGAAGGCAGGGGCTTAACCGCTGTGCCACCCAGGCGCCCCTAATGTTAGGTTATTCTTGCATCTTTCACTGCCACAGAGGTCATACTTAATACTAGTGCTACTCCTTTTAATGTATATCTATTCTATTCCAGAATAAAGCTTTTACTAAGCCATATACCCTGGGGAGCACAGTAGTTAGTGAGGAATGTGACCCTGCTCTCGTTTGGCGGAATCTTCTTTGATGGGCATTAAAGTAAGAACACTCAGTGCCTAGTTTCATGTCCAGCCATTGCTCCCAGATATGGCCTCCCTGTGGGAATTTCTCAACCAGGCAAGAGGAAGACTCCAGTGGCAGCCACAGTCTGGGACAAACCCAGTTCTCCTGTGCTGCCTGTCAGATCTTGATATTAAGCTGAGGACACCAGCCAGACTCCCCTTTCCTTCAGGATGAGTTCCCCAACAGAGACCTGGGTATATTTACAGCCAGTCAACTTAAGTTAGGATCATCTCTGTTTCAGAGAGATCGTAAAAACACTAAGTCTGAAAGAGTAATGAGGCAGATTTCATCTCCTTTCCTTCCAAGGAAGTTTCTTTGCATCAATACAAAAATAACTAAAAAGACCATCACAACGGATAAAGGGTCTATCACAAAAGATCCCTAGGGCAACGGGATTGATTGTCCTTAGATTTACACAACAAATGGAACCATTCAAAATTGCTCTTCTCTGAACTAATGATCTGTCCTCTGAATGACTCCCTGTGTTCAGCTGACAGGGGAAAAAAAATGTAGAAAACTTTTAAGTGACAATATCTTGAAGCCCTGTTTACCTCAGCGCCTGTCATCATAAATATTATGACATAGGTGTTCAGTTGTTCCAAATCTGATTTTTCTTCGTAATATTCTCTCTTGTTCTCCTCCTCTATCTTCACCCTAGACTAAGCCTTCATCAGTCTGTATTAAAATCTGTTGCTGGAGCGCCTGGATGGCTGTCGGTTAAGCGTCAGACTCTTGATTGAGGCTCAGTTCCTCATCTCAGGGCCGTGAGATTGAGCCCAAGTCAGGTTCCACGTTCAGTGGGGAGTCTGCTTGAGGATTCTCTCCCCCTCTCCCTCTACACTCCCTCACCTCTCTCTTGCTCTCACATAAATAAATCTTTTAAAAATTTTGTTGCTAATATTTACATTATCATTATGTTTCATGGTCAACAAAACATTTTCATATATCTTACCTCACCATAATCTTCACCACTAAATTGAGAAAATACAATGACACTAAAAATGTTTCTACTTCTACAGAAAGTCTGCACACCTACTATACTAGCAGCCATGTTTTCTAACTTCCTTACATATAAAATTTATAAGACCAAATATCTAATAAAGCTTGCCTAGAAATTGAGAAGCATAAATTATGTATTAACTATAACCTAGAATGGAAGGTGACACATTATTCTGATGATGAAGAAAAAAGATGGATTTTAATTAAAAAATAAATAACACTTAAATATTTATAATGCGTCAGACACTGCTATATTATTGTCTCATTTGATACTCACAAGTAACCCTAAGAGGTGTATGTCATTTTAGCTATATACAAATCAGAAAACACAGATTTGAGAGTCAAGCCTAAAATAAGGCTTTCCCGGAGATCAGAGAGATTACCCTGCCATTCTTGAAGAAGTCAGCACCTAAGAGCTCTGCAACAGCAAGGAAATGAATTTTGCCAATGAGCACGTGAGCTACTAAGAGGATCCCGAGCCCAGAGTGAATCTCCAATCCTGTAGCCCCCTGAGACATGAACATGGGACCAAGTTACGTGTTTTATTTTAAACTGTTAAATTTGTAGTAATTTGTCTTGCAGCAATAAACATAGCATATCTGCCAAAGTTCACACGCCTAGTGGGTGTGGAAATCAGAATTTGAAGTCATGGTGCCAGATCCCCAAACCCAACTAAATGACTAACTGCTATCATTTATGTTTGGTAGAAGAATGAAAAGATAGATAGATAGATGACAGGTAAATGCTAGACAGATATATAAATAGTTGGGTAGATAGAGAAGATAAACATTATTATCTAACTTAGAAATGCAGACTTCTAAGCCTCTAGTATATTAAAAAAAAAAAAAAAAAAACAAACCCTTAAGTCACTAAAGTCAGAGATGTAAAAGCCACAAAGGCTGTTTTTATCACTAACATAAGTTCTAAAAGAGGTCATTTAAACCCTAGGATATAAAAAAAGAATGCAAAATTACCAGTAGTGGATAATGCCTGTGAGAACACTACATAATAAATTTTAAAAATGAAGTAGAATTAAGTGAGAATCTCTTTCAAGTCATGCTTTGAAATCCTAAGCTAATTTTTCTCTAAACAAACCTAACTTGACATTTTAATTTTGAAAAGTTTTATTTTTCCCAGGCAGCTCTGATATATGGTTCCTCTTTCCCTGAAAAGCCATTAATTCTTGGCTAGTGGCCCTGCTGCAGTGCTTATTGGATGTGAGCATGGAATTCGGAATCAGACAACATAGGTTCAAGTAATGCTAACACTTATTGGCATATGAACTTAGAGCATCCTTTAACTACCAAAGTCTCACTTTCTCATTTGTAAAATGGAAATGATAATAACAGTTCCTACCTGTCCATGTTGTGATAACTATCAAATGCCATGGTGTCTTTAAATTGCTTCAGATATGTCTATGGCATTGAATGCTCATAAAGAAGTTTCCTTTGGGTATTACTTTTATTACTGGTGGATAATTAATGTTTGGGCACAAGGACTGAGAGCAAATGACATGTGCAAGGAGCAGTTATGATAACAGCTGAAGTCATAATGATTTCAGTATCAGAAATGATCACACTTCTCAGGTAGATTTTAAAGATCTCGAGAGCAGATTCATGTTTGACAAACATCTGCGATGTGCTAGGATCAGTGGCAGACATTCGTATCTTGTGAGTCATATTCCTAATATCCACCCAAACTCTCAAGGGTGTGCATGAATGCTTCATTTCCACATGGGGAAACACCTATGGATAAAGAGTTCCCGATGATCTAGGACGGACAAAGTACAAAACTAGGTTTTTCTTTGTTTCTGTTGTTTACACACAGTGAACAGCAAAGCCCTAAACTAAAATTAAGATTTATTTTCAGTATCACTCCTAAAGCAGTGTTTCTCAAACTTGTAACACAAGCAAAGCAATTGAAGTTATTGCCAGGTTGCTGTGAAAAACGTGCTGGATCACTTCTCAGCTGGCAAAGCTGAGCTAGATCTGCTAAACACTCAGTTTACACAAAGGTAGCTCTAGAACTTGCTGAACGAGGGCTAGGTTCCCAGGCCTTTAGGCCGGTCCCACACTACTGTGTTTGGACAATATGCAAATCAGCCAAAAAGATGGTATAAACAGTTGGTATCAAAGAAAAGGCAACCTGAAATACAGAATTACACAAACAAGTGATATATAATACCCACAACCATCAAGCAAGAATGCAAAATTGAAATTCAAGTTCATGTCACTGGTGGGTAGAATGTCCAAATTTATATTACCTGTATGTCCATAAATGCAAAGACAGACAATGAATGGTTCAAGACTAAAGAGGTAACTGGAACCAGTGAACAATAATTGAATGAGTGAATGGGAAAGTATCCTAGGAACATATTTGAACCAATCTGTGTTATCACGGAGAGATTGAGAGTGAAAAACGAAAAATGTTTATACCTGAGTATACCGTGTACCATACCTTAGTAATACTGTGTTCATATAATTCTGAGATTGGTGTGACTCACGCAACATGGCCTATAGCACATATCCAGGTAAAAATACATGCTAGTCTATCCAAGATTTATATGAAAACAGTTATACTCATTTCAAAATGCCTGATATGACCCTCACTCAAAAGTCACTTGGAACTGTGTTCCCACTGCTGAGGCTTAGGGGCTAGAAATCTCTTCTCTCCTGTAGAAAAAGCTCATTCTCTCTGTATATCTTGACTATAGTGACCTACTTCTTCATCATTTGGATGAGTAAACCCTATTTGATTTATTCAAATACTGCCTATGTCTGCTCTTTCTATCCATGTATTCATACTACTGACATTGTCAAGAGAATTTTTGTTCAGACATGTCATTCCTAAAGTGGTTAATATTCTAATATCTCACATTAATCTACAAGGCAGAATCACTGCACACTTTAATACATGGATATATTAATATATAATATACACAGATATATACATACATTTTATATACATATATTTAAATACACAGATACACAAACACATGAATTTATTTTTCATTTAGTATCTTAAGGAGCTTCAGTTTTGGAGAATAAATGTATGTAATGTTGGCTTTAGCTAATGATGTTCCAACTCTAGCTTTGGAACTCCATTCAGCTCAGTTCCAACTGCAATTAACTTTTTTTTTTTCTTTTCAAAATGTTAAGATTTTGTTTGCAAAGCTTCTTTGTTGTACAGAAAGTAAAAATGCTATGGTCTTGGTATAACTGGTAGCCACAGATGGTTCACTCACCAATCACAGCTCTCCACACTACTGCAAGAGTCTTACATGGAAACCTAACAATGCTTACAATTGTGTTGGGGTGAAGTCCCCAAGCATGATGGTGAATTTCCAAGAAGGACTAAATGGAGGAAGGTGGAAAGTCATAGGAACGATTCTGTGGCTCTTTGGGTGGGTAGGTGTACTGGGGTTTGTATCAAAACTACCTTTTTTTCAAAACAGCCACCAAATCCATATGAGCAGTCCAACCAAAGCTGAACAGTTCTTTTTTTACAGGTTATGCAGGGTCTTAATCATCTTCTCCTTCACCATCTGTTTCTTTCTTCCTCTTTTCATCTTTCCCACTTTCTTTCCCCTTTTATCTGCATCTTGCTCCTCACTGTCTTCACCTTCATCAACTTATCATGTCCAGGTTCTACTCCCTCCCCACTAACTTCATCTTCATCTTCTTCCCCTTCCACATCTTCGTCTTTGTCTTTATCCTATTTATCATCAAACTCTTCCTCCTCACCATCCTCATCCTCATCTTCTCCTTCTTCATCCTCCTCTTCTTCATCCACACCACCCACCATGGCATCTAAGTGAGGGGTTTCCCGATCCTCTTTTCATAGCTACCCAAGTAGGTCCGCTGGGGTAGGAATTTAAAGACACTCTCAGTAGCCATTCAGGTTCATAACCTCACAGTTAAACAGATCCGGGCTTTTCAGATATTCCAACTTTTTCAAAGACTCCAAGGTGATAATCTTTCAGTTTAGGTTCCACTTAAGGTTAGCAGTATGAGATTTGGAAGCTTTTCTCTTAGCTTGTCCAGACCGCCAAAGATTCTGTTGTCACTAAGCTCAAGCTTTTTCAATTTGGGTAGTTTGGGGAGATTTGAAACTGAAATCAAGCATGCATTTATTAAACTAAGGAATTCTAAGTTCACACATTCAGCTGTTAAGTCCTCAATTTTTCCATCATATGATTTGCAATCGTCCAGGACAAGTTCTCAGACAGTTGCCGGGGTCCAGTTCCTCAGGCCCAGCTGTATCTTCCTCTTCATGTCTATGTTTCCTTCTTCCCCTCTCTTCAAACTTTACTTTGCATGGTGGGGGCAGAACAGAGAGAGGCTTCCCACCTGCAAAGCAAGGGTGCTTGGGAGGGGTCTGCTGGCAGCAGAGGCCAGCTGCACAGTCACAGGTGGTGTGCAGGAAGGTGAGTGGAGCCCTCAGAGCCCCAAATCACTTTTTTATCTGGGTTTTCTATCATACAATATGTGGGAGTGACATTGTGGTTATCTAAAAAAAAAAAAAAAGGGCATATATTTTTTTTTCAAATGCTAACAGTTAATAGAATAGGATATATATATATCGTTTCTGAAATTTACATCTTAAAAAAGTACATAACAATCTTAATTTCCATTGGGTATTTTAAATATTTCTTTTGATCTTTATTTAATATTTTCTGCTAAATAAATGGATTTGGATAAGGAATTGAGTGCTATTATTTAACAAAATTGGGGACTACTTTAATGATGTTATAACGAGTAAACAGATATCATCTGCACTGTAAAGCAGAAAAATTTCAAACAGTTAACACGCAAAACCTTGTAGAGTTTCAATCCTTGATATAGCAAATACCTAATTGATTTTCTAACATAATAAATGTTTTTAAACTTTAGAAAAGAAGTGGCGACAAATCTTTAAGCGTTATGCATAAAAATAAAAAAGCAATTTAAGTATGATAAGACCATTATCAATAAAAGAAAAAAAAGTATGTTCAACTTTACTGTTGGGTTTTATGAAATTTGAATTAGTTTTTGAATTAGACCAGATTTAGTACTATGCCAAATGGATCATTTCAATACAGTTGTAATGAACATTACCATGTACTGTACTGTAAGGAAATAGAGCTTAGCTTGCCAAACTATCATTCTTGGGAACTCTGCTGGTGCAAAAATAGCCTCCTTCCCTTGGTATAATATTTAAGGGAATTTTAAGAGGTTTTAAAATTCTTTAGAGAATTATTAGAAGTTACTTGATAAAAGAAGCAATCAGGTGTGAGTTTGAAACAGCATCACATTGCTGGTTCCCCATCTAAAAATCCTTCTGCTTCTGATGGCCATTTGTCACTTTGTTTGGTCATTCAGTACTGTAAAGGAACTATTCTGTGACCATCTGCCACTTATCTCTTTGGCCCCAATCTCCTCTTCTCTGATCACTATTGATTTTCCAAATGGACCCACCATAAACTAAACGTAGCAATTACAACATTTAGGTTAGAAACAGCCTTTGCCACTGTAGGTTGTATCTGGATTACTAAAGAATCAGTCAAAAACAACCAACAAAATGAAAGCATTTCCTGGAGGCAAAGATTTTTAAATTGCTACAATTAAGTTTAAGTCTATGTTATCATCATTAGTCCATATTTTCTATTTTTTAAAATAAATTAGCCACACAAATTCCCACATTTAAGTCCTAAGCAAATACTAACACAGCTGGTCCTCCCAAATGCATTCATCATATAATTTTTTGAACTATGTGCCATTTCTACTCAAAACTGAAATATCCTTCAGGAAAAAGAACCATTTAACATAAAAAGGTATTTGAATTAAAATCTTTTCTTTGGAAAGGCAAACTGTTGAGACAATAAAATTATCAGTGGTTTCCAGGGACTGAGGGTCATGGAGAAGGGATGAATAGATGAGTACAATGGATTTTTCGTGCAGTGAAATGAGTCTAGATGATAACATAATGGTAGATACATGAGTTTATACATTTGGCAAAATCCCTAGATATGTATAACAAAGAATGAACCCTAATGTAAACAATGGACTTTAGTTGCTAGTAATATGCCATAACAATTCATCAACTGTAACAAAAGTACCACACCAATGCAATATGTTAATGATAAAGAAAATAGGATAGGGTGGCAGGATGTGGCAGGGTGAGGAGAGGCAATAAATGGCCATACTTGCCATACTTTCTACTCCATTTTGTCTAAACCTAAAAGTGTACTAAGAAATAAAAGTCTTTTTATTTAAAAACAAAACAAAATTGTCCCTCACTTGGCTCTTTATACTTCACTATGATTTTGTGTATCTGTCCTTAAATTAATGTAGAGATATGTGGAAAAGAAAATTTTGAAAGTCTGCTATAAATGAAATGGCCCAAACTAAAATCTCATGAGAAACTCAAGTAGAATTTCTGTCAACATATATTGTAACCTACATCATGTTGGCCTGTCAGTTGAATTCCACTGTGGGTGAAGCAGCAATGGTGGAGCAGAAATTCCTATTTATAACTCCCTGAAGGAAACCAATCAATTGATGATCAGACAGGTGTTTAAAAGCATCTTGCACCAACTGAAACAGTTGATGTCTACAGACTACCGGTCCTAAAACATGTTCCCAGGCTGTGTATGACCAGGGACCCATTATGGATTTGGGGGGGGCGGGGGGTTGGAGGAGGAGTGTTGTTGTTTAGTTCTTCTATATGTTGAATCTATGTGTTTCAAAATTTCAAATTTCAATATATATCATGGTGTTAGCCCTGTCTTTTGAGGTTATTAGAAAGAAAGGGATAAGTGTCCCTCAATGGATGAATGGATAAAGAAGACATGGTACACACACACACACACACACACACACACACACACACACACAGAGTGGAATATTATTCAGCCATGAAAAAGAATGAAATCTTGCCATTGTGATAACACAGATAGACCTTGAGGATATTATGTTAACTCAAGTATGTCAGACAGAAAAATACAAATACCATATGATCTCACTTGAATGTGGAAGCTAAAACAAACAAACACAAACAAACAACAAGCTCACAGATACAGAAAATAATTTACTGGTTGCCACAGACAAGGTGGGGGTGGGCAAAATGATTGAAGGGTGTCAAGAGGTACAAACTTCTAGTTATAAAATGAATCATGGAGATATAATGTACAGCTTGGGGATTATAGTTAATGCTAATGTAGTGCATATTTGAAAGTTGCTAAAAGAGTAAATCTTAAAAGTTTTCATCACAAGGAAAAGAAAGAAGGGCAGGTGACACAAAAGATAGAGGGCAGGAGGGAGCAAAGTGGAAAAGACAGGTGGGGCTTCCTAACCCTGATTAGGCTATGTTAGTGATAGCATCTGTATGAGCCCTCATTTATTGTTCTTATGTAAATGTGTTGATCCAAATATCACTAGCAGTATTTTTTACTGCACATTGAAATCTAAGTTAGTATAATTCAGTTGATATCATATAATGGAAACAATACATATTTAATAAGATAATTAAATAGTATTTTACAGCATACTTTCTTCTACTCTTAAACACTCAGATATTTGAAGGGAACTGCTAACTAATTCACTGTGCTTTTATTGATGGGAGCAAGAGTAGGAGGTAAATAAGAAAAAAAAAGGGTTTAAAAAAATCAAGCCATATCCACTAACACTTCTAGGTTAACATGTACTAAGCTGACATTTGAAAGAGACTTACCTAAAACACATTCATGAGAGATGCTACTGAACACTGGGAAGCCCAGAAATGTGTCCTGTATGTGTTTTTAAGTCAAACCTAAATTCCCTATATTTGGAATAGCTACTTAACTCAAGGGTCACACTATTATCTCATTTTCCAAATCTTACTCTTCTGTGATAAAGAATGTGTCAGTTAATTAAGTGGTAGAGAATAATTTAATGTTTCCCTAACCATTCAATTTTTTGAATGAAAGAAAAATACTTTTAGTTTAACTAGGGACATGATGTGCAAATGGGAATGAACAAATCCATTATCTCTAACCCAAGGACATTAAAAAAAAATCCTGCTATAGAAAGAGTCTCCCACATATTCATCATTCTCAGGGTGAACTGTGAAACTTGTTAAAGAATAGATACGAAAAGCATTGCCAATATGTCAACCACCTTAATACCATCCAAACTTCCTGCAATCGCTGCATTTTCTTCTGTAAGAAATGTCAAGATTTCATCAAAAAGACTTTTAATTTGGATAGCCTCCATACAGTTGTCTGGCTATTTTCACTCTCTGGTTTGCAACTTCTCTTATACCAGTTGTCATTTCTGTAACCTTTCCAACAGCAACTGTGCAGTCTTGGGACCACGATGCAGAATATCTCACTCAACAATCCTCCCACAAACCATCTGTTTCTAGAGACATCAACAACTGTTGGCATTGGGAGACTCTATGCAAAATGGGGAAGAAATTGTTCTGAACGATAAAGTGAAACTTTCTCAGAGATCTCAAATCCCTAGCATAATAGGAAAATAATTGATGTATTAAAAAACAGAATTATTTGAGTAAAAGATTTCAAGTCTGGAAAAATAAAATAAAACATATAAAACCAAAAGGACAGAAAGTCCCTCACTTATTCTTCCATCACATTTACATAAAGTTGCACATAAAAATTTTTAAATTATAATAATAAATCTCTATAAAATTATGCAATATGCAAATAAAACATATACCCAAAAATGTGAAAACATTCATAAGACATTCACTCATCAAACATGGCCATACATATATATATATGCCGTTGTGACATCTATCTATCTATATATATATATTCTTTCATTATAAAATGACCGACATCAATCCTTGTGCAAATCATAAATAGAACTTTATTATCTTCCTGCATCTTGATTTGAAATCTGATTGTCCTTGAGATATGAATGAACACCAATAATCATTTTTAATTCACTCATGGGGCAACTGAATGGTTTTGGACAAACTTTTTTTTTTTTTTTTAAGATTTACTTATTTATTTTCGAGAAAGAGAGCACGCAAGTGGGGGGAGAGGCAGAGGGAGAGGAAGAGAAGCAGACTCCCTCCTGAGTGTAGAGCCAGACAGGGTGGATCCCAGAACCAGAGATCATGATCTGAGCTGAGACCAAGAGTCAGATGCTCAAACAACTGAGCCCCCCAGGTGCCCCTAGTCAGATTCTATAAAAAATAAATGCCCTAAAAAGACTAATTAGTTTTACAGTTGACAATGTGATTTCTTATACATTTGACATGATTTCCAAAATAACCTTGTGAAATATGTAGGGCAAATATTGCCACCAATTTACAGAAAAGTATTTGGTGAGTCATTCAAAGTCACATACCTTAGAAGTAACAGAGATGGAACTTAGAAGACATTTTTACAATTCAAAAACAGTTCAAATTCTTTTCAAACACTACTGTTTAGATTGAGTTTTTAAAATAAAATATGCTTTTCTTCCTTAATTTTCTAATATTACTTACCATCACATCATCTGGGTACACAGATGATAACTGGTTTGAATATAACATATAATTTTTTAAAAAGATTTTTAAAAGTCTAATACAAATGCCAAGATCTTAAAAACTACAGGTTCTTACAGGTTAGGAACCACATCTGGTTAGTCTTACATAGAATTTAATAGAAAAATTATATTTAAAATTTTAAGTCTTATTTTAAAGACTGTTCCAAAGATCCAAGTTGCCACACAATATAAATTAATTCTGAAAAATAACTCATAGCCAAAATACCTTCTAAAATTCACTTTCTTCTTTTTTAATGGATTCTTTTGTTACTCTTTGTTAGCTCCCAGCCTGTTAAATTTCATGTCATTAATGCCTAATAGGTAATGTTTTGGTCTATTTAAGGCCTAAAGCTTAAATGATTCAAGTTTGATGATTAGCAAGTCTGTAATAGTGCTGTGCCTCTCTTTGGATCCCAGGTCTGTGAACCAGAGTCAGAGCATGTTTTATCTGTATGTATTATTCATCACTCTCATACTCGGAGAGAATTTTCACAGACATGAAAGCACTTTAATTTTTCTTTTTCTGAGGACACATTCATGTCCAATTGGACCAATTACCACAGCCAGTTAACTCTCAATTATGTGGGCAAAACAAATTGTATCATTTAAAAGGTGTGATTGTCACTACAAGTGATCTTTTTGTAAATGGACGACTGGGTCAGACTTATAGAGTTTCTGTCAAAGGGCTGAGTAATTATAAATCTCCCAGATGTTAGCAAACTTCACCAAAGTGATGTCAAACACAGGCATTCCATTTCGGTATTTCAGATCATTGGTTCTCAGAGGCAATTTTGCCTCTCCACGTAATACTCAGCAATGTCTGAAGACATGTTTTGATGTCACGTTGGGGAAGAATAGTTATTTCTGTCAAAATGTCAATAGTGTCGAGATTGAGACACCCTGACCTAGATGGGATTATACATGCAATGGTTCCTAAAAATAAAATCTGGCTAATCATAATCCTAATCAGTTTGTTTTAAATTGTAAGAACTGAACGAATTAGTTCAAGTTAATATCTCTCTTCCTGTAATATCTGATTGTTGTTTTAAAATTCTATTTTCCTATTTATTTCCATATTACCTAAGGTTCTAAACTTTAGTTTGAGTTTCTCTTCTGTAGTTGTCAGTGGATAATGTATTTGAGAAATGACAAGTATTTCTTTTTTCACATTGGGTGAGGAGATCCATAAAGGCCTAGTTTTAGATTTGGGTCATGAGAATTTCAGCAACTGCTCTACCACTGCTCTCCACTTAAGTTGGTTTACGTAATAGAGAGAAAGAGAGAGAGAAAGAATAGATACATGATACATACACGGATAGATAGATAGATAGATAGATAGATAGATAGAATAGGGAAGAGCTTCAACCCTACAGCCAGGCTCCCTAAGTATGCATCTTGGCTTCATTACTTACCAATTGTGTGTCCTTTGACAAATAAGATATTAGGAGTCTAAGATTTTAAATCTATAAAATTGGCAGAATATAACATTATCTACTTTATTAGGGTTGTCCATAGGATGAAATACACAAAGCCCTTAAACAGTTCCTTACATGCAATAAATGTTCAAAAATATCAGCTCTCCAAATATTTATAATAGATGTTTTTACACCAATAATAGTGCTTTATTTTTTTTTAAAGATTTTATTTATTCATTTGACAGAGATAGAGTTAGCCAGCGAGAGAGGGAACACAAGCAGGGGGAGTGGGAGAGGAAGAAGCAGGCTTCCAGTGGAAGAGCCTGATGTGGGGCTTGAACCCAGAATGCCGGGATCACGCCCTGAGCCTAAGGCAGACGCTTAACAACTGAGCCACCCAGGCACCCCAATAGTGCTTTAAAAGTAATAAAAAATTCATTACTTAACATTATTTTACTTTTTCTGAAACACCAGAACTTCTGAAAATTACAGGATTGCTTTCAATAGCTTCAAATGATAAACAGATGTATACAACCCTGCTCCTCTGTAAAATTAATTTAATTAACAATGTATTTTGACCGTCATTGGAAATGAGGAGTGAAAATGAAATTAGTGTATCACTAGAAAATGAAAAGATTTACCAATCCTGCTTTTTAATTTATATTGATTAAAGTACTTTTTGATCACCATTTCAAATGTATAGTGAAGATAAGATGTTTGCATCATCAGAAAATAACTGGATTGACCGATACTGCTTTTTCATTTGTATCTATTAGTACTTTCATGCTTCTGATCCGAATTGCCCAGGCTTCAGTAATTTATTTTTCCAGGCTTATAAAGTGCTTTGGGTGTTTTTGATTGAAGTTACTCATTTTTTCATCACTATCATTGATCAAAGTCTTCCTACACTTTTCTTTTTCTCCACAGTGACTTAAATATGTATCCTTGTCTTCAACTTTCTGCTTTAATCTTTCTTATCTTAAAATGTCTTATCTCACCATGTTTGTGCTGGTTTGTTCCAAAGGACCCTTACCTGAGGACTTCCCTCTGTTATTCACTCTAAGTGATAAATTCAGCAGGTACAGGGAAATGATAGATAGATAGATAGATAGATAGATAGATAGATAGATGATAGATAGACAGATAATAGGTGAGTAGATGAACATATATTTTATATGCTTTTATAAATATATAGCTTTGGCTGTATTTTAAATATATAGCTGTAAATGATGATAGAAATGGTTTGGTCAATCTTTAGGTTTGCCTTATATCAATTCTGATGTTTAACATCAATTCTGATGTTTCACACTAGGATACGAGGATCCACAGTGTAGGTTTATACAAAGGAAGATTTGGAGTTTACCTCCGTTTAAACAGATATCCTCCAACTCATGCTGGTAAATTAGTTCAAGTGTAAAATATCCAATATCTGAAAATTGCCTTCTAATATCCTCAGCCTCTAAAATGGGATTAACTTTAAATGGGAAGTTGGGGACAAAGGAGTCTGTGTTGAACCAGAGAAGGCATCTGGAGTAGTACGAAATAGGAGCTCTATCCTATGTGAATTGACAATCATACACTTAATTTTGCTGGGCTGCATTATGTCAGTTTTTCAATATAATATCTATAAGGAAACAGAACAGGATTTCTTGAATGCTCAGATTTGCAGGGAAATAACCAGACACAAGAGAGATAATCTAGCCAATAAGCAAGGGGATATGAGGCATATTACTATTTTTACATATCAGTACCAAACAATATGTTTTTTGGAAAGCTTTCTAAAACAGAACTCTCTATACCACATGCTGAGTAAATGGGGAAGTTTCACAAACCTTCCTTGAAATACCAGATGCGATATTTTATGAAATAAGGTTGAGCTTGACAATGTTTAATAACATACCTAATTCTAAAATAACATAATCTTATAATGATATGGGATATAAATTGAGAGCTGAAAAATGTACAAAACATTTTGCTTCATTAGTGTGAACATTTTTTTTTCCCCTGGCAATCACTTCTGATACATGCCCATACTCTCAAGCAATGGCTACTCCTAGGATGCTGGATTAAATCTAAATGGTTTAACTACATGTCTAAACAAGATCAGCCTGGTGCCTCTAGAAAAAATGTCATTGGAACTTGAAATGAAAACTTCCTTTTTTTCTTCATTTTCTTGTCCTACTATTTCCATATAATCAGCTCAAGTGAACAGAGCAGAAGAAACAGATAAAGGACTGTTTCTTTCTCCAACATTAACACGCTAGTTGGTCTTAGGTAAGTAAATCACTTACCTGGGTGTTTCTTCCTTTCCAAACTATATATTATTTGGAAAGTAACATTATTCTTTCCCAGACCTAAATTTTAGACGATCCATAAATTAATGATTTTTTTAAATACTTAAGAGTTTTTTGTTTGTTTTTTGTTTTTTTGGTTTTTTAAGGAGAGTAAATAAACCACACAATTATAAAACAGAATTCAACATGACTTAGCCGATGTTTGATTCATGAAGTTTTGCAATGGAGCATTTAATGCATTTTGGTAATGTTTTGATTTGCATATTTTTTTTTACATAGGACAGCCACTCAAATTCATGACAGTTTCCTTAAGGTTCATCTTGGTCAAAAATTCCTAGATGATGCAGCAGAGGCTCATAAAATATCTCTGGGAATTCCAGAAAGAGCCATCAAAACTTTGGAAATCTTTTAGGGTGTTACTAGTCTCTTTATTTCTTAGTCACTTATAGAGTCAAATGAAACTTGTAGATGAGAAGAATCTTGTACTTGAAGGCATACACAAAATTTTGACTCTGCAATAAGCAAACCAAGGACTGCTTATGTTTTCTTTCCTGTGTTTTCAGCAGCAACAACTATAACAAATGTCCAGTGACTCATACAGTTAATTATTTCTGCTAAATTATGGAATCAATAATATAAATGCTATGCAGAGTATTGTTTAAAAATCCAATTAAATTACTAGCAAAGTATTCCAAAATTTAAGAACATGGATTAATGTTCATTTGAAATATCCTATGCAAGGGGTATAGGACATCATGATTTTTGTGAGGCCAACACAGACCAAAGTGAAAACTATATCAAGTATCTCAACACTAACCTTGCTGGGAGATGAATATTACTGCCCTTAAGAAGGTCCTGGTTTGGGGGCGGCTGGGTGGCTCAGTCAGTTAAGCACTGGACTCTTGATTTTGGCTCAGGTCATGATCGCAGGGTGATAGGATCAAGCCCCACCTTGGGCTCTGCACTCAGCACAGAATCTGCTTGTCCCTCTTCCTCTGATCCCTGCTCCCCTCACTAACTCTCTCTTTTCTCTCAAATAAATAATAAAAATAAATAAAATCTTTAAAAAGAACGTTCTGTTTTTTTCTCCCCCTTTGGTGATTGAGTTCTAACATGATTTTGGTACCTCATGAAATACTCTTAAATACTGAAATATTTAATGTATATAACAAATTCAAAAATTTGTAAAGATTTTATTTATTTATTTGAGAGAGAGAGAGCACAAGCAGGGAGGAGGGAGGAGGAGCAGAGGGAGAGGGAGAAGTAGACTCCCTACTGAGCAGGGAGTCTGATGCTGGACTCGATCCCAGGACCCTGAGATCATGACCTGTGCCAAAGGCAGATGCTTAACCAACTGAGCCACCCAGGTGCCCAACGAATTCAAATTTTACATACAGAATGAATTTTATTTATATTGAAAGTATATTTTTTTAACTTAGCATGGAAAGCTATTATATTACAGGTATTTTAGACCATTAAATTTACCTTAATGTGAGTACAACTGATTCTATCGTGTACAGCTCTTATATCTCACCAAGATGTCAGGAACCTTGTTTTTCACACCTGACTAAGGACTCTATCTTGCCCATTAATGTCTATTTTTCTCTCCATCTGCCTTTTTCCTCAGCTCATTTCATATACTTTCCATCACTACTCTTCCAAGTTACATTTGGGGGATCCTAAAAAATGACACATCTCTTCTCTGCCCATTTCATAATCTATTGAGAAATAAATGCCAAAGTGTAATAGAAAGCTTTCAAGTTAAAAATCTAGATAATGATAGAGAAACTTTTTGCAGATTGTATGTTTTCACAAAATCAAACAACAATAAAAGCTGGGCAAAATATAGACCAACAAATAAGCAAATTTCTCTTTGAAGCCATCAGAGATACTGAGGAAGCCAGGACTTAAGGAGCCAGAATCCTGAAAAGAAAGAAGCTTGTTGAGATGAGCCTAACACTACTTTTCCAGCACAGGGTAATTCTTAAGTGGCAAGAGGTAAGAGGTTAAGAAGAGCAGAGAATGGCATCTGAGGTGGGGGTATTTTTGAGTTTAACCTTAGGCAGCCTCAAGGGGCTCAATCTCAAGAGTTATGACTCTGAATCAAAGAATATATCATGTCATCCCCTTGTATATAAATATTAATGGCCTACAAAATTTTAGTTGAGTTTTAGATCTTCCCCTTTATGCTAGATGCTTCTAGGGCCATCCATGAACCAATTCTTTTGACTTTCACCTTCTGACCCACATACATCTGGACATTCCCAAATAAAACCTCAAAGTAGTTATAAAATTGAGTAAATGTCAAAGCCTTAAGCTTATTTCTCTGAGTTTTCTAATTTATGACATATAAGACATAGATGTTTTGCCACACTCTTCTCCACTTGGTTCAGATTACAATAAACTGTAAGTAAAAAGAAAATACTGTTCAGGTATTTTTGTTTTTATTGTTTTATTAATTGTTATTTTTATTGTTAATTGTATTGCTATTATTTTATTGTTTTATTAATATATTTAATCCAGAGAATTTACTTTTATGTAAATATAAATCTTTTTCTCATACGTAGATTCTATGAGTACAAATCTCCTTCTTAAATATGAAAGGTTTTTCACATATCTTCCAAGAGATCTCTTTCAAATCTCATCACTGCTAACTGCAGAATTCAGGTCAGTTTAGGATTTATTTATAGTGACTCATTTGTCAATTTATACAGATAATGTCAGTCAAAATTACTGAAAAACAGCAAAACTAAGTTCCAGCAGCCAGAAACTGTTTATTAAAAAGCCTAGGCTTCTTATAGGCACATTCTTATATATTATGGCTTTAGCACATTTTCTTGTATTGAACAATTTAATAATAAATATAAGTTTTGTAATGGAACCTTTCACTTAGAGTTATTATTTTTCAAGTTTTATTTATGTAAGGAATATAATTATCTTCTATATTATGTGAGCAATTTCTATATACCGCAGAGTTCTTAAATCGTAGCTTAAATACTACTAGAGGAGCAAATGAAACAAAGAAATAAAATATTAAACCTTATATTTATATTTATTTTCACCAAATAATGAATGAGGAGATTTAGATTTGCTAATATTTAATATACAAATTAATATCAGGGTTTTTAGTCAAATATCACATGTCAAATGGAGTAAAACCAAAATATTTGAAAAAGTCATAACTGCTAAAGGACTGCCAGAGACAGTAAGTACATTTGGAGTTAATTAAAGTTTGAAAAAGACCAAGAATTTAAAATAAATCCAGGTGTAATTTTCAAAAATTTGAGGGTTTTTTTTTTTTCCTCACTTGCTTGGCCTTTGCAAGGATTAGGTTCATAGTTTGTGTATACATACATAAATATCTGCATTACAATTTCTGTTTTTGAAATTGGGATGAAACCAGAGAAATCTGTGGAGCGTCTGATTAGTGCTTAACACAATTAATTGGATGGCTAGTAGATTGGAATTTAGTCATTTTGGGAATTAAATCCTGTGGGGCACAGCTGCCAAAAGTGTCCTATATTTCACAGATTAGACAATGTTTAATTAATAGATTAAAGGTAAGCCAAGCAAATCATAAGCAGTATTCAGATTTATATTTTGACTAGTCAGATATAATGTATAGCAGAAACCTATTATGCTTATTTAACAGGGAATCACTCAATTTCAAGCTAAAAAGCATTTGCTGGTTTTGGTCATAAATCATTCTATTTGAGTCACCATCAATTTGGTTTTATATCCACTATTTATTTAGCTCATTATGTAATACTATTCATGATACATAATAGAGGCCATTATTTTGTGCAAAAGTATTCTGTCATGGGATTTTTGGAATATTTATTAAAAAATATTTTCTAAATGAAAATTATAGATTATATTTATGAATATTTGACAAGAAACATGTACAATATTATGCCCCTTTCCTGTCTTAGCTAACAGATGATTCTTTTCTAACAGGCAAGTTCTACAGTTCCATATGCTTGTATCCTATTTATTGGAGAATACTGAGAAGTTCTGAAGATGAAAATTACATTGTAGAAGGAACCATACATATACAGTGACTGTATATGTCCAGAGACTGGGAAATGTGTCACCGTCAAATCCTTATACTAGTCAAAACTTGCTGTACCCCATAATGAGTCAGCTCTGTTACTTACACTTAAGGATAGTGACCAAGCACAGTCTGTAAAAAGCCTTAAAATGGGAAGTCTAATGGGGCGCCTGGGTGGCTCAGTTGGTTAAGTGTTTGCCTTTGGCTTAGGTCATGATCCCAGGGTCCTGGGATTGAGCCCTGCATTGGCTCCCAGTTCAGTGAAGAGCCCTTCCCTCTGCTGCTCCCCCTGCTTGTTCTCTCTCTCTCTCTTTCTGCCAAATAAATAAAATCTTTTAAATAAGTAAATAAAAATTTTAAAAATGGGAGGTTTAATGTTAAAAGCCACAATCTCAAAACCACAGCTAATACTCATCATCTTTCTTCTCCACCACCCTTTCTAGATTTCCCTTACCTTCAGCCAACACTTCCACAGGTCTACATCTCTTTGTGGGAGGTATCATCAAAACTTTGTCAGTGATATGTGAGTCCTTATTTACCTTGTAGTTACTAGGATATAGCTGTTATAATAGCCTTTGTATCTTTTTAATCACATATAAAAGCACCAAGAGTTCCCTTCATGAATCTTTTGAGTTTCAGACACATTCTTCTTGGATCCCATTATGTCACAAGAACACTAGCTTCCTGTGATGATTATGGTCAATTTTCCCCACCCCACTATATTAACTCTTTTATCGCTTGTCTATTAGTATGAGGAGCCCAAAATTGTAAGGTGAAAATTGTAGTTCTAAGTTCATCAGAATTTTACTGAGGCCCTGATGGAATCGCACTCCCTTGAAGACAAGAATTTTAATTCTTTAAAGACCAGAATTCAGGAGATAAGAATTAGAAAAATTACACAGTTTCCAAGTGGGTCACTTAGCTAAACAAGGACAAGCTCTACTCCTCTTTCCACCTCTTGTTTCCTAGACTCGTTTAATCTGTCAGAAACACAGCATATTCAACAGTTATTGGTTCAAAGTATATAAGATATCTTAAATAATAGGACACCAACCTTGCAAAGTATCATTCTCAAAATAGTGCCTTAGGTGTGTTTTTAAAAAGATATGTCCATTCTTTCAGAACAGCAGCTACTCAATGATATAACATATGACAGAACCCAAGGATCCCATAATCATGTGCTCATTTTCAAGCTCTCTTTACTTGAAAAGCATGTCTTGGTCCAATACAATTCTAGCATGGAACATATGTAAGTAAATAAAAACTCTGAAAGTCTTAGGATAGAGATGCCAAAAAAGCACTGAAGGCAGAGGTAACAAACCCACAGCCAGAATACAATTCTCAATCTCAGGGTTGATAAATCACTGTTCCCTCCATTTAAGACGAACTTAGGCAATCAACTTATCACTGAGTGGCACCATATCAAAAACTCAACTTCAGAGCGCCTGGGTGGCTCAGGTGGTTAAGCTTCTGCCTTTGGCTCGGGTCATGATCTCAGGGTCCTAGGATCAAGCCCCGCATCAGGCTTCCTGCTCAGTGGGGAATCTGCTCCTGCCCCACCCCCACCCATACTCTCTCTGTCTCTCAAATGAATAAATAAAATCTTAAAAAACAAACAAACAAAAAAACTCAACATCAGTCAGGCATTCAGCAAGGGCAGTAGACAAACCAGTCTCCACAAAAGCAGCCCCATGTTACTGGGCTCATGCCTAGACTATACTTAACTTCTGTCACTATATCTACTCCATTCATGGGCCTGTTGCATAAATACTGGGGTGGCTGAGGAGATAGCCTGTCTTACCTACGTGAGTCATCTTACTCACCTAGTCATGAAGTGTCTGTATTGATTGAGGTTTTAATATGAAACCACAAAAAAAAAAAAAAAAATCTGCATATGCGCTTGCTCCTATCCATCAATACAGAGCTCTTAGTCTCTGATCTTTCTTCTCCTTCCAGACTTTTGACCAACAAACCAATTTACCACTCCTCCAGATTTTGAGCATACCCTTACCTCTAGTAACTTCTCTCATGATATTAAAGTGGTATAAATATGTGTACTACTCACAGTTTAAACTGCTGAGAAGATTCCCCAACTATACTTATAGCTATACATGAATGTAGCTATTGCTCATTGGCAGTCTGTTTTCAGCTTGCATCAACATATTGAGCCGACCCATCTGTGAACCAGATACTAGTCTTCCTCCAAAGTTAGCTTTAGGGAATATTCTCCTTTACCCACAAAGACATAGGTATGGACAGAGAATAAGACTTTGTTGAAACAGAAAAAGGTTACCTGTTCATCGCCGGACTGAACTGCAATCAGGTTCTGAATAACTCATTTCCATACTGGATCAGCGTTGCTCCTGCTCAAGTTTGTGACTTAGTAGATCTAAGAATACCCATCCCCTGATGAGTAAGACCACTCACATAGCCTTACTGTCCCATGATTTGTCAATCAGTCTCTATTGGAGTCTAATGCAAGTTTAGAAGGTACTTTTGACAGTAATTCTCTGCCGCAAAAGACATTGCCTTCCTCCAGAATGTGAAAGGTCTAATACGTCTATGGGAGTCTAAATAGTCTATATGACTATTATATTTAAAGATTCCAAGAGATTCTTGGGGCGTCTGGGTGGCGCAGTCGTTAAGCGTCTGCCTTCAGCTCAGGGCATGATCCTAATGTTCTGGGATCAAGCCCCACATCAGGCTTCTCCGCTAGGAGCCTGCTTCTTCCTCTCCCACTCCCCCTGCTTGTGTTCCCTCTCTCGCTGGCTGTCTCTCTCTGTCAAATAAATAAATAAAATCTTTTTTAAAAATAAATAAATAAATAAAGATTCCAAGAGATTCCAAAGCATTGTATCTACTGGGTCATATAGCCTGAGCAGGAAAGAAACAGGAAGGATTCAAAAACTTGATATGCAGAACCGTCTAGTGCAACTGCATGTGAGCTCAGAAGATAGAGTGGATATGGAGTAAGTCATCAACAACCAGCATTTAATCTATGTATGAATTGTTCTTACATCTGTCTATGTGTACATTGATTTATTGTGCAAATATTTCTTCTTCCCACATAAAATACAGCCAGATAAAATATAATTTTAATGAAATGTAGACAACAGGGTAAAAGAAAAAAAATAGCAGCAAGAAAAGGCCAGGGATGAAATTTTGTGTATAAAATCGCACTGTGAAGTTCGCTGCATTGAAAATATAGAGAAATTGACTTTTGCTGCTGAGGTGATAGAGCACAGTTCATGGCTCTCCTTTGTAAAATATGGCTTATCTTCAGTAATACTGATCTTGTGAAACATTTTTTTACCATTCATTATATAATCAAAAAATAAAAGAAGAAAAGATGTAAAGGTAGAAAATTAAAGATAATAAAGAGCTATTGGAAGGTTGTGAAAAGCAAAAATAAAAGCAAGCACAAAAGCTGGTCCTTTGCAAAAACATATAAAATTTATAAAACACTAGCCAGGCCAACCAAGAAAAAGAAAAGAAGACAAAATTGCCAATACCAGAAATGAAGGAAGAGTCATAACTACTTAGCCCATAGACAATTAAAGGAACACTATAAATAACTCTATGACCACAAATTTTATCACTTAGATGAAATGTGCCAATTCCTTGAAAGACAAAACTAGCAAAACTCATAGAAAAAAGTAGATAACTTGATTGCACTATATCTCTTAAAGAAATTCAATTATTAATGACCTTCAAAAAATATAAATAAAGTACCAGGCCTAGATGCTTTCATTGTTGAATTCTACCAAACAACTCAGGGGAAAATAATATCAACCTCCACAATCTTTGCCAGAAAATTGAAGCAAAGGAACCACTTTCTAATTCATTCTGTGAGTCCAGCATTACCCTAATACAGACCAGAATATGTCTTAAAAATAGACACAAAAGGGGCGCCTGGGTGGCACAGCGGTTAAGCGTCTGCCTTCGGCTCAGGGCGTGATCCCGGAGTTCTGGGATCGAGCCCCACGTCAGGCTCTTCCACTATGAGCCTGCTTCTTCCTCTCCCACTCCCCCTGCTTGCGTTCCCTCTCTCACTGGCTGCCTCTATCTCTGTCAAATAAATAAATAAAATCTTTAAAAAAAAATAGACACAAAAATCCTCAACAGAATATTAGCAAATTTAATCCAACAACATATAAAAAGAATTATATGTCAAGACTTAATAAGATTTATTCCACACAAGCAGGTCAAGTTCAACATTCAGAAATCAATGTAATCCATCATTTCGAGTGACTAAAGAAGAAAAATCATATAATCATATCAATTCATGCACAAAAATCATTGATAAACCCAATACCCATTCATGATAAAAACTCTAGAAAAAGAGGATTCCTCAATTTGATTAAAAAAAAAAAAGTCTAGAAATAACAACTAGCTAGCATCATACTTAATGGGCAGAGATGGGATGCTTTCCCACTACGATCCTTAGTAAGTGGTGAAATCAAGGATGTCTTATTTTGCCACTCCTATTCAACTATTCAACATTGTACTGGAAGACAAAGCTAAGCACAATAAGATAATCTGACAGTTTCTTACAAAGCTAAACTTAGCACTACCATATGATTCAGCAATCATGCTCCGAATTGCATACACACAACACACACATACACACACACACACACACACACACACAGACCCCCCCACACACACATGCATATATATCTACTTTCTCAACTCAGAGGACCTAGAAGTAATGGCAGACTAGTGGCAACAACTACACCTAGTACCCAGATCTTAGTTTCTAATAATCTCAATAAAAGGAACCAAGATTCTTTGGGAATATACCTCTTTGCAGGACTTACGCAGGAAACACACAAGATGTTCTTAAAGCATCTTATAGTGCCAGAAAGGAGGCAAGTATTAAAACAGAAAAACAGAAACACCGAAAGAACAAAAAAACAATATTGGAAGTGTATCAAAGGAATCCAGGAGTTGACTGAAAGAGCTACTAATGCCCACACCTGGAACAATTTTAGCAACAGAATAAAGTGGCATTGGATTATAATACAAAGTATAAAATAATAAATATCCAATATTAATACTGATATCTAATACATATCCATATTAATAAAAATTACTGAACAAAAATATGTGTAAGAAAAAAATCAATATCCTATCTGGATAAATTTCAGATAATTTGTGTGGACTGGTGCAGTGACCTCCTTCCAAAGGGTACGGTACAGAAAGGGTCAGAGGAGAGAGTAACTGTACAGTGGAAAAACTTAAAAACCACTACCTCAGCCAGGTGATCAAGGTCAACATCAACAGTGATAAGCAATGTTGACAGTACATACCCTTGATATGATGTGATGAGAATAGAAATTTACCTGTGTGGTCTTCCTCCCCAAACCTTTAATCATAGCCTAATAATAAGAAAAACATTAGATAAATGTCATTTGAAAGATGTTCTAAACTATCTCACCAGTACTCAAAACTGTTAAGGTCATCAAAAACAAGCAGTCTAAGAAAGTGTTGCAGCCACGAGGAGCCTAAGGAGACATGACAATCAAATGTAATGTAATCTCCTGAATGGACTCTTTGAATAGAAAAAGGATATTAGATAAAAACTAAGGAAATCTGGGGGCGCCTGGGTGGCACAGCGGTTAAGCGTCTGCCTTCGGCTCAGGGCGTGATCCCAGCGTTCCGGGATCGAGCCCCACATCAGGCTCCTCTGCTGTGAGCCTGCTTCTTCCTCTCCCACTCCCCCTGCTTGTGTTCCCTCTCTCGCTGGCTGTCTCTGTCTCTGTCAAATAAATAAATAAAAATCTTAAAAAAAAAAAAAAAAAAACTAAGGAAATCTGAATAGAGAATGGATTTTAGTTAATAGCAATGTATCAACACTAGTTCATTAATTGTGACAAATGTACCATTCTAATATAAGCTGTCAATAATAGGGAAAGCAAGGTGTGAAATCTATGTCAATTCTTTGTAGTAGTTTCACAATCCTCTAAATCCATAACTATTCTAAAATAGAAAGTGCATAAAAATTAAGCATATTAGTTCAAAGATTAAAAGGCACAATACTAGAATATATCATAGAAGTAAAATAATTAAAAATCCATTAAAGATAAGCTAATATTTCAGAATAATGAGGGGTAAAACAAGATATTAAGAATGAGTAAAGAAATAATTGACCTATGTAAATATGAGGTAGAAACTTGAAAATCAAAAGCTACAAGATAAAAATGAGAATATAATAGAAGCTCTAGAGAGACAAGATATGTGTGGGAAGCTGAGAAATGGTTGCTAAAGCTTAATGAGGTAAAGGCTACACTTAAGGAGAAATAGAAAACAGAAGAGAGGTTTGGATGAATAGAGAGGGGAACAAAATCCATGCAGAGACAAACCACATTTTCCAGTGACATCAACTGTATATAAGAAGATTGCTGTGCACCATGGTCCTGGCTATGAAATCCATCCTGGCTAAGAACCTGAGAACAAAGGACTGTTTTTATATTTTTCTCTCTTCTTTTTCTTTATGCCTGTTCTCAAATCTCTAGAAATGAGCTAAGCTTTCCGAAGTCCTTTGCTTCTACCCCTCAGATAAAGTTGAATGGTAACAAGGGGTTGTAAGAATCAAAAGGAGTTATGCATTTGCTTGTACTGTGAAAATCAAAAGTAAACTTGAAAAAGGAAAGGAAATAAAAAGAACTTTTTAGTGTGAATATATACTTACAAGTTTAGATTAGGGGGGCAACCTGGGTGGCTCAGTCAGTTAAGCATAGGACTTTTGGTTTCAGCTCAGGTCATGATCTCAGGGTAGTCAGGCTCTGCTGGGCATGGAGCCTGCTTAAAATTCTCTCTCTCCATGCACCTGCGCCGTGCAGTTGGTGAACCATCCCACACTTGGTTCCAGCCCAGGTCACGATCTCAGCAGTCATGAGATCAAGCCGGTGTCAGCCTCTGCGCTCAGCTCCCAGTCTACTTACAACTCTCTTTCCCTCTCCTCTGCCCCTCCCCCCCATTTACTTTCTCTCTCTCTCTCATATAAGATCTTTGAAAAAAAAAGTTTAGATTTGTCATTTCTTGAAAACAAGATTGTATGAAAAATTAGATGACAATATATAATTTTCAATCATAGATGTTATATACCATCTTGGAGAAGACATTAAAGGTATACATATTTTTAATTGAAATAATTATTCTAAATGAATATGCATCAGTTCATACACATTTCTGCATGGTCTTCTTATAATTAAAATATTCAGAGAGATATGTTTATCATTTTGAATAATCTGATTTACCTTTCAGAAATTTTTGTCTTTACATTTCTCCTATACTATCTTCAACATGTTTTAATAAACTTGTAGAAAGACCAGAAGTTTTTATAAAATAAGTGTATCTTTTTCTGATCTTACCATCAATATAATCCCTTTTCTCAGCAAATGCTTTTAAGTCAAAATACCCCCAGAGGCAAAGCTCTAAAAAAGGCAAATGGGAATCAGGGTATCAGTTATATACCTAAATACTTTAATAATTCATTAAATTAGGTGCGCCTGGGTGGCTCAATTGGTTAAGCACCTGACTCTTGATTTCAGCTGGGGAGGTGATCTCAGGATCGTGAATCCAGCCCCACGCCAGGCTGCGCTCTGGGCATGGAGCCTGCTTAAGATTCTATTTCTCTCCCTCTGACCCTCCCCTCTTCACGCATGTTCTCTCTCAAAAAAAAAAAAAAAAAAAAAAAAGAAAGAAAGAAAGAAAGAAAAGAAATAAATAAAAATTAAAAATTCATTAACTTAGAATTTTTTCATCCTTTCCTTTGTCATGTAATACAGCATTTATATTACATTTTATGTAAATATGAAAATAATATTTTAAAATAAATGAAATATTTGTTATAAAGGAGTTCAATTTTACAGTGAATAATTGAAATTTTTGAAAGCAAATTATTCATTTGTGCATATTTCAAAAAGCTTATTAATACTGCCATTTGACCAAATTAAATGGCAAATCTTTTTCACATATTCCACTTTTTATTAATATTGACTACTTTTTGCATTTGAAGTAGAACTTATGAGTAAGAATAATTTATTTGGGAAATAAAGTAAATTCAGATTTGGAAAGAAATATGTTAGACATTTTTACATATGAGAAATGTCTTTGTTATAGTTACATTAAAATTTGCAATAATTGACTACCAAATAGGTTAAATTTTGTCTTGAAGTGAATGTTTTTTGTTATTGAATACACTTAAAAGAATTGTAGTTTTTTACAAACATCTTACAATTTCTTTTACTACCATATACATAGTAATTTTTTTTTTCACTTTTAACTAGTTTCTATTTTAAACTGATGGCAGATTAAAGAATGTGTTAAGTCACAAAGTTGTCTTATTTTGGAGCTGTAAGAAAGACTCCAGCGTTCATATAAACAAATTTCTTGTACAGAAGAAAATAAGTTCAATTCAACAAAGATAGCTATTTGCAGAATCAGAATCAGGTATCTACATGAGTTATGTTTCATTACATCAAAGGAGATATTTATCTATATGTCATATGACAGATGAATACTCTAGTTTACAAAGATGCACACTCCACTAGAATTTTTAAATAACCACAAAGAAATTCTATTTATGATTTGTATTAGAAACATATGATTATGTTTCTTGATGGTTTCCTAATACATCACATAGAGAGGAAAGACAAATATCACCTGCTTATCTCACTAGTTGGCAGCATATCTTAGGTCCCTCAAGCAGGAAAGAGTAAGAATTTCACTGACCACATCTTTTATACAAAAATTTAAAACATTAAGTGAAGACACATACAGACATGCACAAGTACATAAAATGTATACAAACTACCTTAATATTTTAAAGTATAATTTTTATGTAAATAGATATAAAAGATGCATAGAAAATAACAAATAGGAATATGTGGATGAAAATGGTTAAATGTTGATTTAAAGAAAAGGCGTAGTTTTAAGCTCCTTTCCCTTTTTTCCCTTAAACTCATCTTATTTTCTAATTTTTCTACAATAAACATGTTTGTCTAGTGAAACTTTTTAAAGATAAAAATTAATAAAAAATGAAGCCATATTTCTAATCATAAATATTTTTCTTTATGAAAGGAAATTTAAATCACATGTTTTTTCAAAAGTTAAATGTAATAACTAATGGTATATCTTAAATATATGTTTCAGAATAATAGAAAAAATAGCAAAGAAGTATAAATATCTAGGTCTCAATTTTTAGTGTTTAGTTTGTCAAACTCTAAAAATAAAGTATCAAAGCATAGTTCATTCCAAAATGTCTTTTTTTTTATTTCAGTGACATACATTTATATATATACATATAATTCATATATATATATATATATATATATATATATATATATATATAATTCAACACTTCATAACACACCCTGTGCTCATCACAACAGGTGCTCTCCTTAATCCCCATCACCTGTTTCACCCACCCCTCCACCCACCTCCCCTCTGTTTTTTAATATTTTTCTATAATTCTTTACTAGCAACTCGATAGTTGAAAATCAGAATAGGTTAAAATAAAAAACTACTACCCAAATGAAAACATCACATGATTATAATTTCTGTTTATTTAGAACCTTTCCAACTCCAAATGCTTTTAAGATCAGTTTATAAAATTCCTTGAACAAGAAAATATTTTATCATGTGGAGATAAATGGTAAGTTATATTTTCCTTTCTCGGATTCTATAATTCTTTTAGTTTTATTCCAAAACAATTATTGCCCACTAATAAAGTGACCTGAATTGGGATTTAGAGGCAAAATAAACAAAATTAAAGGAAACAAGAAGCAATATCATCAACAAAAAGAAAGTGGAGAAATGAAGGAGTAGTGAAAAATAAATAGGACTTCATAAGAGGGTTAAAAGGTATAGCACTATGCAAAGGACATGGAGGGCGTAAATTCTATGATAAATCATATAGAAATGGCTATTACCATTTTCATGCCTCAAATGCCCGTTCAAGTAACCTTCTCATTTGTCATGGTACTAAAATTAAAAGAAAAACACTTAATCATAATTTTTGGTTTTACTCCATTTGACTTTTTTTTTTTTAAAGATTTTATTTATTAATTTGACAGAGAGAGACAGCCAGCGAGAGAGGTAACACAAGCAGGAGGAATGGGAGAGGAAGAAGCAGGCTTCCAGCAGAGGAGCCTGATGTGGGGCTCGATCCCAGAACGCCGGGATCATGCCCTGAGCCAAAGGCAGACGCCCAATGACTGCGCCACCCAGGCTCCCCTACTCCATTTGACTTTTGTTCAGTTATTGAGCCTGTCTGAGCCACATTTTCCTCAAGTGTAGAATGAGGTATAAAAAAAAAAAAAATAAGTCCATTCTGAAGGCTTGTCACAAGGATCACTTTAGCTTATTATTTGAGCCCACCGAGGGCAAGTACTATGTCCTATTTGCCGACTTATTCCCAGTACCTGGCCTGAAGCTGGTGCATAGTACGTAATTGAGAAATACCCATTTCTTTCTATATAAATAGAGTTTTTCTAAGCAGATCCTTGATTTTTAGGCATTTTAGACTGAAAATATTTTAGAATCATACAGACAGTAGCTTGAACTCCAGGTATATACTCTCAAGTTATATAACATTAAGCACCTAATTTGATCCTCATTTTCATCATTTATCAGATGAAAATTTAAAAAGAAGAAATAACAAAAAGAGACAAAAGATCTTTCTACCTTACAGTATTATTGGAAATATGAATAATGTTTACTGTATGCCTGGCTTTTCTTTTTTACTTGATCAAGTCAGATTTTGTTGCATACTTTTCAGTCTGATTACCATGCTGACCAGTTTCCAGAGGAAAAGCAGCCCATTCCCTCCCGTGGCAAACCACAGAAGGTACTCTGGTTTAAACAAGTGAATAAGGCTAACACACAACTCACACCTCTCTATGTCCTCTCCTGGCTTATGAAACAGGCTGTAGACTCAAAGTCAGAAAAAGCAAAGCCTGTTGTTTAAGGAAAAGTAAAATAGCAACAACAAAACTGTCCATTTCCTCCTACAGGAACTATATTATGGGCTGTAGCTGCGCTCTCCAACTAAGATTAGTCTTGGTATAGCTTTTTGCACCTTTAAAAAATGCACCTCAAAAAAATGGCTTTCTTCCTCCTTCTCCCTAAATTCCTTGATGCAGAATAGGAGTTTATAAGTTTAATTTCTTGTCTCTGGTTTCTTCATTGCTTATGACAAATCTGCATCAGTCTTTCAAACAGCCCTGCCAAAATGTACTGGAAAAAAGGGACTCATTGAGAGTTACTTGGCAATTTTAGTTTAATCAAATCCAAGTCTCCTAACACTTTCCTTCCCATTTGAGCAAGTCTGTCCTGCTAGGAACAAAGGAAGAGTGCATTCAGGCTTGTGAGTGACACATATTTAGAAACCTTGTAATGGGTGGCTGGCTATCTGCAAGGGACTGAAAGATGTATTTACAAAGGGGATTTTCTTTTCCTTTTAATTTTATAGCTTTTCTGCTTTTGCATATTTGATCCGAAGGGAAGATACATGCATCTTCCTAATGTCCCTGCCTGGGAAATAAAGTAGAATGGGGAGGATGAATGCTGAGTGGTTCTGCAATCCAGTGCAGAGGGAAAACAGAGACCATGTGATAAAGAAAAGAGGTCTCACACTGAATGCCCTAACCCAAGGGCTTTGTAATTGCTTAGTTCCATTATCTGTGTCGTAAGGATCAAATGTAGATATTTAGAGATATTTATCAAAGAAAGGAGGAAATAAAGCTGCAAAACAAGGTGAATTAATGTAGGAATAATATTATGTTAAATGCATTCTCAGAATAGGAAAGCAAATTAAAGTAAATGGGTAAAATAAATGTATATGTAAGAAAATGTGATTTTTATAAAATTTCAGAATAAGCATATTAGCGGAAGCATATTAATAGGCATGATGTTTCCACTCTTATTATCATGGCCACATTATGGCCATAAAGTGAAAGAAAATAGGACTTCTTATTATTAACATGTCCTTCTAGCAATGAATTTTATAGTATTATCTTTTTTAGTGGCAATCTTTCTTATTCTCTAGATGAGATGAATATTTATGCTTGTCTCCCGTTCCAGATAAAAGGATATGATAGCACATCCCCTACTAAGTGACAAAGTTAGCTCTGCACTTACCAGCTTTCAACCTCAAACTATACAGAACATATTGATGTAGAAATCATAACAGTCTTTCAAAAAAAACACAGATTTCTTAGGTAAGAAAGAAATTGAGATTAATGAGGCAATAATATCTGGTTTAGTGTGTAGAAAACAGTTCCCTGAGGGCATTGTCTGTCTCATTTTTATAGTTTATATATGGCCTTATTTTGAGAATAACTATTACTTACCATAGAATCATTTTCAACACAAGCTGTTATTGTCATCTATAGATCACTGGTAGCCTATCACCACGTGTTTCTTTTTTTTTCTCAAATAAATGAACCTAATATCTAATATGTATATGATTCCACTTTCTTCCTCTGGTTTAGTCTTAAATCAAGAGAAGTAAATACAAATGCACTCAAAGAAAAAGAAAAAAAACCCATAGTAGATGAATAGGCATTTTAAATTCTACCCAATCTCCGGTTTAAAATGTTATTTGGAACAATCACAATTCTAGATAAGATTATGGGAAAATAATCACATTTAAGAAACAATGGTTTTCCTAGAATACAGCTATGTAATCATGGCTTGGTATTCTTATATGCATTGTTGAAGTTATTTTGTTTTTAAAAAATTGAAACAAGTGGGGTAAAAGG
Source organism: Ursus arctos (assembly GCF_023065955.2). Taxonomy (NCBI): domain Eukaryota; kingdom Metazoa; phylum Chordata; class Mammalia; order Carnivora; family Ursidae; genus Ursus; species Ursus arctos. Next base: position 70,699,311 of record NW_026622763.1, read on the forward strand.
TACTAAATGTTTGTGTGCTGGAGGGAAGAGAGTGGAGGAGATAGTGATTCGCAACAAAAATGTCAAAACTGAAGAATATTTGCAAGTTGGGGGTTTTGCTCAAATATGAATCAATTGCACTTCTGTATGTTGTTTGCGCTTACTAAATGAATGAATTCTCAAAATTTCAGGGGAATGATATCATGCTTTCATAAGCTGGCTAAAATTACAGATGTATATATAAATCCGATACCAGTTTCAGGATTTTTTTTTTTCTCTTAAAACTTTAGATGTCCGCAATACATTTGAATGAATCATTTCAAAACTAACTAGCATTATATAAAAAAAGTATCATGAGTACAGGATTCAAAGGGATGAGTCTTCTTATCCTAAAATACTAACGAAGAGAGTCCTTAAATTTATAGGGTAGTAGGATGATACTGCTTTTCCTCGGATAGTGCACTAAAAAGGTAAAAATGCATTTTTATTGTTTTATTATTATTTGTGCAGTGGTAGGAGTAGGAGAGACCACAAGTGGCCACCACTTCCTTTTTCAGCCCCTCAAATGTTTGTTTATATATAATTATATAATGTCTATATGTGTATATATAATATACTTATATCTATCTATCTATCTATCTATCTATCTATCTATCTATCTATCCTCTTTCGATCTATAAAATTGTCTTGTTGATTTACACCAGACCATCCCTTCCAGTCTTTTATAGGTATAAAGGGTAATGAATGTACATGTGCAAATAGTCTTCCTTTCTTTCCACTTTGGGAAAATCATCTAGGCCCTGTGTGTGTGCATGTGCATGTTGTGTGTGTGTGTGTGTGTGTGTGTGTGTGTGTGTGTGTGTGTGTATTTGTATTTTATTAAATTATGTTTAGAAATTAGAGAAATGATCAAGTGCATGTCTTCATGGAAATATTACCATTTATGTTATTTTCTCTCAGTTCACAATTCAAATGAATTACTGAAGTTTGAGTACAGTGTAATCACTATTGTACCTCTCAACTATTATCTGACCATTTCTCCCTTTACTACCTAAAGTAACTTCCCTTCCCAAGCTAATGTCTCTCCTCAAAGTTTCATGAAAACCCATGCATATATCTTCTTTTGTACATTTTTTACTCTGATTACTATTTAATTCACTTTGTTTCTCTTTCCTTTAAAATCTCAAACAAGTCTAACTCTCTTAACCATTCTATTGATAGGCCCAGGATTAATCACTAAATTCCCATAGGTTACTTACTGGACATGTTACTCATACTAATTTGCATTTTTCTCTTTCTTTTTGTGAGCACGTCTTAACTCCATCAAATTTGTTTGAACATCCCTTAGGAGTAGACGACATGTCTTCAACAAGTAAACTACTGAGTCAGAAGATGCTTGAATTTAAACCTGGCTCTGCTACTTATTAGTTGAGATAGACAGCAATTAAATTCTCTTAGCTTCAGTTTTCCCATGGGCAAAAGGCAAACAAACAAACCCACCCTAGGACATTATGGTGAGAATAAAATAACTCCTATAAATAGCATAGCCCATTTGTGGCCTGTAGAAAGTTACTAACACACAGAGGTTCCTTACATACCCAAGAAGCACCTAGCAGAACAACTTCTATATAAACAGGTTTGAAAAGTCTTGGTAACAACTGATTACTGATGTTCTCATATTAGACTGATATTTTACATTCACTGTTTTGCTCACCTAAGAAACACAGTAAAATTGGGGTGCCTAGGTGGCTCAGTGGTTAAACATCCACCTTCTGCTGAGGTCATGATCCTGGGGTCCTGGCATTGAGCCCCGCATCAAGCTCCCTTCTCAGTGGGGAGCCTGCTTCTCCCTTTCCTGCTCACCCTGCTTGTGTTTATATAATCAATTCTAGATTTTTAAGTTAAAGGCAAGTAACGGTATCAGCAACCATGCAAAATCAAACAAGATTTTGTTTGTTTTGTTTTCTCTTGTTAAGGATTGGGATTGTGTTTTTGTATTTGTATGGTTTTGTATTTGGATAACAGGTGGACTGGAATTTCTTTCTTTTTTTTCTTTTTTAAGATTTATTTATTTTTTAGAAAGAGAGATAGCAAGCATGTTTGGAGGGAGTGGCAATGGGGAGGGAGAAGCAGATTCCCCACTGAGCCAGGAGTCCAAGATTGGAGGCTCCATCCCAGGACCCAGAGATCACTACAGGAGCTGAAATCAAAAGTAGGACATTTAACCAACTAAGCCACCCAGGCATCCCTGGAATTTATTTTTCCTAATTTATAATTCTTTAAACAAAAGGGTGAAATCATATTGAAGATGTAGTTAGGTAGTTTCAGAAAAGTAGCAATCCTATAAACCTGTCTATTTCTTAATTCTTTTCTAAACCCAATTTTCACATTAGAAATAGATAATTTTGCATCTGATTCTGGCAGAGGGTATCTTTTCATTTTTTCTAAGTCTGTTGTATAGGTATGATCCTTTGAAAGGAAATCTTTAACTATATTCTCCTATAATACAAAAATACTAAATACCCTAACAAAGAAATTTCTTAAACAAAGTGAAGTGAAAATGAAAGAGAAAGACATAAACTTTTACTCTTGAAAAACATTTGTACTTGTCACTAAGAAATGTAGTAATTCTGAGCAATGCTATAATAATATGATTTGATTTGTGATGGTTCCCATGTATGGCTCCAATATGAGTATATTCATGCTATCAATTTATAACCCTTCCTGTGAACCAGTCTTTTTAATTCCTTCTGAATACCCACCTCATGAGAAACTATCTCTAATATCTGAGTACGGATTTCTAGGGAATTAGATTGGTAGACGAATTCTTTGATCAGAAAGTCAAGGAGCAGGACCTGGTGTGGGACTAAATGCAGATAATGTAAAACTGTTAAACTCTATAATGCTCAGAGAAGACGGCAAAGTGTTCAAGAGGCCCGGGCCTAGAAGGATATGGGACCAAGAGTCTTACATTATACATAAAAATAGAACTTGTTGGTTGAAACCTTGCATGAGCTTGAGTTTTAAAGAGTCAGTTGTGGGACACCTGGGTGGCTCAGCTGGTTAAGCATCTGCCTTCGGCTCAGGTCATGATCCCAGGGTCCTGGGATAGAGCCCCACATCAGGCTCCCTGCTCAGCAGGAAGTCGGCTTCTCCCTCTGCCTGCTGCTCCCCCTGGTTTTGCTCTCTCTCGCTTTCTCACTTTCCCCCTTGCAAATAAATAAATAAACTCTTTTTTTAAAAAAAAGTCAATTGTAAGACATCCAGAGAAACATTTTACTTTATTAAACAATACTTTTAAGTTCTTTTCCTTCTTTCAACAATATTCAGGTATTATCCATTAGTTCTAGAATTAAAATGTTTATCTTAACTGAAAGAATTTTTTATTTTAATTAATAGGGATGATAAGCAACTAACTGAGAATTACTAAACTCAAATTAGGGAATGTGAACTAGAATTATAACAGTGATATTAGGAATTCTTTAATGTTATCTCTATTGCTTATTTAATTTTTAAAAAAGATTTTCTGTATTTACTTGAGAGAGAGAGAGAGAGCCAGAGAGAACAGGAAAGGAAGGAGGGCCAAAGGGAGAGAGAGAAGTAGGCTCTGCACTGAGAGTTCTCTTCTTCTGCCTCCTCCAATGTGCTATCTTGACTCTCTCAAAAAAGCAAAAACTGTATTCTTGGGGCTAGATCTGTTCAGCAGTTATATTTTGACTGGTTTAAGGAGAATACTAAAATGTTTGGATTAGATGCTTGGATGTGAACATAGAGATATTTTCACACAAATCTGAATGTAGTATCTCTCCGGGGCTGTGAGATTTGGCTACAGTGAATCCTACTTCCCTGCAGGTCAACAATTAGTTGGAACTACCACATTTAAAAGGGCACATCTCTTGGTTTGCTACTGCCCCTATCTGACTCCTTTTCCCTTTTTTCTGCTCCTGCCTGGCCCTTGTAGGTATTTGAATTTATAATCCTTGGACCATACCGTCTATTCTTTTACTGTTTACCTCCCCAAAGATTACCCTCTCCCAAACACAAACACATCACACAAGCTCCAGTGTATGTCGGAGTTTCTCCATTAATCTGCAGATAAATCTAAGCAAAACTATAACTTTTAAAATTTTTCTTATTATTTTATTAAATAATAGTTTAAGTTTTAAGGTGGATAATTTGTGTTTCGAGTTACAACTGAAACAGCGCTTCAAGACTTCATCTTTTGATAGAGATAGCTAAACTATCAGTTTAAGAAGGTTGTACTGAATACTGTGATGCTCTAACATATGAAAGATGACTGTGAGGCAGATTACCCAGCTGGGCAATTAAAACGAACCACTTTAAAAAACAAAGCTATCAGAATTTCTTTCCACAGTTAAATTGGTCAAGAAGGAATTTAAAAAAAATCACTGGTTGGGGCGCCTGGGTGGCACAGTGGTTAAGCTTCTGCCTTCGGCTCAGGGCGTGATCCTGGCGTTATGGGATCGAGCCCCACATCAGGCTCTTCCCATGGGAGCCTGCTTCTTCCTCTCCCACTCCCCCTGCTTGTGTTCCCTCTCTCGCTGGCTGTCTCTATCTCTGTCAAATAAATAAATAAAATCTTAAAAAAAAAAAGTTAGTATATTAAAAAAAAAAAAAAATCACTGGTTGTTAATAGAAATTTCAGATGGGTAATCTGCCTCAGTGAACCCAAAAGTCTCAATCATTTCTTCTGGAAAGAGTTACTTTAACTTAGTAAATACGGCATTCTTATACTAAAAAGCTGAGCATTAGAAGTATAACTGTGATCCCATTTCTGCTCTAAGAATGTTAGATTTACTTGGGGTGCCTGGTTGACTTAGTCTGTTAAGCTTCCAACTCTTTGGTTTTGGCTCAGGTTTTGGCTCCCCCCTTTGTGGGATTGAGTCCTGCATCGAGCTCTGTGTTTGGTGCAAGTCCGCTTCAGATTCTTTCTCCCTCTCCCTCTGCCCCTCCCATGTTCTATCTCTTTAAAATGAATAAATAAAATCTTTGAAATGGAAAAAAAAAAGTTATATTTACTTATTTGATTTTGATTTTCAACCACATTTAAAAGGACCATAATATTAAAAAATAACCATGAAAACACTTCAGGACAGCTAAAGTTCTGGGTAGAGCTGAAAATATTTTTCTTCAGGAAAACAGAATAATGATGTGGTTAAAAGTGTCAAGAGAAATTGCTTGGGTTGGAAATCTGGATCCTCTATTTACAAACCGTGTAACCTTGGATTAGTTATTTAACCTCCCTGTGCTTCACTTTTCACATCTATAAAAGGAGGATAAAAATAGTACCAAAATCCCTGGACATAGGATTTGATTTGTAATGCATGCAAAACACTGAGAAGTACTAAGTAATTATTAGCTGGCATTATTTGTTTTCGAAAGGATTTATTAAATTTAGACTGGGTTCCAAATACTATCGTAGTTACAGATGATGTCCATAAAATCTCTGTGCAGTTTGAATTTTTAATAACTTTGCTTCTGTATAGTGTGTAACAATGAACAAAATACAAGAGAAGGAATGTACTCAAAATGTAAATAAAATTGTTAATGATTTATTTGTTCTAATTATGTTTATTTTCCAGCTAACACATTCACCTTATGAAAAATAGCTATATTAAAATGTATCCAAAATTATAATGAATAGTTTAAAGTCTAAATATCTGCAATTAAATGGTGAGTAAAAGTTTCTACTCATCTCATCCAAACACAGAAGGCTGGCAATGACTTCAATTCAGGTAATAGAGCTGGGGAGGAGAAAAGTAAATAAAATTGCATTATGCAGATTAGGCCCTCCTCTTACAGAAATAAATTCTATGAGGATGCTATGGATACACTATATAACAAAGATACTACATAATATAATAAATATCAATGTGTTTGCAATAAAGCAGTTCTTCTAAGAATTAGTATAAGAGCTTTCAATAAGCTTTCAAAAAGTATTTGATTTACCATTTCATGTAAAATTTTATTACAGTTTATATATGTTAGCATGACTTCAAGACCCTGAAGGTATATGTAAAGGGTAGATAATTTATTTTGTTGGTATCATTCTTCCCTGTATTTTTTATTATATGTTGATATTATGTGAATATTTAAATTTCATGATAGCAACTATATTTATAGATAATTGAAGCCTGGACATTTTTAATAAAATAAAGATATTTGCACAGGCACATTGTAAGCAAACAAAACTACTGTTCATTGGTTATTTCTTCACTGATGATTGCCACAAATAAATTCCAAATAGCCACTAATGATCTAGTGGGATAGAGGAAACCAAAAATCTATGTTATATTTTACAGCGCAAGATGAGAAAATTATTCATGATCAAGTAGGATTTTCTAGAGAACAGGCTCTTCTCAGTAGTACATAAAAGCAATCCATTCAACTATAATACAGTAAATGGGCTAAACCCCATTAAAATCTTAGACCTTGTTATCCTCTCCAGAAAATGATGGACACACTTCAAAGAAAATTGGAAACTGAAAATAAGTAATCAGTGATTTCTTCCTAAAATATGGCTTAATTATTTCATTTGGTCAAAAAGGTGTGTGTGTGTCTGGGTGTGGTATGTGTATGTGTCTCCAATAAGCCAGGCACAATTCTAGATGTTGGAAATACAATGAGTTGGATCCAATTCCCACCCTCAAGGCACATACACTGGATGAGCAAGTAAATATGCTGAAAATTGCTGGGTGAATGATTTAGGAAGGGTTACTGTGGAGCGCCATGAAAGGAAAAAAAAAAAAATTGGTCTCAGGACTTCAGGAAACAGGACTCAGAGTCAGGTAAATGCTGAAGAGAGCTAAAAAGGTTCTATATATATAATATATAAGGTTATATAATATATAATATATATAATATAAAATATAATATAATATAATATATAATAATATAATATTATATATAATCTTTCATATATATATGAAAGATTATATATATAACTGACTTAAGAAAAAGAGCATAGCTAGAAGTCTCTCACCAGGTTTCTGGGGAGGACAAGAATAATAATGACAGAAATAAGAAACACCAGTGTTGGACTATTTATGAAGGTTGTATCTGACATAACTGAGGAGTAATAAGGCTAAATAGGCATTAAGTGAATAAAGAGGCTCTCTACACTGATGATACTTCTTTCTGTATGTCATATATTACCTGCCTTGGGCCTCCGTTTATGCTGTCAAATAGCACACATCCCTGAATAAGGCATTTTCCAACTCCAAGAAATGAAGATTCTCTGAGATAGAAAGTAAACTTCTAAGAGCATGCAGAGTACTACAAAAAGCTCTGAAATATTTGTGTAAAAATTTCAGTTCTGATCAAGATTCTAATATGATTAACTGGGTGAGTTAAAGCAAGTTAGGTAATTGCTATGTGCCTCAATTTGCTTATCTAAAAGTGTAAGGATTGAGTTTGATGCCACTTAGCACCTCAACTAAGTCTAACATTCTTTGAAAACATGTATGTTTTTGATGAACTCATGAAAGTGGTCAACTTTCCTACTTGAAAATTTCCTAAGTTATCACTCAACTATTAAACTGTTTTTCATTCTTTATATTCAATTTGGACCAACAGATGCCTGATAGAATTCAAAGGAACAGGACTGAACCATATGTGAATTTTAATATCACCTTCTTCTACAGCTCTTTCATTTGTGTTCAATGAGTTTTACTTAGAGTTATTATGGGGAAATTATGAAATATAGATTAATGGTTGCATTTTTATGCTTTTGATGTGTTGTTTAATGAGGTATGTGCTGTTTTATATCTTACATCAAAGAGACATCTGCTAGAAACCTTCTTATCATACACATCAAGTGACTTTTGCACTAATGAGCATAATCATCTGAATAATGGAATATGGTATCTCTTTTTTTATACCAATGAACTTACCTTATAAATTTAGTTCCCATTTTGAAACATAGTTTTTAATTTTGCAATTTAAATTTTACTTATTATTGAACATGCCTTTCCTGAAATAAACTTAAATGGTATGTAAGATTAGAGGAACAATCAAAAGATACAAACATTTAATAGTCCTAAAAGTCACAGAATATAGTTCAGGAAATTGCCATAATGATGTGGACCGCATCATTAGTAGTTTCTATAGAAGTTATCAATCACCTGGATTTATGATGTGCATTTCCAGTCATAGAAAATCATTAATTTGATGAAATAGTCATCAGTTAAAATGAGACATCAGTCCAAGTTAAATAATAGTTTAAATAAAATCACCATATTGATGATCAGACTCTCTGCTCCACCTGCTCTCATGGCATCTTTCAACCTAGGCCTGCATGGTTTAAAATCAAATTGCCCTTTCAGTGAAATATGAAGTGTGTCAATATTTTCTGCATCGCCAAACTAAACCAGTAAGATGTAAGATGTCTTTGTAAGACATAGGACCATAGAATAAACTATAAAATCAAAGAAACCAGACCAATACTATGCAATTTGCCATTCTGTTTTGTTTTGGTTTTGGTTTTGGTTTTCTGTTTTTTTGGTTTTTTTTTTGGTTTTGTGTGTGTGTCGTGTGTGTGTGTGTGTTGCACACAAACATAAGGTTTTGACATAAGCCCATCAGAAACAGATAAGGACCCTGGTGTGCAAATTCATAATATCCCTTAGTAAGCAAGATGGAATGTAGTTACTAACAAATTTATTAGAAAATATTGTTTGAAATGCCAAGTATTAAATAATTTCTCAGGGCAGATGAATAAACTATTACTAGCATGGCAATTACAGACGGCTCCCAACTTAATGACTTTTTTGACTTTATAATGGTGTGAGGCAATGCACATTCAGTAGAAATCATACTTCAAATTTTGAATTTTGATCTTTTCCTGGGCTGGTGACATGCAGTATGACAGTCTCTTGTTAAACTGTGTAGTGGTGGCCAGACAATCACAAAGGCAAACAACCAACACACTCAAAACTATTCCATAACCATATAACCATTTTGTTTTCACTTTCAACACAGTAGTCAATAAATCACATAAGATATTTAACATTTTGGACACCTGGGTGGCTTAGTCAGTTAAGCATCCAATTCTTGGTTTCACCTAAGGTCATGATCTCAGGGTTATGAGATCAAAGCCCTGCTTTGGGCTCCAAACTCAATGGGGAGCCCGCCTGAGATTCTCTCCCTCTGCTCCTCCCCCCCACCTCTGTGTGTGTGTGGGGGGGGCACGCACTCTCTCTCTCTCATAAAATAAATAAAATTTTTTTAAAAAATCTTTAATGCTTTCTAAAATAGGCCTTCTGTTAGATGATTTTGTCCAACTGTAGGCTAATCCAAATGTTCTGAGCTTTTAAGGTGGGCTTGGCTAAGCTATGCCATTCTGTAGGTTAGACATAGTAAATGCATTTTTGACTTAGAATATTTTCAGTTTATGATGGGTATATCATGATGTAACTCCATAGTAAGTCCAGGAAGATCTGTATTGCATTTTCCCTGGATTTCCCAAGTATAAATATCCAAGTAAAAGTATTCAGTGAGCTTTTCACCTAAAAGTAAGAGTAACACATATTTGTTTTAGTATGTGAAACAAACAGCTCTAAAGAATGAAAAGCACAAAAACTGTCCTCTGAAAAGTTTGGTTCTACATATATTACAAACTTGATGCATTACTTGGTGTTTATAAAACTAGACTATACACTAAATTAATGGAAATATTATATTAGATAGAAGAAGCTTTTCTAGAAAATGAAAATCAGTGACTCCTGAGTCACAGCTTTAAAAACAAACAACAACAATGACCACACATACAACAGCAGTACACCGTCAAACTTAGGTTCAAGTTTCAAGTCTCAGTTCTTCCTTTAGCTTGTTTTCTGAGCAGGCTCAAATCAAGCTTCCTCAGCTTCATTTTCCTTGTCTTTAAAATGAAAGAAATTTAGTGAAAGGAACCTGGGGTCACAGTAAAATAATAAATATTTCATTCTTTAACAATATATTTCACTGTTTATTCACAGCAATTTTAAAAATTATTTATTTTATTTTTAGAGAGAGAGGACAAGTGCAGGGGTGAAGAGGGGCAGAGGGAGAGGGAGAGAGAGTCTTAAGCAGACTCCCCAGGGAGTGTGGAGCCTGACACAGGGCTGGATCCGAGGACCCTAAGATCACGAACTGAGCAGAAACCAAGAGTCAGACACAACCAGCCATGCCACCCTGGCACCCTTATTCACAGCAATTTTAAAGACATAACTTCAAAACTATTATTTTAATGTATGGTAGCTCCTATTTGTCTGTATTTTTAAAATCTTGCAAAGCCTGCTCTGTATCACTCACACTTCTAGATAAAACTATATGCTGCAAGTAACATATTGTTTTTAATTCTAACTAAGCAAATATATCCCTCACCATTAATCCATAAGTGCTGTTTAGGTCTGAGATAGTTCTATCAATTGTCTGCAGTGTGCTGCAGACAATTACTTTAACTGTTTGATTTTTTCTGTATCTCAGCATTTCAGATAAATTATTAAGTCTCAGTTGACATTTGAATTAAAATTTCTCTGTGTCTCAGTCCTACATATTTTTGGAAAAGGCTTTGAGAATCCAGGGCATAACCGTTTAATCTTACTTCTGTTTGACCTTGGTTACCTCAGCTCAGAACAATATACAACATGTCATCCATCTCAATTCCTAAATTTTATGCCCTTTATCTCATTTCGTATGTAATAAATTGTCTTTTATATGTATAGCTCTGAAAAATGACTTGAGAAGAAGAGAAAGATTAGGTTTTAAGACTAAGGATGGGGGCAAAAAATCTACTTTTAAGCAAAAAGTAAATGTCCTCCTAAATGTAAGGGCGTATTCTGGAGATGCTTTTGCTAAAGCAGAATGTAGAAAGACTATGAAGTAAAAAATTTCGGAACTTTTTTAAATGGAAAATTATAATTGAAAGAGGTCACTGGGGTATCAAATAATATGTGTGTGGCTTCATTAAGGAAGATGATTCCCCAAATACTTGTGTGTATATGAATATATATATATATATATATATATATATATATATATATATATACTCTCACATTTTAAAGCAATTCACTTTTAGATGTTGAGTAAAACACTCATTTTTAAAACCATCTATAACATTGCAATCCTCATAAAATATTCTTAAAAAAATCAAACTTGAATCAGAAGAAGATTCCAGATTTAACTATAAAATGCATGGGCAGAGTGACAACTTTTAAAATGTATTACAAGTATGCAATCAAAACAATTGATAACAGGAAAGTTTACAGGAAAAAGAACTCAGTTCATCAATAAAAAATTACAAGGAGGAAAAGGCAACCAAGAGATTAAAATAGAATTAAAGGAGAAGTCAACTAAATTCAATGTGTGAATTTTATTTGAATTATGATTCAAATAAACCAACTGCAATACTGCAATATCTCTCTCTCTCTCTCTCTCTCTCTCTCCACACACACACACACACACACACACACACACAAAGGAAACTTGAAAATTCATTAAATATTTAATAATACTGAGGAATTATTATTGTTTTCTTAGGGAAAAAAATCTATAAGCCTGATATGTTTCATTGGTCACTAATTCAAGACTGGTCAGCCAAGTATTGGTATATTGCCTAATACAGTAGTCACACAATAAACTTTTGTTGAATGTTGTTATTGTTGTTTTACTCGTTAATGTTTTAATATGATTAAAAGTTCAAAGTCATAAATTGTAAGTACATAAAATTTTTAAAAATCATATGCAGTCGAAGAGTCATGATGAAGAGTTCAGGACACATTAATTTATTCAAATTTGTATGCTACATCAAAATAGTTTAATTCTCTCTCAGACCTTGTTCTTTATGGTGAAGGTCAAAGGTTTAAATTTACATGCTCATTTCTCTTTTTGGATTCCAACATAGTCCTAATTGAAATTTGACATATATGCCTATTAGTTGAAATTATTCCTTTTCCATGCTTCATTAACAATGCACTTTACTATACTACAACGATAATGCTCATAATAAAAGTCTCCTATGCAATGTGGATTACATTGAGACATGATTGATTATCTGAAATGTAACATGGAATTTGTATTATAAAATTTCATATGGTGAAATTGAGTCTGTGACTAGAATTTAAATATATACTGAAAGAAGCAAAAACAGTTTTCATTGCATGAAAATGAACAAAATTTGAGAAACTTTTTTTTTTTTTTTAACTCGGCTACGTATCAGTTAGAGATAGATATGACATTCAGGACTTTAGTTAAGACATTTTATTCTTCAATATTATTTAGGAAGTGACATCACCAAGATGGCAACATAGGTCATTCCTGACTTTGCTCCCCCTCACAAGAAGAGCAACTAACATCTATTCAAAACAGGACACCACTAAAAGAATCCCGGAATATTGGGCTGAGACTGAAGTACCCCCTCTATCTGAGAGACATGATAGACTGCATTAGAAGGGTAAGAGAATCAGCTACACACTGACTACATCCCCCACCCCCCAGGCCAGCACCCCACCACCCAGACAGGTCCCCTGAGCCCTCAGCTCCTCCCATGGGAAAAGAGAACCCAGGGGACAACCAGCCTCTCCTAGTATTGTGGGTCACTTTGGGGCACCCTTACTCTGACCATGGACGATGGGGACTGCCAGGGAATCTTCGGTTCCCACCTTTTGGAAATCTGACTGGCATGTAAGGGGGTTGAGGGTGGGTGACTTCCAAAAAACAGTGCTGGGTTCTTGGCAGACCAGGTTTATACCAATAGGGCTCAAGTAGTAATTCCACCAGTGGCTCCCCCCATCACAGGACCAAGTTGGGGGTGTACTCTGACCAGGGAACTTGGCAGGTGCAGATCTGCCTCATTTGGATCCTCATATGGAGAGTTTTGTCAGCCCAAGAGTCTGGTTTGCCCATATACAGGCAAGGTGCTGAGTCACAGCACCACTCATTGTGGAAAGTGTCTCCCAGCCCCATTTGATCAGAAGAGCTGGCAAGAACTCCTGGAAGATATGCAGTCCAGTGGCCCTTGAGACAAGAGGTGGGCAAGCAGAGCTGATTTGCCCCAAAGCAAAGCCAGTACTTGACATGGAGACTCCTGTGCTATGCTGTTCAGGGGTATTAATTCACAGCCAAGGCTGAGAGTAGCTTCTAGCCTTTCCCAACAGGAGGGACTATTTGGAAAATTAAGAGTAGCCTGGAATGTCTTCTCCCCCTGATTTCTAGGCAAGGGGGGCTGAGACATAGCCCCACCCTCTGTGGTGAAAGTCTTCTGGCCTAATCTGATGAGAAAGCCTGTAACAACTCCTGGAAGCTGAGCAACTCAGCGGCACTTGAGCCCAGTCAGGAAAAAAGAGCTGATCACCCCCAAGGCAAAGCCAGTGGCCCTATTCAGCCAAAAACCCCGAGGCAGAGGTTGGCTTGAGTTAAAACAACAACCTAAGAGCTTTACCAGTTTTAGAGCTGCTTCTCCCACTATGCCCAAGCAGGAAATCTAATTTATATCCCTGCTCATAACAGAATACAGCCTTCAGCTTGTCTGACTAGGGAAGCTAACGAGAGCCCACAGGTCACTGAACACTCAATTCAATAGCTCAATGTACAGTAGCACTTGAACAGAGACCACAGACCATGGCTTCCCTTGTCTGCAGAGCAAAACCAAGGGCTTCTGGACCAGTGCACACTCAGGCCTGATTCAAGCTCCCAAATATCAAGCTTGTACAGGCCCTGGGCCCTGACCTGCTATCCTGCCAGGAAGCTAATTCATAGCCCCATCTGTTACTGAACACAGTTTTTAGTCCCAAACATCTAGTAAGTCTGACCAAAGAATTCAAAGACCTGCAGAGCCCATACAGCCTCACTTGGGTAGGGAACCAAGCCAGCAGCCCTAGCCAACTGTTCTCAACCAGTGGCACACCCCCACTTCATACCTATCCTCAGAGCTCAAACAGATGCCTCACCCCAAAATAAGCCATAATAGCAGACCCCACTTCTGCAATGAATGATTACCAGCAGACACACCCAGAAACCGAAACTAAGTTGACTGGTGAAGAACCATCTCTGCCATAGCAAACCTGTAATATCTGGAGAGGAGCCAAATTACTTAGGTAAGGAATCAAGGATCACTAAAAATCAGGTAAATATGATACCACCAAAAGAAACTAACAGAGATCTAACAGAACCTAAAGAAATGAAAATCTATGAAGTTTCAGAGAAAGAATTTAGAATAATCCTTTTAAGGAAGTTTAATGAACTATGTGAAGGGGCGCCTGGGTAGCGCAGTCGTTAAGCGTCTGCCTTCAGCTCAGGGCGTGATCCTGGCATTCCGGGATCGAGTCCCACATCGGGCTCCTCCGCTGGGAGCCTGCTTCTTCCTCTCCCACTCCCCTGCTGTGTTCCCTCTCTCGCTGGCTGTCTCTCTGTCACATAAATAAATAAAATCTTGAAAAAAAAAAAAAAGGAACTATGTGAAAACACGGATAACTAACAAAATTAGGAAAAACATGCATGAACAAAACAGATAGTTTGACAAGGAACTAACAAGAATAAAAACAAAACAACAACAAAAAAAAAAACCTAGATTTAAAAAAATGGAAATTAACACTCTTCTGAACAGCCAAGAGATTAAGAGGAAATTAAAGGTGAAAAAAAAAAAAAAAAAGGTTTCTGAGACAATTGGAAAGGGAAACACAACATATCAGAATTTATGGGATATAAGTAAAGCAGTTCTAAGATGGAAGTTCATAGCAATAAAGATCTACATCAATAAGCAAAAAAGACCCCAATAAACAACCTAACTCTATGCCTTAAGGAACTACAAAAAGAAGCACCAACGGAGTCCAAAGTTAGCAGAAGAAAGGAAATAATTAAGATTAGAACAGAAATAAATAACTTAGAAAACAGAAAAACAATAGAAAAGAGTAACTAAGAGTTGGTTTTTAAAAAGATAAACAACATTGAGAAACCCTCAGCTACACTAACCAAAGGAAAAAGAGAAAGGATCCAACCAGAAAAATTATAAATTAAAAAGTAGGCATTATAACTCACACCAAAGAAATTCAAATGATCATGAGGTTACTGTGAACAAGTACATGCAAACAACCTGGACAATCTAGATGAAAAAAAAAAAAAAAAAAAAGTCTTAGAAATACACAACTTGCCAAGACTGAATCAGGAAGAAATAGAAAATCTGAATAGACCAATAACTAGTAATTAAAACTAGTCAAAAAAAAAAAAAAAAAAGCCCAAAACAAGATGACTTCACTGGTGATTTTTACCAAGCACTTAGGGAAGTATTAACACCAATCCCTCTCAAAGTATTTTTAAAAATTGAAGAGGAGGGAACACTCCCAAACTCATTTTATGATACTGGCATCATCCTGATACCAAAACCAAATAAGGACACTAGAAAAGAAAGATATAGGTCAATATTCCTGATGAATATAAATGCTAAAATGCTCAACAAAATACTAGCAGACAAATTCAGCAGCAAATTAAAGGGATCATTCACCATAATCAAGTAGGATTAATCCCTGCAATATGAGAGTGTATGGAAATCAATCAATGAGATCTATATAGAATTAATATCTATTCATTAATATAACAAATCAATAATAATATATATTAATAGAATAAAAGAAAATAATCATATTATCACCTCAGTAGATGCAGAAAAAGCATTCAACAAAATTTAGCACCCATTCGTGATAAGAAGTGAACAAATTAGGCAAGGAAGAACTATATCTCAAGATAATAAAGGCCATATATGTGATGAGCGCACAGCTAACATCATACTCAGTTATGAAAGGATGACAGTTTTTTCTTTATGATCAGGAACAAGACAAGGGCACCTACCCTCACCACTGCTCTTCACCATAGTATTGGAAGTCCTAGCTAGAGCAATCAAGCAAGAAAAAGAAATAAAAGGCATCAGAATTGGAAAGGAAAAAGTAAAATTTATCTTTTGCATAGATGGCTTTATATATAGAAAGCCTTAAAGACTCAAACAAAAATCTGTTAGAGCTAATCAATGAGTTCAGTAAAGTTGCAGGGTACAACATTAATATACAAAAGTTAGTAGCATTTCTATACACTAACAACAAATTTTCTGAAAAAGAAAGGAATCAATACCATTTATAATAGCATCAAAAACAATACTTAGAAATCAATTTAACTGAAGGTGGCTGGAGGGCAGGTGGGGGGGATGGGGTAACTAGGCGATGGGCGTTAAGAAGGGCACATGATGTGATGAGCACTGGGTGTTATACACAACTGATGAATAATTGAACACTACATCTGAAACTAATGATGTACTATATGTTGGCTAATTGAATTTAAAAAACAAAATAAAACAAAGAAATAAATTTAACTAAGGGCATGAAAGATATACTTTAAATACTGTAAAACATTGATAAAAGAAATTGAAGACACACCAATCAATGGAAAGACATCCATATTTGGAATTGGAAGAACTAATACTGTTAAAATAGCAATACTCTAAAAGCCATCTAGAGACTGAATGCAGTCCTATCAAGATGCTAATGGCATATTTTATAGGTATAGAAAAAAAAACTACTAAAATTTATATAAAACCACAAAAGACCCCAAATAGCCAAAGAAATCCTGAGAAAGAACACAGCACCAAGAGGTACCACACTTCCTGATTTCAAGCTATATATATAAAGTTATGGTCATCAAAACAGTATGGTACTGTCATAAAAACAGACAGACTAATGGAACAGAATCAAGAGCCCAGAAAGAAACCCAAACGTATACAGTCAACGAATATTTGACAAGGGAGCCAAAAATATTCAAGGGAGAAAAGATTCAAGGTCTCTTCAATACATCATACCAGGATAATTCAATATTCACATGTAAAAGAATGAAACTGGACCCATATCTTATACCACTTACAAAAATTGACTAGAAATGGACTGAAGACTTAAATGTAAGACCTGAAAACATGGAACTCCAAAACAAAATTGTAAGAACAAAGCTCCTTTACATGGGTCTTGGTAATGAACTTCTGAATATGGCACTTGAAGCACAAGCAACAAAATTAAAAAATCAACAAGTGAAACTGCATCAAAATAAAAAGCTTCTGCACAGCAAAAGAAATCATCAAAAAAGTGAAAAGACAACCTATGGATTGGGAAAAAAATATTTGTAAACTATATATCTGATAAGGGTTAATATCAAAATATATAATGAATTCGTATAACTCAATAGTTTAAAAAAAAGACAAAAACAAATCAACAACAACAAATAAACCAATTAAAAACTAAGCAAAGAACATGAACAGACAGTTCATCAAAGATATACAAAAGGCCAACAGGTATATGAAAAGATGCCAAACATCTTTTGTCATTAGGGAAATGCAAATTAAAATCACAATTGAGCTATCACCTCATGCATGTTAGAATGGCCATCATCAAAAAGACCAGTGATATTAATGCTTATAAATGGATGCAAAGAAAAGGAACCCTTGTGCCTCGTTGGTGGGCTTGTAAATTGGGATGGCCATTATAGAAAACAATGTAAAGGATCTTCGAAGAGTTAAAAATAAAACTAGCATATGATCCAGCAATTCCTCTTCTGTGAATATGTCCCAATATAATGAAAAACAATATCTTCCCACATGTTCACAGCAGCATTATTTACAATAGCCAAGACTTAGAAACAACCTAAGTGTCCATCAATGGATGAATAAAGAAGTGTGTGTGTGTGTGCATGTGTGTGCGTGTGTGTGTTAGTGTGTGTGCATGTGTGTGCACACACGTGTGCACAGAATGGAATATTATTCAGTCATAAAAAAGAGGAATTCCTGAAATTTGCAACAACATGTATGGTCCCTGAAGGCATTATGCCAAGTGCAATAAATCAGACAGATAAAGACAAATACTATAATACTGTATGATCTCATTTACATATGAAACCAGAAAAAGAAACAACAAAAAAACAAAAACCAAAAACAAACAACTCATAGAAAAAAAGATCAGACTTCTGCTTACCAGAGGCCAAGGTTAGGGGAAGAAGGAATTAGAGGGAAGTGGTCAAAAGGTACAAACTTCCAATCATAAGACAAATAAGTACTAGGGATGTAATGTATAGCATGATGACTATAGCTAAAACTCCTGTATAATATTATAGAAAAGTTGTTAAGAGTATAAATCCTAAGAGTTCTTATCACAAGGAGAATTTTTCCCCTTTATTCTTTTCTTCTTTCTTTTCTTTTTATCTCATCTATATTAGAAGATTCTTGTTAGCTGAGCGTACTGTAGTAATCAGACATTTCACAATATACATAAATCAAACTATCTTGCTGTATGCCTTAAATTTAAACAGTGGTGCATTTTAATTATTTCTCAAAAAAACTGAAAAAAGATGACCTATTATTACAAATTAAAAACAGTTTCTTTTTGCAATTTTTTTCTAGAGTAAACATTTTGATATTATTAAAACTTTCTATTGAATCCAAAGTACTGTGTTTTGAAAATACATACTTATTTACAAGGTCTAATTCTTCAAAGTACATTAAAAAAAAAAAAAAAAACTCCAGAAAAATATCTGCTGATTTCTTTTCCAGGATAGAGTTCCCTTCTTTTCAGCCAGTTACCCTGATTTTTGTTTGGTAGATTTCACCTTTTCCCTAAGTTGTAACAGTCCTGAAGTCCCAGATGGGCTTAAGCCAATAAGCGAATGACCTGGTTTCAATGGTTAGTTTAAAAACAAGCATGAAGGATTTATTTGCTAAGACTTTCTAGGAAAGATTCTTTACTCTTCTAAAAAAAAAAAAAAAAACAAAAAACAAACAAACAAAAAAAAAACAAACAACAACAACAACAAAAAACTTCTGAAAACTGTTCTCTTTTCCTCTAGTCAATGTGATATGAGAATATGAGTGACCCCTATAAGTGTTAAAGGCATTTTTCTACCCAAGGATGAATTGATGCTGGAGGAGGCAAAGTTGAAAGAATTGTTTAAAAAAATTGGCACCTAACCTTGACTAAACATGTCTGAAGACTTTCTTACTTATTCATATTATTTCTATTCCATATACATATAGAAAATATTGTAATTTTTTTCAGTTAATCATTTGAAAGTTCAGATTTTTTACATAGCTTTAACAAGGCCAGGGTTTAATTGTGGACTGTGAGGTGATAGTTTGGGGACTTCCAACCAACTGCCCTATTACTAAAGAATACAAATCTCTTGGGGGACACCTGGATGGCTCAGTCAGTTAAGCATCTGCCTTCAGCCAGGTCATGATCCCGGGGTTCTGGGATCGGGGTCCTGGGATCGGGGTCCTGGGTTTGAGCCCTGTGTGGAGCTCCCTGCTCAATGGGAAGTCTGCTTGTCCCTCTCCCTCTGCCTGCTCATGCTCTCTCTCTTGCTCTCACTCCCACAGTCTCTAATACATAAATGCAATCTTTAAAAAAAAAAAGAAAAAAAAAAAAGAATACAGATCTCTGGAGAAAGATCCAGAAGTACACATTTTCACAGGCACACTTAGATAATTCTGATGTCACCCACCAGATAATTTGTTTTTAAATTTATCTTTGCCACATCATCACCTTGGATCTTTTAAAAAATGCAGATGCTTACTACACCCTCTATCCCCCCAAACTCGTCAACCAAAGATTCCATTTTGGTAATAGGATTCAGGTAACAGTTTAGAACCCTAAAAGCACATTCACGTGCAACCATGGCAGAGCACCATTGCTCCAAGGCAGGGCTTCTCAAACTTGAATGTGCAGACAAGTCATCCAGACACCCTGAGAAACTACAGATTCTAATTCAGTAAGTCTGAGGTAGGACCTGAGAGGCTGCATTCTGAGCAGACTTCCAGGTCAGGTCCAGGCTCCTGCTTCACACACTACACAATGAGTAGCGACGAACTGTAGATTTTTTTTGTTTGTTTGTTTTTAATAATGATTTTTTATTATATTATGTTAGTCACCATACAGTACATCCCCGGTTTTCGATGTAAGGCTCGATGATTCATTAGTTGTGTATAACACCCAGTGCACCACGCAATATGTGCCCTCCTTACTACCCATCACCGGTCTATCCCATTCCCCCACCACCCTCCCCTCTGTAGCCCTCAGTTTGTTTCTCATAGTCCATAGTCTCTCATGTTTCATTCCCCCTTCTGATTACCCCCCTTTCTTTATCCCTTTCTTCCCCTACTGATCATTCTAGTTCTTATGTTCCATAGATGAGAGAAATCATATGATAGTTGTCTTTCTCTGCTTGACTTATTTCACTAAGCATTATCTCCTCCAGTGCCGTCCATGTTGCAGCAAATGTTGAGAACTCATTCTTTCTGATTGCTGAGTAATATTCCATTGTATATATGGACCACAACTTCTTAATCCAGTCATCTGTTGCAGGGCATCTCGGCTCCTTCCACGATTTAGCTATTGTGGACATTGCTGCTATGAACATTGGGGTGCATATGGCCCTTCTCTTCACTACGTCTGTATCTTTGGGGTAAACACCCAGTAGTGCAATGGCTGGATCATAGGGTAGCTCAATTTTTAACTTTTTAAGGGACCTCCACACGGTTTTCCAGAGTGGCTGTACCAACTTGCATTCCCACCAACAATGTAGGAGGGATCCCCTTTCTCCACATCCTCTCCAACAATTGTTGTTTCTTGCCTTGTCTATTTTTGCCATTCTAACTGGCGTAAGGTGGTATCTCAGTGTGGTTTTGATTTGAATTTCCTTGATGGCTAATGATTTCGAACATTTTTTCATGTGTCTGTTAGCCATTTGTATGTCTTCATTGGAAAAGTGTCTGTTCATATCTTCTGCCCATTTTTTGATTTATTTGATTCTCGTGTATTGAGTTTGAGAAGTTCTTTGTAGATCTTGGATACCAGTCCTTTATCTGTAGTGTCATTTGCAAATATATTCTCCCATTCCGTGGGCTGCCTCTTAGTTTTTCTGACTGTTTCCTTGGATGTGCAGAAACTTTTAATCTTGATGAAGTCCCATAAATTCATTTTATCTTTTGTTTCTCTTGCCTTTGGGGATGTGTCATGAAAAAGGTTGCTTTGGCTGATGTCGTAGAGGTTGCTAACTATGTTCTCCTCTAGAATTTTGATGGATTCCTGTCTCACATCGAGGTCTTTCATCCATTTGGAGTTTATTTTTGTGTATGGTGTGAGATAGTGGTCAAGTTTCATTCTTTTGCATGTAGCTGTCCAATTTTCCCAGCACCATTTATTGAAGAGACTGTCTTTTTCCCACCGGATGTTTTTTCCTGCTTTATCAAATATTAGTTGCCCAAAGAGCTGAGGGTCCATTTCTGGGCTCTCTATTCTGTTCCATTGGTCTATGTGTCTGTTTTTGTGCCAGTACCATGCTGTCTTTGTGATCACAGCTTTGTAGTACAGCTCGGCATTGTGATGCCTCCAGCTTTGTTTTTCCTTTTCAACAGTTCCTTGGAGATTCGGGGTCTTTTCTGGTTCCATACAAATTTAAGGACTATTTGTTCCAGTTCTTTGAAAAACGTTCTCGGTATTTTGATCGGGATAGCATTGAAAGTGTAGATTGCTCTGGGTAGCATGGACATTTTAACTATGTTAATTCTTCCGATCCATGAGCATGGAATATCTTTCCATCTTTTTATGTCTTCCTCAATGTCTTTTAAGAGTGATTTATAGTTTCTAGAATAAAGGTCCTTTACGTCTCTGGTTAAGTTAATTCCAAGGTAACGTATGGTTTTTGGTGCTATTGTAAATGGGATGGATTCCCTGATTTCTCTTTCTTCGTTCTCGTTATTCGTGTACAGAAATGCAACTGATTTCTGAGCATTGATTTTGTATCCCGCCACGTTACTGAATTGCTCTATAACTTCTAATAGTTTGGGAGTGGCTTCTTTTGGGTTTTCCATATAGAGTATCATGTCGTCTGCGAAGAGAGACATTTTGACTTCTTCTTTGCCGATTTGAATACCTTTGATCCCTTTTTGTTGTCTGATTGCTGTTGCAAGGACTTCTAGTACTATGTTGAATAATAGTGGCGAGAGTGGGCATCCTTGTCGAGTTCCTGATCTTAAGGGAAAGGCTTCCAGCTTTTCCCCATTGAGAATAATATTTGCAGTAGGCTTTTCATAGATGGCTTTTATGAGATTGAGAAATGTACCTTCTATTCCTACACTCTGAAGGGTTTTAATCAGGAAAGGATGCTGTATTTTGTCAAATGCTTTTTCGGCATCGATTGAGAGGATCATATGGTTCTTGAGTCTTTTCTTGTTGATATGATGTATCACGCTGATTGATTTGCGAATATTGAACCACGCTTGCATCCCAGGTATGAATCCCACTTGATCGTGGTGGATAATCCTTTTAATGAACTGTTGGATTCTATTAGCAAGTATCTTGTTGAGGATTTTGGCGTCCATATTCATTAGGGAAATCGGTCTGTAATTCTCCTTTTTGAGGGGGTCTTTGCCTGGTTTGGGGATCAAGGTAATATTGGCCTCATAGAATGAGTTTGGTAGCTTTCCTTCTGTTTCTATTTTTTGAAATAGCTTTAGGAGAATAGGTATTATTTCTTCTTTGAATGTTTGGTAGAATTCCCCAGGAAAACCGTCCGGGCCTGGCGTTTTGTTATTTGGAAGGTTGTTTATCACTGACTCAATTTCTTCATAATTAATTGGCCTGTTTAAGAAATCAATTTCTTCCTTTTTCAATCTTGGTAGTTTATAGGTTTCCAGGAAGGATTCCATCTCTTCCAGATTGCTTAGTTTATTGGCATATAGCTGTTGATAAAAATTTCTAATAATCCTTCCAATTTCAATGGTGTTCGTCGTGACCTCTCCTTTTTCATTCATAATTTTAATAATCTGAGTCTTTTCTCTTTTCTTTTGGATAAGTCTTGCCAGTGGTCTGTCAATTTTATTGATTCTCTCCAAGAACCAGCTTCTAGTCCTGTTGATCTGCTCTACTGTACTTCTGGTTTCTGCTTGATTGATTTCAGCTTTAATTTTGGTCAACTGCTTCCTCGTGTGTGGATTAGGCCTGTCCCTCTGTTGCTGTTCCAGCTTCTTGAGGTGAGAATATAAAAACTGCATTTTAGATTTTTCTATTCTTTTGAGTGAGGCTTGGATGGCTATGTATCTCCCCCTTAGGACTGCCTTTGCAGTATCCCATAGGTTTTGGACTGTTGTATTTTCATTCTCATTGGTCTCCATAAATTGTTTAATTTGATTTTTGATTTCCTGGTTTATCGAGTCATTCCTGAGCAGGATGGTTCTTAGTCTCCAAGTGTTTGAGTTTCTTCCAAATTTTTCCTTGTGGTTGAGTTCCAATTTCAGAGCGTTGTGGTCTGAGAATATGCAGGGGATAATTTCAATCTTTTGGTATCGGCTGAGACCTGTTTTGTGTCCCAGAACATGGTCTATTCTTGAAAATGTTCCATGGGCATTAGAATAGAATGAGTATTCTTTGGTTCTGGGGTGTAGTGTTCTATATATATCTAAGAGGTCCAACTCGTCGAGTATGGCATTCAAAGCCTTTGATTCTTTGCTTAGTTTTTGCCAGGGTGTTCTGTCTATTTCTGAGAGTGGAGTGTTGAGGTCCCCTACTATTAATGTATTTTTATCTATATGTCTCTTTATTCTGGTTAAGAGTTGGCTTGTGTATCTTGCTGCTCCCCTGTTGGGGGCATATATATTTATAATTGTCATATCCACTTGTTGAATACTTCCTTTAAGAATAATATAGTGCCCTTCTGCATCTCTAACTATAGTCTGTAGTTTAAAATCCAATTTATCTGATATGAAATTGCTACCCCAGCTTTCTTTTGAGGTCCATTTGCGTGAAAGATGGTACTCCATCCCCTTACTCTCAGTCTGAATGCATCTTTGGATTCGAAATGAGTCTCTTGTAGACAGCAAATGGATGGGTCATTTCTTTTTATCCAATCTGCAACCCTGTGGCGTTTGAAGCAAGAATTTAAACCATTAATGTTCAGGCTGAGTACTGAGAGATATGCTTTTAATTCTGCCATGTTGTCAGTAAAGTCTTTGTTTGTATTGGCTGTGACTTTCTGTTTTGTATCACTCTTGGGGCCTTTTTACTTTTATAGAACCTCCCGTAATACCTCCTGTAGGGCTGGTTTCGTGGTTACGAAATTGGCTAGTGACTGTCGATTCTGAAATGTCTTTATTTCTCCATCAATTCTGAATGACAGCATTGCTGGATAAAGGATCCTTGGCTGCATGTTTTTCTCTGAAAGAGCTTTAAAAATGCTCCCCCAACCCTTTCTCTCATTCCAGGTCTGTGTAGACAGGTCTGATGTAATTCTGATGCCTTTGCCTTGGTACGTGAGAAATTTCTTTGCCCTGGCCGCTTTCAATACTGTATCCTTGGATCTCATATTTGCGAATTGCACTATGACGTGACGTGGTGTAGGTCTGTCATGGTTGAGCTTGGGAGGGGTCCTCTCTGCCTCTTGGACACGAATTTTTGTTTCCCTTGCTAGATTAGGGAAGTTTTCAGCTACAATTTGTTCAAATATCTCTTCTAGACCTCTGTTTTTCTCCACCCCCTCGGGGATGCCGATGATTCTAACATTGGATCGTTTCGTTGAGTCAGTAATCTCCCGTAGCCAACATTCGTGGGCGTGGATTTTTTTAAGACCATCTTCTATTTTTATTTTTTCCTCTATTAACCCATCCTCCAATTCACTAACCCTTTCCTCCGCTTCCGTGACCCTGGCCGTCAGAGCCTCTAGTTTTGCCTGCATTTGGCTCATAGAATTTTTAATTTCTGTCAAATTCGCTCTCATTTCCGCCCTTAGGGATTGTATATTCTCAGTAATATTTTCCTGAATACTTTTTTCAAGTCTACTCATTATCTTGACCATTGTTACTCTGAATTCCATTTCTGATAATTTGGTTACATCCATATCCGTTACTTCTGTGGCAGAGGCCACTGACTCACTGTCTTTTCTTTGCTGGGGGGGCTTCTCCTTCTTGTCATTCTGATGAAGAGAGGTTGCGGGGTTTCCAGAGCCCAAAATTATTGACTGGGTCCCAGGCCGTGCCCCTTGTTTTATAGGGATCTTAGAGATGTGGGCTTCTTCTTTAAAGATTTTATTTATTTACTTATCTGAGAGAGGGAGACAGACAGTCAGCAAGAATGAAACAGAAGCAGGGGAGTGAGAGGAAGAAGCAGGCTCCCAGCGGAGGAGCCTGATGAGGGACTCCTTTCCGGAACGCCGGGATCACGCCCTAAGCCGGAGACAGGCGCTCAATGACTGCGCCACCCAGGCGCCTCCGGTTGTGGGCTTCTTGATTTTCAGTCTGCCTTCTGTGTTCTGGGGGAGGGGCCTGCCGCGCCGATACTCAGGCAACCCTGTTTGGTTAGAGTCTCCGTGTCCCCTGCGAGGGAGGATGGGGATGGGCACTCTCTGAGCCGGTATTTCCAGGCTTTTGTTCTCTGGCGGCTTTCCCTGGCGGTTTGCTGTGCCTCTTCTGAGAGTCAGAGCAGCAGAGGCTGCATTGTCGCAGAACAGAGGGATTGCGGCCCGTTCTCCACTGATGTTCTGGCCACTTTAACTCTGTTTCTGTTGGTGCTGCTCAACCCTGCAGCGTCCCGGGATGTGCACCCCACACCCAGCGTCCCTGCCCTCACTTCCAGGGCCGGCGCGTCTCTGTCCTTTGTGTTTCTAATGCCGCCAGCCACCAGCCGCCCCGCGCGCTCCCGGGTCTCCCGGTCTCAGTCTATGCCCGGTGAGCACACCTCGATTCCGGAGTTTCGTGAGAAGCCTGGTGGCGCGCGCACCCGGTTCAGGGTCTCAGTCTGCTGTTTTGCGGGTGCCGACCGCGAGTCCGCCCGCTCCCCCGTGCAGGTGGCCCGCCAGCCGCCAGCCGCCCCGCGCGCGCTCCGGGAGTTCCCGGTCTCAGTCTGGATCCCATGAGCACACCGGGATTCCGGTGTTCCGGGAGATGCCTGGTGGCGCGCGCGTTCACGGCTCACCGGTCTCAGTCCGCTCTCTCGCGGGTGCCCTCTGTGTGTCCGCCCGCTCCCCCATGCAGGTGGCTGCCGCTTCCCGGAGCCCAAACGCGGCGGCTCCCTCCCCCTTCCGTTTATCTTCCGATATCCGTGCACGGTTTACAGCTCCCCTCTTCGTACCTCAATACTCAGCGCTGGAGATGTTCATTTGTAGAGATCCAGATGCATCATCCTGCGTCTCAGGCTGATTCCGTGGTTATTTAGGCTGGTCTGGTACCTATCCAGCTCGACTCAGGGGACCGGCTGAAAAAGGGGTCCCCTACTCCTCCGCCATCTTAACTCCCACTCCCGAACTGTAGATTTTTAATGGTCAGTCAGGCTTGACAAGGCCGATATGTCACAAAAGAAGTAGATAAGAAACTGACAGTAGGAACTATCCATTGTATTAGCGTAGGCATTAAGAGCACAGATCCTGTTACACATTCTAGGAAAAGTCCAGTCTACCAGCCAAAGAGGAAATTGAAGTTTATGACCTACGTATGATTTATGATGTAGTAATATACTCATCACTAGGGGTCAAGAAAAAAAGCAAATGCTCTGTAGTGAAAGGGAATAACATTACTCTTATTAAGTTTGCAGTAGTAGGAAATGTATAATATTTGAATTTATTTTATAAGGCATATATACAATGTAACTTCTACAGTTTAATAGTTTTTTTTTTGTATCACTAATTTTTTAAAGAATAGGAAAGTCCATTTTAATGTTATGCATTTAAAAGACAAGCTAGGTATTAGAGAAATTAACATTTAGCTTTTGGAAAACACTGACTTGGTAGCAGGGAGTCTGTTATCCTTGCTGTTACTCTGAACATTTCAATTTCAGAAAGTTGCATGACTTTCCAATCTCCTCCATGTAAGACATTCTACTTGACATAAGGATTTATTTCTGGCTTTCCATCAGTTTCTAATTAATAGCACCACTGTGTGTTACATGATGTGAGAATTGAAAATCTCTAAACAGTACCACAGGAACACCACATTGCACTTCTACATGAAAAAACACCTGATCAGTTACCCAGCTGTTTCCTCCAGATGTTGTCTGTAAACTCAAAGGTCATTGTTTCACTAAAACTAAGATTAATTTGACTTTATCTTACTATTAAAAAAAAACACACAACTATTAAATCAAGTTCTTAAATAGCCACAAGTATAGACAATCAAAACATGTAGAACTTACAAAATATATATTTTTTTAAAGCATTTTCTGTCTACTTTACAAATCTAAATACAAAAAATATATAGTTTGTATGATTTATAAATAAAGTGTGGAGTGATATTTTTTTCTGTTTTTAAGAAAAAGCATTATCTTCCCTCTGAATGAACTCCCATGAAGTAAATATATATATATATATATATATATATATCACTATTTGTGCAGATAAATGACAATTCAGTGTAAGATGAAAACCTCAGCAAATGGTGAATGTTTTTGAAATGGAAATAAAATATAATATCAGTAGACTCTCTTTCTAATGTTTATCTGGAAAACACAATAATAAGGCTCAACCTAAAGGACAGAGAGTGTATTTATATGTGTGTGTGTGTGTGTTTTATTTTATTGACTTTTTGTTTGACAACATGACTTTATTACATTGCATAAGATCCTGTAGTAACAGGATACTATCAGAGTCTTAAGCATTAAAACTTGTCCTTCATAAAGGGTGTTGCAGCGTTTAATTATACGTATACTATCTTATAATAAAATCAAAACGCAGGGGCGCCTGGGTGGCACGGCGGTTAAGCGTCTGCCTTCGGCTCAGGGCGTGATCCCAGAGTTATGGGATCGAGCCCCGCATCAGGCTCCTCCACTATGAGCCTGCTTCTTCCTCTCCCACTCCTCCTGCTTGTGTTCCCTCTCTCGCTGGCTGTCTCTATCTGTGTTAAATAAATAAATAAAACCTTTAAAAAATAAATAAATAAATAAATAAATAAATAAATAAATAAAATAAGATCAAAATGCAAACATCAATACTGCACTAACTCTGCATTTGATTAGCTAAAAGGAAACCAAATATCCCTGTAATGTTATTATTTTTGTGTTTTTTATAGATTCAAGATTGAAAAATGAAATTTAAACTTGGATTATTCTGTCACTGGGAATATAATTTCTTTTCATTAATTGCTCACCAAAATAATTTATTGCTCACCAAAATAAAATAAATTAAATTAAATTAAATAAAAATCCCATGGAAAACTATAGCACAGTGATATTTGTTAAGTGAGTATTTATCAGGGTGCTTGGGTGGTGCAGTCCACTGAACATCTGACTCTTGGTTTTGGCTCACTTTGTGATCTCAGGGTCCTGAGTTTGAGCCTATCAGGCTCCATGCTCAGTGTGCAGAGTCTGTTTGAGACTCTCTCTCTCTCTCCCTTTGCCACTCCCCACATGCACTCTCCCTCTCTCAAATAAATAAATCATTTTTAAAAAATGAATATTTATCAAGTCCCATTGTGAATATGGTCTTGGGTGCGTACTATTCTCTAAACTTTGGCCCTCTATGTAATATTAATGGTATAACATGTATGCATCAATATTTATTTTTCTATTTATTTGCATGCCCCGCATGACCAAACCATAATTTGGTTTATAAATAAATATTCTTCTCTTGTTTTCAAAAATTATTGTGCATTAAATTAGCAGTCCTTCCTTTAAAAGGAAAAGAAAAAACTTGGAACTATAAAGTTTTGAATATACCAATTTCATAACCAGATTAAAATGACCACATCAATAATCAAAACACACAAAACAGTGGATAGAAAATTGAAAAATACAATTGTTAGTATAGATAGATAGATAGATAGATAGATAGATAGATAGATATAGACAGATAATAAATGAAGAAGAAATGAAGGCATTTTGGTCTCAGCTTGAGAATAACAATTATAGCAATCGTAGTATCTAGTGTTTGCTATGTACCAGGCACAATGGGAAGTGCTAAACATTTGTTATTTAACTCTGTGAATCCTACGAGATGGATAATTTTGTTACTCTCACTTTACATATAAAGGAACTGAGGGTTGAAAAGGTCTAATAACTTGTCAAATGTCAGATCACTAATAAGTGGTACTAGCAGGACTCAGACTTAGATCAGACTTCAAAGCCTATCATCTTAACCAAGCTACACTTGGCAGACAGAAAGCAGTACACCTAAAGACAGAAAGTAGATACACTTAAATGCATACAATTATTCTGAGATAATTCCCCAGTCAAAAGACATCTTTAGGATATACAACTGTTATTTGTCAAAAACAGCTCGATAAAACTGAAGGAAAAAACAGCTGACTTGATACAGGCAATAAAACAGCTGGTGAATTGTTTATCAATACAGCATGCAGTTTAAAACCACTTTTATCTGGTCCAAATGAAAATAAATTATAAATCTAATAATTAAGATGCTCAACATCACCAATCATCAGGGACATGCACATCAAAACCACAGTGAGAGATCACCTCACCCCAGTCAGAATGGCTAGTATCAAAAAGACAAGGAATAACAAGTGTTGGCAAGGATGTGGAGAAAAGAAAACCCTTGTGTACAGCTGGTGGGAATGTAAATTGATGCTACTACTGTGGAAAAAGTATGGGGTTTCCTCAAAAAATTAGAAATAGAATAACCATATGATCTAGTAATTCCATTCCTGGATATTTATCCCCCAAAAAATGAAAACAGTAATTAGAAAAGGTTATTTGTACCCCTATATTCCCTGAAGCATTATTTACAATAGCCAAGATCTGAAAGTAACCTAAGTGTCCATCAACAGATGAATGAATACAGAAGATGTGTGTGTGTGTGTGTGTGTGTGTATGTGTGTGTATAACTCAGCCATAAAAAATGAGATCTTGCTCTTTGCACTGTGTGTGTATGTGTGTGTGTGTGTGTGTGTGTATATATATATATGTGTGTGTGTGTGTGTATATATATATCACTCAGCCATAAAAAATGAGATCTTGCTCTTTGCACCAACACAGATGCAACATTGATGGGCCTAGAAAGTGTTATGCTAAATGAAATAGTCAGAGAGAGACAAATACCATATGATTTCATTTATATGTAGAATCTAAAAACAAAACAAATGAGCAAACAGAACATAAATAAACTCATAAATACAGAGAACAGACTGGTGCTTGCCAGAGGAAAGGGGGATTGGAGGATGGGCAAAAGAGGTAAAAGAGATTAAAAGGTACAAACTTCTTATTATAAAATAAGTCACAGAGATGGAAAGTACAGGATAAGGAATATAGGTAATCATGTAATAGTATTCTCCGGTGACAGATGGTAACTATACTTATTGTGGTGAGCACTGGCCAATGCAGAGAATTGTTGAATCACCGTGTCATGAGCCTAAAACATATTAATGTACATAACTATATCCAAATAATAAAACTTTTAAAAACAAATAATACATAGCCACTTTTTAACACAAAGAAAAACATCTCAAACAGAAATAGAATAAGAAACTCACAGAGTGAAGCCATGACTTAGGTAGTAAGGCTGTGACGGAAGGATTCAGAGCCCAAAAGCAAGCAGTGGAGACAGAGAGTTTACTCTTGTGTAAAAATGCAACTGATTACACCTCATGTGAAATGAAGACCTAGAACCAACTTTTCTATGAGAAGCCAGTAATTAGAATCCTGCTCACCCTCTCATCAATGCACACAGAAAACCTAGCAACTACTGACAGGGTTTTCATGGTGTGGGACATTAACTGGGAACTAGAAAGTGGATCGTTGCCAATGTGGGGTTGATGGGATGCATCATGGAGTGAAAGTCTGAGCTAACATAATACTGTGTCTGAAATCTGGCTGTCTTTGTATGAGACAATCATGGAATCACAAAACAGAAAAGGGAGAAAGAGGATGAGAGAAAATAAAAGCTCCCTCAAGAGACAATAAGCTCTCAAAACCCAATCACACACATATAAAGAAACAGATACTAATAAAGTTATTCAATAAACCTGAAAGATGGAAGATTTTATGCTGACAGAAATAGAAATAAAAGGGCAATGTGTAAGTGCTTTAAAATTATAATTTTAAATTCTCAAATATGTAGTGTAGATAAGCGCATGTATAAAATAAAATCCCAAATCTATAAAGCAGATAAGGGATCTTGCACATGAGATCAAGTACAGGTAAGTACGACAAGGAACCAACTGAACATCCAAAAAATGAAAAATGCAATCATTGAAATAAGCATCTGAAACACTAAATCAATGGAGATAAACAGTAGACTGTATGAACACAAAGGATGAAGATTTAGATATTAGAGCATGCCTACAGTTTTGATGTGAAATAAAAGGTTTCTCAATGGAGCTTAGAATATAGCATGTTCCTTGATATTGAATTCAAGAGCAAGTCCCTCAAATGGAAGAAGTAAAGAGAGAATGCAAAATCCTCATCATATTTTAAAAAAATTTTAAGTTCACTTTGTAAAACTGCAATTAACGGGTCTGAGATACACACCAGTGTGGAAATAAATGAAGAGCAACCAAATAAGAACAAGCAAAGGATATTTATGAAGACCTTGCTACAGATGTCAGCCACTACCATCTGCATTTGGACAGAGCCTCAAGGGAGGCAGAAAGGTGGGAAAGCTAAAGTGGGGAAAAAAGAAGCCTTCAGGCCTGCCCTCTTTGAAGGCTATTGGTACAGGCTGTCAGTACAAACTGTAGGTGCTCTTTCTAGAAGTGGGACATTTTATGTGATTGGTTAAGGGTATGTCTTTGGCTCATTCTAGTTGGTCTTAAGTTAGAAGCAGGTACAAAAATTAAGGAAGCTGCCAGTCAGTTATTAATTAAGTTCTGGCTATTTGGGGCCCATTGTTGCAGGGGCCATTGTTCGGATAGACTGCTGGTAGAGATAGCAGCATGACCTTCTCCAAGTCTGACTTTATAGCAGGCTGGCTTCCTGGGTTGGTTACTATAGAAAACAGGTTGGTTTCCTGGACTGGTTGTGGCTCAGAGTTCTATTTCGATAGATGGTCTAATCATCGTCCCACTTCGCACTAGATGATCTACTCTATTGGCCTATTCAGTCTCTCTCTAGATTAGTTTTGCAGCAGAATTTGCAAAAGGCTTCTTTTTATTTTAACAAGATACTAACGCTGAGGTCTTAAGAAACTTAAATATGTAAGCTGCCAATTACGAATGCCTGCACTATGTATCGTTAACATCTTCGAGGAAAAACGTATAGTTTAAAATTTTTTAATTCTTTTTTGCAAAAGATCTCTGATGAATAGCACTCATCTCTTTTTTCATACTTTCTCCTATGCAGAATCAACCACAAGCTATCAGTTCCCGTGCAGGCATCAGTTCAGTGATGGGATAATTAGTGAGAACCATTTTTTACACAAGAAAATGTTTGTAAACTAGCACTTCATAAAGTAGTTACTTAAAAAGTCATAATATATGTCGCTCAGGTGCAGCCAAGCCTAAGAGAGTCCTGTTTGCTCTCTGGTGGTTATGATAATCTTTCTGGCATGAAAATCCACCTGGAATATCTGTGGAAAATGTCCTACAAGGGAAAACACCCTCTCTTTCAAGGCCTCCGAACAGCATTGCATATGAAGGTGAGTAGCCCCATGAACTTCCTGTCTCAGTCAAAATGAAAGACTATTTCCCCATTTCTTTCACAGCAAGTGGAAGATATGAAACAGAAATTCATCTACTCCTCCGGATCAGAAGCTCCTAATTCTATCCCTTATTTTCTACAGCCTTTATCCTAGGATTCCAGCTTCTAGCTGCTTGACAAAATACAGCTGCCAACTCCCTCAGTAAGTGCTTTTATGAACACATTTGGCTGCTTGTCTTTAAAACATCCATAATTCCAGCAGGAACACTTTTAAATTTATTCCCAGAGCAGTTGCCCTCTATTTCTCTCCTCTTGACTACTTTCATGTCCTCAGCTCATTGCAGACATGGAGGGCACTAGCAGAATGCTCTGGGCTACAAATGGTAGCTGGGGTTCTCTCCACAGTGAGAAAACCAATATCCACCAGATAACGAGAGTGGCACTCAAACTGTGGAGGTGACTGTGATTAATTCAATGAAGATTTAGTTAGCATATAGAACCAAATGTAAAAGTAACTGAAATGGTAGCTATCTGGTGAAAGAACTAGAGAGTCATGCAAACAGTGCAAAAGTCTAGAAAAATGCTATTAACCAGTGGTTTAAGGAGATAGGAAGAGAAAGGTTCTTTAATATTCAAGTCTGAATTCAGACTCACAACCCAACTTTATTTCAAAAAAAAAAAAAATTATATTCCTAGGATGAAATAAACAGCAAACCAACTAAGGTTTAAAAATATTTTAATTCTCTTTTATTGGTTTTCTTTTCTTTTTTTTTTTCCAGATAAATCCGGACTCTAACAGGAACCTGTCATAGGTCAATCTCTAAGTCAATTTCAAGATTCCCATAATCACACACCAACAGATAGTGGATGGCTAAAGTAGTTCAGCTCCTAACAGGAGATTTGTCACCTCATTCAACTCTGGACTTGGAAGAAAGCAAGCAATGGAAATAACCAATACACAGAGTGTAAGAATGTGATTCGGTTACATTAGTAAATCAGGAAATATACTCCAGCTCTAGAGAGATGAATCCTTAATAACACTGTCCAGGAAATACAGTATGTGGATTGGAGATCACAGTATGTTCTGTTCCCTTTTCTTATTTTCTCAGTGGGAGTTTTCATAATGGTTATCCTGTTTGCCTTTTAACATTAAAATTAGGGTACACTGAGGCATAAATATTTAGGCCATATACAAGATTAAGGAGAGCCACACCTAAAAATAATTATGAAATCTATGAGAAACCCTAGACTTGGAACTGAATGTAATATATGAACATGACATTAGGTTTGCTTGTTTCTTCTGTCCTGTGCACGGAGTTAAGTTTATAGGAGATATCACTGCATTATGTTTTGTCAGAGCATTTTTGCCATTTTGTCATTGCCATTACCTCAGAAAAATAGGTAAATGTGATGTAAACAATAAAAAGACATGATTCTGTAGGAATAAGGAGCCATATTATCCTTGCTGCTGTTTGCATAAACTACCAAACCCACTTTTTGCTTTATGTTAATTTGTGTCATTTACAATTGAAAAAGCAATAAATAACGGGGGGGGGGTACAAGAAATGGGCTTCTTGGCAATAAAAATCCATATGTGACTCCTAGTGGCCTTTTCCTCCTTGTTTCTCCTGATTAATATCCAGTCTTTCCTGCAACTTTTCTTCTTTTTATAGTTTCCCCTCCTAGATTTTTCCTGCATGATCAATCTCACAAGGCAGTTGCGCAAAGGAAGGTTTATTCAAAGTTTTGTGGTATAGTGATAAGCATATAAAGCTATAATTTTCCTCTAAGCACTACTTAGGTGCAATCTACAAGTCTGGATATGTTGTAGTGTTGGTTTTATTCACTTTGTACTTTCTAATTTCCTAGCTTTTACTTGTGGGTTATTTAGAAGAAAGTTGTCTAATTTCCAAATGCTTGAATATTTTTCATGACCACTCAACTATTGTTTTTTTTATTATGTTCCTTCTATTTTGGTAAGCAAATATACCCTATATAATTTTAATTATTTTCAATTTGTTAAAAATAATTGCTTTATGACTCAGAATATAGTTTTAATTTGTGAATATCCCATATGAACTTTAAAAGAATGTGTATTCCACAGTTATTGGCTAAAAGTATTTTGTTGGTTGTTTATTTAACCACGATAATTTTGAAGAAGTAAAAGAAAATTAGAATACTTAATACTACTTGATTTCAAGACTTATTATAAAGCTACAGTACTTAGAACACCCCCTCACACAAGCGAAATTTGTGACAAAGGTCTCTCCAGACATTACCAATTCTCTCAAGGGGTGCAAAATTGACCCTGATTTAGAACCACTAATCCAGGTATGCCAGCTTTTTTTTTTTCTTTTCTAGAGCCTATTTGTTGTATCCTTTACCATAATTTTATTTTTAAACCTTCAATACCCTTGTGCTTTAGATATATACCATTTTATTTTAAATTTTATCTGAATATACCTGTCCAAACACTGGTGATTTTGTCCTTTTACATTTTAATTCAAGCTCATCATGTTTTTCTATATTTATTTTCTTATATATTGGATAACTCAATTCTTTGAAAGAAAAAAAAAAAAAAACCTTATTCCTTCCACTGGTTTTCATAGCATACACTGCATTTTAACATGTATACGTCTCAAGAAAATTGATTCACCAATGATTGAAATTAACTAATATTCTCTTTTCAAGGAATATAAGCAAGGACTTCAGAAAAATTTGAGCTCCTATCCTCCCCTTCCCCATCTTACTTGTGTGGCTTTGGTTTTTAATACCTCCTGCAGTAAACAGAGTAATGCTCTCCCCATACCCAAAGATGGTCACATCCTAATTCCCAGGACCTGTGAATATGTTACCTTACATGGCAAAAGGGATTTTGCAGATGTGATTAAAAATCTTGAGATGGGGAGATTATCCTGGATTTTCTGGGTAAGCCCAAGGTATCACAGGAGTTCTTATGTGCAAAAGAGGGAGGGAGGGGAGTGAGAGAAGGAATTGTCCACTGAAGAATAGTTCAAAATCGTAAGACTGCTGGAAGGAGGGCAGGAACCAAAAAAATGCAGGCAGCCTCTAGAAAAAGGAAATGGAAAGGAAATAGATTCTCATCTGGAAGCTCTAGAAGGAATACAGCCCTACCGACACCTGGATTTTAGCCCAGTGATGTCCATTTTGGATTTCTGAACTTCAGAACTTTAAGATAGTCTTGTTTTAAGCCGCTAAATTTGTAGTAATACGCTACAGCAGCAGTCATAAACTAACAAACCACATTTAGTCTATACCAATCCCCATTCCCATCCTGGCACTCACTAGTTTTCCCTTGCTCAGTTTAAATGTAGTGTTCATGCTCACTGACTGATTCTTCACCACCCTCTTCTTGCACCACATTATAGCCTGTAGGGTTAAATTTTATTTGTC
The DNA here is from genome assembly GCF_023065955.2 of Ursus arctos. Taxonomy (NCBI): domain Eukaryota; kingdom Metazoa; phylum Chordata; class Mammalia; order Carnivora; family Ursidae; genus Ursus; species Ursus arctos. Next base: position 70,735,286 of record NW_026622763.1, read on the forward strand.
ATAAAGAATATCTTCACGTAGTTCTTCAGGTGAAAGTCTTTGTGTGGTATGTTCCATATAGCCTTTCTTTGGGGGAGACAATTAGTTGTGTAGCTTGTACTTTGTTCTCCCATAGAATGCTTCCTTCTCTCTTTTTAATTAATTAGCTAATTCAACTATTTCCTTTTATAGTTAATTAGCTACTAGGAAAACTATGAGTCATTCCCTAACATAAAACAAACAATCAACAGGTTACTCTTAGGGTAGAATCCCTTATACTTATTTTTTTTTTTTTTTAATTGTACTGACAGCCAGTTTCTCAGATGCAGGGTTTTTTCATCTTTCTCTAATTCTTTATTTTTAGCCATAGCATATATTTCTATATCACTGTTTATTTCCAGTGCCCGACTAACCTTACTTATTGTAGTTCCTCTAGTGTGGTAAAATTTATTTTATTTTCTATTTGCTTCTATAAGTAAATTTTAAGAGTTAAAATACATAATGTATTTTGTTTATAATATTAATTTGAATCTTCTAGGATTTTTTCCTGATCATTCTGGCTAATGGTTAAATTCTTTAATCTTCTTCAAAAAATACCTTTTGTTTTCATTGATTTTCTCTATTCTATTTCACTTATTTTCACATTGATCATTATTATTTCTTCATCTATTTACTCTGGGTTTAATTTGCTCTTCTTATTTTCTCAAGGTGGATGCTGAAAGCACCGATTTGAGACTTTCCATCTTTTTTACTACAGGTGTTTAGTGCTATAAATTCCCCACTAATTACTGCTTAGGGTATATATATATATATATATATATATATATATATATATATATATATATTTTTTTTTTTTTTTCTTTATCTAACCTGTCTTTATCTAACTTTGTGAACATATGGAATATGGTTAATATGGTTTAAGACGACCTTGGCTACTAAGTCTAATACCTGAGTCAGTTTCAGTTGACTAAATTTTCTTCTCATTGTGGGTTGTATTTTCTTGCTTCTTTGTATGACTGCCAATTTTTTACTGAATCTCAGACATTTTGAATTTTACCTGTTTGGGTGCAGAATATTTGTTTCCTTGTAAACTTGAGATTTCTTCTGGGATGCAGCTGGAAACGATTTGAATGGGGGGGAGGTCTTGTTTTTAAAATTAGTTAGATAAAACTGGAACATACTCAGTCTAAAGCTCATTTTTCTCCAAGACTTAGACAAAACACTTCTGTATACTCTATACAATGTCCTGTTTCCAGTCTGTCTATGGAAACCAACTCTTTTCACCCTTGTTGGGCATCAGGCATGTTACCTCTAAACTTGTTGGGTTGATCTTTCCCCATCCTTGAGTAGTTTCCCCATATGCATATGCCATTCAGTACTCAAACGAGTTCTCCCAGAGGACCTTTTGCCCATCTCCAGAATTACAGCCTTATGCACCACTCTCTTTTCCAGTACTCTGTGCTGTGAATGTTCCTTTAGTTTCCCTAGACTCCCAATTCTGTCTCCCCAATTCAGGGAGTCCACCAGTTTCCATCTGGGTTCTCCCTTCTTGTGCCACTGACTCAAGATTCTCTCAAGGCCATATGTTGTGGTATCATAGGAATCATATCACTGGTTTTCCTATTGTTACTGCTGCTCATTTGTTGTAAGTAGGAGGTTAAATTCAGTCCCTATTATTTCACCTTAGCTGAAAGGAGAAGGTCCACTTTTAATAAATCTTAAAATACTTTACTTTAATCCAAACTTTTATTGAGTTTTCAGTTCAAATGTAAAATATTCTTTGCCCTTTAATCTATAATGCATAAATCTAGTTATATATATATATATGTGTGTGTGTGTGTGTGTGTGTGTGTGTGTGTGTATAACTTTATTCCTTTCTTGCATTTTAAATATGTCCTTGGTATTGCAAAGTTCTGAACAAATCTTCTGCCTTTCTAAATGACTGAGAAAAGTATACAAGGGAAATCTATTATTTAATAACTGCAATTATACTTTATCCCCTGTACAAATAATCCCCCACTATAAGTTACTGACAAAAGTACAGAGCTAATAGCAGGAGAAAAACAGAAAAAAAAAATGCAACAGAAATTTATTCATAACACAATGACATTAATTCACAAGACTTTATTAACCTGGCACTCTGATGGTTAAATAAAGTTGTCGGCATAAATACAAATTCTCTTTCCTTAATTTAATTTAATACACAATGCAGGGTCAGAGGCCCCTATCTCCTCCTGCTCTCATAGAATTCAAATTGCAGCATGATTGATTCTTTGGACCATGAGTTCGGTTTTCAAAAATGACTGTAAGGCATGTAAACTCCAATGGAAAGATTAAATTTTAAGTCTTTGTCAGTTAACATTTAACAGTGATATAAGGCCTTACAGCAATGAGACACCAGTTACCAAAGGGTCAAGGAGTTAGTTGTAAGTAAATCAAAAGCACTAGAGGGTGCACAACAGTGGTGAATTGCATTCCTTTCATAGTAACATCAAATCAGCCTAGTTGCTCTCTTAATTAACTGCTGTACTATAGAACTATTTTAGCTTTTGTCACACAAGCATTATTCACCTCGATGCTTTAAGGCTCAAGGCTATTTTATCCTCCATACCTCTGTCCAAAGGACATTTATCATCAAATTTTACTAGAAGAAGAAAATGATCTGCTAATTTTCTGCCACCTGCTTTTAAAGGGGTTCAGCTACCATTGAGATCATTTGCTTTAGATAGGTTTTGTCTAACGTGTAGTATCTCACCAGCTGCGATGCATTTGGTGCTCCCACCCAAATATCTCTTCTGTGGAGAATAACACTGAAAGTCCTTATCTAACTCAACATCGCCAGAAATTAAAGTCAACTTCAATTAAATGAGAAAAAAAACTGTTTTGTAATTACAAACACAATGTAATTTGAAGCATAAATTTAGAGCAGAAAGTACTGCTTAGGTTAGCTTTCCAATTCCAAGAGAGCATACAATTTCTGGACACATTTTCTCAGATAATAAAAATGAGAATTCTATTCTTTCTTGCAGCATATAATCAAGTAAGATCTCCACTAAACATATTTCCATAACATTAAGTCAGAACAAAATTTCCTTTTTTGGGATCCAGGTATTATTTATTTCCTCTACTTTAACAGTATTGTTATGTTCGTACTGCTAAAATATAATGTATTTTATCAATAAAGAAATATTGTGAGGTGCCTTGAAATGTGTTTTTTTTTAAGTTAGAATGTCCCATTTTATCTTCTGTATGACATATTCTCCCTACCCAGAATTTCTCAAGAATTACCTTAATATGATAGGTGAAATGGAGAAACCATCAGTGCATACAAAATATTACAGTTATCATTTAAAAATTCAAAAGAACCTCAATCTTTCCTTTAATTTAAGGAGCAAGTGAATTGATATCTTAATACTTTAAAGTTGAACTCTAATATTAATTGAAATAAAAGAGTGCTGGAGAGTGGATGAAAAAGTGGGGCGTGTTATAAAGGAAGGAAAAGCAAAGCTGTGATAAGCTGCTTCCTTTCCCTGTTCTCCCGCCCCAGGCAGCTCTACCACTACAGTCAAAACTTCCCAGACATGCATCTCAAAATGCAGCCAGTAACCAAAATCTAGCACCACATTTCTGCTCCTTTTTTAGTCACCTTCACTTCACTCCATGTTCACCAAGAGTGCAAACATGTAGCAAGTGTCTTTTCATGAATATTAATATAAAAATGCATTTAATGAGTGTGATTTTCTAAATTATCAATTATAAGCAATAATGAAAGCCTGTGAGATAGATACATAGATATACATATTATATAGTCAAGTTGGCATTCTTATGTAGCAAAAAAGTTATTCTGTATAAACTATTATGACACATAACTCCTATTTGCAGTTAACAGAAAGACCAGTAGGATATTGCTTATAAAGTATAAATTCGTTCTTCACAACACTGAAGAAATACTCAATAGTAAGATGCTAGCTTACTCATTTTATAAGAAAAGTTTCCTGTAAACAGCTATTTATTACCTACTTTTTTCTAAAAATAAAAATTTTACAAAGTTGGAAAATTCAAATAGCAATCTAAAAATACCATTCTTGCTTTAAGGTGCGCTGGAAATTAACTGGAGATTTGCATAATTTCTATCCTATATCTACTCTCTGCCTAAAAAAAAAAAAAATAAAGTTGTCTGCTGGATAGCATTAGCTATTTACATAATTTCAAATATCATGTGTATACTAATTTCATCCATATCACACCATGAGCTCTGAGATCATTAAAGAGTCCTGATGCACACCTGATTCACAGATCCCTCTGGTTATTACTTTGATCTGAAATTAGCTTGGCCATTTAAAATTCTTTCAAATTATAGTTTGTTGACTGATAGTGGTAACAAATACAGGCTCTGGAATTAGACTGTCTAGGTTCAAAGATTGGATCTATTGCCTCTGTGTGACCTTGGCCGAGCTTCTTCACCTGACTCAATTTCCTCATCTGTAAAATAGTTCTAATAATAATAATAATAATAATAATAATAATAATACCTTTATCATTAATCCCTGTGTGATTAACTGCAATATTCATAAAGTTCTTAGAGCTGGGACTGCTTGTTAGCTATGTATCTTACTTATTGATAGCATGTTCCCAATATAAATATCATAGTCATCCATCTCCTGCTTCTCTACAACCAATCACCAAGCCTTGTCAATTCTGCCTCTATCATCTTTCTCCAGTATCGTCTGGATTTTTTTTTTAAGTTTTTAAATGATTTTATTTATTTATTTGACAGAGAGAGAGAGAGAGATCGTGAGAGAGAGAGAGAGCACAATCAGGGGAAGAGGGAGAAGCAAATTCTCTGCTGAGAAAGGAGCCCGACATGGGGCTTAATCCCGGAATCCTGGGATTATCACCTGAACCAAAGGCAGATGCTTAACTGACTGAGCCACCCTGGTGCCCCTATATTCTATTTTTTAAAAAAATTTTCATTGGGAATGACTGAGTTCAGTTCCTTACGATCTCTTCTTTCAAATCTATAATAACTCCTTTACAGAGCTCCCAGTTCTCTAACAGCTATATCATTAATACTTTCAACAGATTTATCTGAATAATAGTCATAATAATTTATCTGAATAATAGTCATGAATAAAATAATTCACTCTACTACAGTGGTTCCTCATAGCTCCCCATTGCAACCCTCAATGCCTCCATAATCTGACTCTTAATTCTTTGATATTTAAAATTTTGGTGCTGGGGCACCTGGGTGGCTCAGTCGTTAAGCATCTGCCTTCAGTTCAGGGCGTGATCCCAGGGTCCTGGGATCAAGCCCTGCATTGGACTCCCTACTCTGCTGGGAGCCTGCTTCTTCCTCTCCCACTCCCCCTTCTTGTGTTCCCTCTCTCGCTGGCTGTCTCTCTCTCTGTCAAATAAATAAATAAAATTAATATATACATAATATATACATGTTTGTGTATGATATATATTATATATATAATATATATAAATAAAATAAATAAATAAAATTTCAGTGCTTTTCTTCAGCCTCCCAAAACTTTTTGCACATTTTCTTTTTATATTTTTTCCTTCAGAATAACCTTTCCAACTTTTGAAACTTGCAATTTTTTTTAAGGTCCACCATAAATGCCAATAACTTAGCAGACTTTCCTACCACCCGTATTACACATTAAGCATGGCCTCAGTCTAAGTCATACAGTTATGTTACTTATTATGGTGTTATTTTTGTTCTGAATTGATTGCATATAGTTTGTTCTGGATCGAGTCTAAAATTCTTTGAAAGCAGCGTCTTCATCTTCTTCATCTTTGCTTCTGCACAGTGCACAAGACGAATACGAAACTTCCCCTATCTCTAGCTCTGATTTCTGATCCAGTATAAAGAGGCCAGGATATATATTGAAATTACATTTTAAGAGTCATACAAAAGTATATTTTCTGAGTGTTTAAATAATAAAGTATCTTTTTATTAATGTTTGGATATAACTTTCACTCTTAAAATTCATTCTTTATTCATTTCATTCTTACCTGATGATTAGTATTACTGAGACATTGGAGTCCAGCTTAATATTTTTACTTCTTGGGCAAGATTCTTTTCTAATTTTTGATTTGTTTTATGTTTTAGTTTTGAAATTCCATCCAAAAAATCATATACTTCTTGCACTCATATAATAATCAAATAAAGACAAAATTTGAATAGCTGTGAATCTCTTTTCTTTGATTTCCTTGCATCCCGGAGAAGCCCTTTCACTTTTTGTACTCATCTGTTTCTTTGCTGCAGAAAGTTTTCTTTAAGTATTTTTAATTTAAAGTTTCTGTCCAAATCACTCCTGTTTCTTTCTCATGAATACCTGTAATTCTAAGGTTTAATCTTTTTAGGTTTAATCTCCACATTCCTCAGATAACGTACATAATGCTCATTACTTGCTCCCTTTGGTCAGTATTCTGGGAATGTTATTCAAGTTTTCTCTACAACACTGATTCAATTTTTATCTATGTCATTTTTGCTTTTAACCTTTACTGCAGAGATTTCAATTTTACTGATGGGGTTCAGGACATGCTACCCCAAAATACAGCATCTTGGTATATTGAATATTTTAAACTGAAAGAGTTTGAGAAAATGACAGAAGCAGAAAGGTCACTCTGACTTCCTTCCCCTTCGGCCTTTTTCTCTAAAACAGGCCATAAAATTCTCATGTGAAAGGTGTCCTCCCTATACCCACAGGAAAGATACTCTTTATCTCTGAAAGCAAAGGAACACAAGGAAGTATTTTAACAGGAAGGACTTGCTAAATTTCTCCTAGTTTACTAAAGTTACCTCATACTCCTTAACCTATCATATTCCCCCACAAGTATCCACTCTTCAACAAACCTAGCATAAAAATATGCAACTGTTTCTTTGGGTCTTCATTTCCTTACAAAGGCTCCTATGTCATGTAAATCCTACATTAAGTAAATGTGTATGCTTTTCTCCTGTTAATCTGTCTTTGCCAGTTTAATTTTCAGAGCCAGCCAGGAACCCTAAGAGGGTTGAAGAAAATGTTTTCTTCCCCTCCCTTCAGGTATCACTAAAGGTTCTTAGCAATTCTTTCTTATCTCAGTCCATCCTTTTTAAAAAATCTTAACTTCCTGTCTTTACTACTTATTCTCCTTTTCTTATTCTGTTATCTTGGCTGTTCATGTCACATATATACACATTTTCTGATATTCTATTTGCTAGGATGACCATACATCTCAGTTTGCCCAGTATAGACCTAGATTCTGGATGTTGTTCTGGTCTAATTATCAACAGTGCCCCTTTCCATTCTCAAAAGTGTCCCACCTCATATGATAAATTACATGCTTGTCCTAGAAATGTCAAGCAGATATTCTAGATGCCCAGGTGGCTCAGTCAGTTAGGTGTTTGCCTTCAGCTCAGGTCATGAGCCTGGGGTCCTGGGATAGAGTCCCACATCGGGCTCCTTGTTCACCAGGGAGCCTGCTTCTCCCTCTGCTGCCACTCTCCCTGCTTGTGTACACTCTCTCTCTCTGACAAATAAATAAAAGAAAGAAAGAAAGAAAGAAAGAAAGAAAGAAAGAAAGAAAGAAAGAAAAGTTTCTTTTCATCTTTTGATAAATGTCAGGAGTTTTTCTGTTTCTCTGAATACTGAGATGCTGTTTCTGTTCTCACTTTTCTTTTCTCTTGTTCCTCAATATTATTTGAAGGATCTATCTGTCCTAATTTACTCACCCATAAACAACAAAAGATACATAGAAAGTATTTCTGCACAGTGTATATTTGACCTTAGCTCTATTTACAGAATTTATTACCTCTGTTATTTTAATTATTTCTGTACCTATCTGTTATGCTCAAATTGTTACAATTTGTTCCAAATTGTACTAAGTTCCAAAAGTACAAGTGTATTCTCTAATGTCTTTTTTCAAAATATGCTTCTACCTTATAAGTGTGAATATGAATTCTTTCTAGAAAATACCAAGAACACAATGATTTCTGTTCCAATGGGATGGATTCCAACAACTCATCTCTTTCAGGTGGTGGATATATTTTATAGAGAAATTATATATATGTATCACACACATGTGCATGAACATGTTCCCATATTTAGAATCAGATTCTCCTTGCTGGTTATTCCTGTGGATTCTAAATATGAATTGTCTCCAGCTGGATCTCCTGATTTAGCCATACATTTTAAGGAATTAAGAAAATGATCAAAAGAGAGAAAACACCACTGGGAAAGAGAGAGAAAGATAAGTGCAATGATTTTCTAATGTCTGTTAGTCTCAAACACTTTTTATGATTATTTGCTCTAATATAATAAAATGCTCAATAATTTTTAAATCTCTCTGAGACTTCTCCTCAGGAGCAAAGAGGGGGCATTCTAAGGTAACAAAGAGAAAGGATAAGCACAATAAAATGTACTTGAAGTTGACATCTGGACTAAGAATTTTACTCAACAAAGGAAAATTTCCTTTATGTTATTATATCCCTAAGATTTTTCCTCCAAAATCATGTCATAGATACTCAGTATTTCTAAGTTGACTGTACACATCTATCGATGGACCTTTAACCATTCATGTCTCTTTCCTCTTGTTTATATCTCAGGAAATGGAATAACAAAGGATCTCTAAGAAAACATTCAAATTTCCTTAAAACTTGGGCATTGTCAAAAACCTTGAATATGCTTTATACTGGTATTAATGAGATCTCCTACTGTATCCCGTTCACTATTTTGAAAACACAGTAATAGCGTAATAAAGCACAAAGTAATAAAGTAATTGAGTACATAGTAACAGAGAAATTTTTATTGAGACATAGCTTTAAAACGTAAAGTGAAAGATTTTTGTTTTCCTCTGAAGAAATTCTATAATAAAATTTCACTGAAAATGTTGGAGGCCTTGAGGAAGCCCCAACAAATATGAAACCTCTTTCCCTCCTGAGTTCTCAACAACTGAGGAGATGAAAGAGTTCATATGGAAGCCAACCTATTACATTCATTGCTATAGCGGATGAAAAAACGTGGCTTTATGTGTTTTGGCAGAGTGGGCCTGATAATACCTGCGATAGGTGAAAATGGTTCCCCAGTGATCTCCACCCCCTCATTCCCAGAACCTGTGAATAAGTTACATTATGTCACAAAAGGGCCATTACAGGTATGGTTAAGTCTATATATCTTAAAATAGATTATTCTGAATTTTCCATGTGGGCCTAATTAAATCCCATGAGTTAATAAAAGCAGAGAACTTTTCCCAGCTAGAGTTAGAAATGAGGCAGAATAAACAATTAGGAAGATCTGAAGCCCAAGGGGAATCTAACCCCATGAGGGGCCCACGTGGAATGCATGAAAACAGAGACACAGGCAACTTCTCTGAACAAAGACTGTCTCTGGCTGACAGCAAGGAAAGAGTGATTCTGCAACCTCAATGAGTTTAGAAGAGGATTTTCCCCACTGAGAAACAAACTGAGGGCTTCAGAGGGGAGGAGGATGGGGGAATGGGATAGGCTGGTGATGGGTGGTAGGGAGGGCACGTATTGCATGGTGCACTGGGTGTTATACGCAGCTAATGAATCATCGAACTTCACATCAAAAACCAGGGATGTACTGTATGGTGACTAACATAATATAATAATTAAAAAAAAAGAAAGAAAGAAAAAGAAAAAAGCAAATGAAGGCAGAAAGAAATGAAGTTACATGAGGGACCGGATCCAAATTCCCAGTGACTTGTAGGCCATGACAATGAATTTGGGTTAACTCTGAAATGGGGAGTCACTGAAGCATTTTCAAACTTTTGGAGTTTTGACAACTGAATAGATTTTTTTTAAAAAATGTTTTTTTTCAGTGTTTTTTTAGTTTGCTTTTTTTTCTTTTTAGAAAGGTTGAGCACCTTTTCCTGTTTTAAATGCTGTGTTATTTCCTTTTCTAAGTATTCAAATCCTTTCCTTGTTTTGAGGATGTTTGTTAGTCTTTTTCATGTTGATTCATAGTAACTTTTATATGTTGAGGAAATTAGCCTTTGGTTTGTTACTTTAGTCACAAATTCAGTGAACATCTGATATGGTCTTACTACATGGATTTTTGCTTTTGCCTGTTGCATTTAGAACTTTAGGGCCACAGCAATAATAGTGTGATTGCGTATGGAAATTAATTCATTTTCTCTATTCCTGCATCTTATTTTTTTTAAATCAAATTAATAGAGAAAAATAATTTCTGAAATGACAAAATGCCTAGAAGTTCTTAGGTGCATTTTTTAATTAATAGCTAACAATAAAAACAGGTAATAAAAAAATCTTAACTATCATAGCATACATTAAAAAAAAAAAAAAAGAAGAAGAAGAAGAAGAAGAAAAGGATTTTTCCCAGACCTGCCAGATAAGAGCCCATTAGCCCAATACCATCATAGTGGCCTTGGGAAGTAAGGAGCAGAGAAAACCAGCCAAGCCAAACCAAAGAACCTTCTAACCAACAGAAACTGAAAAAAATGTTGGTTTTAAACCACTACATTTGTAGTAGTTTGTTAGAGTAGCAATAGAAAACTAATATATTAGTGAATGACATTAATAAGCAGACTTGTTCACCCACACCCTGGAAATCCTAGAGAAGGGCAAAATCCTAAAGGTAGACAAACCCATTGAAGAGGGAGCACTTTCTATTCAGGCAGCTGCAAAGAAATAGAACAGACAAAGAAAGCATAGGAAGATTTGTTTTTCTGCAAATTTACCTATCAATAAGTGATTATTCTTTCAAGGAGGAGAAACCCCAGAGGCCTGGGATAATGTTGATTAATATCCATTCCTAGGAAGGAAACATCAGGAGTGGGGAAGAAGCTTTCTCTATTGAAATACAATTTAGTTTCAAACTATGTGCATATTATGAGGTTAAAAATGCTAATAGTTGATCAATTTTTTTAATATACATAGATTATATATCTATCTATCTGAAAAGGACTTTATTACTGATTACAAGTTAAAATATCATTTTGTATTGAAGTTTGAATTTCTTATTATCATTTATGGTGTATATTTTATTAAAAACATAATATTAAAAAAGAACAAGAAGATTAAAAACTAAGAGAAATTATATCATTACATGTGTAATGAAAATATTATTTTCCCCAGAGACTGTCAAACAGAATATTCAGAACTTTGTATTTATATTTATTATATTACAGAAATAAGAAATAATATATTATAGAAATATTGTAGAAATAAGTTTTACTAAATATTTACTATATACATTACCATTCAAAATTTCAAATTTTATGTCAACTCTAAATGAATGTATATTGCTCATATCAAAGTTACAAATGGATCTAATTAATTTTACAATTAACCTATAATAACATGAAGAAAAATATGTGACCTTCATTAAATTTGTTCAATATTTAGTTTCAGATTATAGAAGAACTCTTTTTAGCTAATAAAGCCTTCAGTCCCAAATGTTGATGGTATAAAATAGTAATTAATTAGCACATGCAAATGAAATGCATTGACATAATACTGCAACTCATAACTTCTGCTTATTCTACAGGATTCTATTTCATGGGCAATATATAGGCCAGTATTTTACTATTATTTTCACATAGACAGATAAGTACTATAATTAAATATTAAACAATGTGTTCTAAGCATGCGTTTTTTCAGGAAATTACTTTTTTTTTCAGAAAAATGTATTTATGTTTCTTGTTTGTTGTATTCTTTTTAATAGTGATGGGTGAGATAAGAGGAAACCCAGATATATCAGTATCAGTTCACTTACAAATTTAAATAAAATATTAACAGTTCTTTTTTATGGATGCCACTTATGTCATATAAGAAAAATATGAGAACGATGTTTTTACTATTAAAATAAGCGAATTTCAGGGGCGCCTGGGTGGCACAGCGGTTAATCATCTGCCTTCGGCTCAGGGCGTGATCCCGGAGTTCTGGGATCGAGCCCCACATCAGGCTCCTCCACTATGGGCCTGCTTCTTCCTCTCCCACTCCTCCTGCTTGTGTTCCCTCTCTCGCTGGCTCTCTCTATCTCTGTCAAATAAATAAATAAACTCTTTAAAAATAAATAAATAAATAAATAAAAATAAAATAAAATAAAATAAGCGAATTTCTACCACTATCACGATCACTCATTAAGAAAATACTGCATGTAAAACACTAGTCTAGATCTCTGCTGTTCAATATAGTAACACTAGTCCATGTGTCTATTTAAATTCAAATTAATAAAAATTAAATAATATTTAAAAATCAGTTTGTCATTCATACTGGCCACATTTCAAGTACTCAACGATTTCATGTGGTAAGTAGTTACCATATTTGACAGCATAGGTACAGAATATTCTCATCATGGCTGAAAATTTTATTGAGTAATACTAGCCTGAATGCTGAAGACTGGAAACATATAAGACAAGAGTGCTTGCTCTCAAAGATCTTGAAATAGAGTTTCAAATAAATACTATAGATAATAAATGCTGATCTGAGATGTCATTTTGAACCAAAATAATAGGGTGGAAGTGTGGTGGGCAGTCAGATTGTTGTGTGAGGCCTGGGTCCTGCAGGAAGGGGGTGGGGAGGGAGGGCAGATGTTGAGAGGGAGATGTCAGAGACCCGCAATTAGGCATATCCTGCCCAGATGGCCAAGAGGAATTCTAAAAGAGAAGCCACAGGATGCACATTAGCACTGTGGTTTGCCAAACCTTCACTCCACAACCTTTCTTAGGGGATGCTAGGAACTAAGACAAAAGAGCTTCACACAGGCCCACCATGAACCTCCTTCATGGCCAGCTATTGGGAAGGTCAGAGGCCAGACAGGGCTCCTCAAGAAGCCAGATCAAACCAGATAGACCCAAGATGGTGGAGGCCATGACAGGAAACCCCTGACCAAATTAGGAAGAAAAGACCCTGCTTCCACCCCAAGTAATGAATATTCCACGGCCTACCTAACAAAAACCCTGGTTTTATCAATTCTGTTCTGGGCACTTGAGGCTCTCTCAAGCTGCCCACTCACCCCTCTTGTGAGTATACTCAGTAATCTCTGCTGGCTCCTGCTTTCTGGTCTCTTGCCTGAATTCTTTCCTGTGAGAAGACTAAGGACCAATGCTGTACTGCTCCAGGAAGTAACAGAAGCATCAGCAACATGTGGGATTAAAGAGTCACAAAATTCTATTTTCATTATATGAATTTATGGAAAACCTTTCCTGTCTTCTTTTTTTGACCCTCAGTCACTCTCCTATCTTTGCTCCTCAGGACTTAATGTAATCTCTTCAATTACTATAGGATTGAAAGAAGGAAAAAAGAGGGGAAAAGAATAAGAAAGAAAGGGGTAAGGAACAAGGGCTGAGAAAGAACGTCAAGCTAATTCAGTTTCCATGCTTGCCTCTATGGATGTTCCAGAAGACAATGAATGTAGCACTGACACCAATTACCTGCTGAAATAGGGAGAGGGAAAAATACAAGAACAACTGCAAATCAATATCTCAGTAAATATTTTTCCACAAGGAAAAATAAAAGATGCTTCTTTGTTGTACTTATTACCTTCCTTGATTTTCAAGGCCTTCCTAGAGTGAAGAACTTTCTTTACAAAGAATGACAATAGGAGCATTTGTATCATTCTCAGTAATCTCCTCATAGAAATAATGGAAAAGTATCACAGGAACATCAACAATGAGTTAATGTAAATGCAAATCACCACAAATGAGACAGGCTTGCAAGTGGAAGGTCTTCCAACTGTTTACTCTTAATACTATGGGTAGGGAAAAAAAAAAAAAAGCAATTGCAATCCTATCTCTAGTGTCTGGTCTAGGTTTTAACATGATTGAAAGATTTCATGCATTGTGTCCTAAGAGAAGGCAATCAAGAAAATAATTTTGTATGCTATATATGCATGAATGTCACCATATTAATATTAGGAAAGGCACAAACTGCAATTATTTTTTTCCTTTTCCAACTCCTCAGGCATTTAGTATTTCTTCCTTAATAAAATAGACAATTTTTAAGGAAAACAAAGTAACATAATGACTGAAAATTATCTTTTAGTATAAAAATTAACCTAATTTATACATTTAACAGCTAAAATTTACATGATCATTTGAGAAGAAGATGTTAAGAATCTATTTGGAACTGGTAAAATGATATGCAAATGAAGAAATATATTGGTATCATTGTGATGTAATCCACAATGAAGAATAGTAAGCAATTTAATGATGTATAAGGATCTCAAATGAGAATGTCTTTAAATCAATGCAGAAAATAGACCAATGCTTTGAATGAAGATTAAGGGATGTAAAATCAAATCCTGATAGATTTAATCAAATTATAAATGAAAGCGAGGATTATAACTTCAATGATGAAACATTACAGAATAGATTTTTCAACAAAAATAAAAACTAATGGCAATAACAATCTATTTTTCATGCTTATCAATTTGTGTTTTTCCTAGCCACTTAAGGCAGAGGAATAAGTAATTGTATTTTGTGGCATAATGGACATAAAATAAGTTTTGTGTGTGCTAGAATTGACTTCAGAAAAGTAAAAACAAAAATGTATTGTTCCTTGAATGTAAAATGTGAAATTTATTTTCAAGATAAAAAGAAAATATCATAACTATTTTGTATCTTCTATAAGACTTTTGTGAAGGACTAATTTCACTAAATAGCTGAACAAGACAGAAGACATCGGAGGAAAAGATGACCTTGCATATCCTTAAATAACTGACATCTAAGATGATTTTTTGGATCTCAATGGAGTTACAAAGAACAAATACATGTGACAGTTTCCTAGGCCAACTGTGGGTTATTGTAAGAACAAATATAAATGTAAGGAATGAAAAGCATTCCAGAAGACGATCAGCCCAGCTTCTGAGTGAAGAAGATGTTTTTTCAACATACGTTAACAAGTGATCTTGTCCTGTCTTCACAACAGTAGGAACAAGCATACTTTCTTCTTTATTCAAACTGTCCATTAAAATGACAATTTGGATATCTTTTCCTTTCTCAATTTCTTCTCTTGCCATCACAAAAAACTTCAACTTAGGTTTTTCTGCAATTTCACAACAGCATATACCTGATTGGTTGGTAAATCATCACCCATTAAACAATGATCCACTTCTTAGTCTGTGCACATCATTGTCCACTAGCTAAGCCACAGATGACTTCCTTTTGATGGGTCATTGATTCTAAGCTAAACAACTACAGCAGGGTAGTGTATTCAATTTATGGCTTATGAATAAACACAGCTCAGAGAAGAGTTTCTTAAAAGGAGGTAGTACAAATGGCATTAAAGATTCAGTTTCTGAAGTAAGAGAAAAATCAGGGCTGAGCCCATATTAGGTCTGAGAATTCTTAGGTATGAGAATAAATAAAAGTAATTTATTATGAGTCCAAATTTTCTGTTACATGGGGATTCACCACAATATTTCCTGAATCTCTACCATAGGTTAGGTATTGTTCTGGTCGCTTGGTAAATACCTTTCAAACACAAGAGACAAACACAGCCCTCCCCAGAGCACATATTCTGATGGGAGAAATAAAGTAAATATGGATTAAATAATAAAGAATATAGTAAATAATTAAATGTAGTGGAAAAAGAAAGATATGTATAGGAAGAGACCAGGATAAGAAGGATTGAGGGTGCTTGGTGGGGGTGTTGCAAACAGTAACAGGATGATCATGTCATCAAGAAAGTGACAGTTGAGCAAAGACTTGAAGAAAGTGAAGGACTTAACTCTACCAGCAAGGAGGAGCAGGCATGTCTGCAACTAGAGGCAAGCAACAGAGTTTGACGTAATGGCCCAGAAGATTCCGATTTTTAAAAATATCAGTTATTTCAAAAGTAATTTTCATCTTGTGAGGATGCTTCCACAGTGCTGGTGTTTTACGCACAAGACAATCTAGACAACTACTTTTTCCTCAGATATCCTTAGACTAAATAGCTGCCATTCATGCACACATTCTTTTCTCTGTACTATAAGCAATCCCTACCCAGCAACAGTAAAGTATCAAAAACGTTGTCTTCTTGACTAGGCCCCATGTCAAATGCTTTCTGCTTTCTATTTCATGAAGTCTTTCTTGATATTCAAACTACATATCCCTTTTGTTGTTGTTAATCCACCCATCTAATCATTAATTCCACATACAACATTGGTGAAATGCCTGCTGTGTAACTAAGTATATGCTATTTATTGAAGGGACAAATGTGAGTAAAAAGAGTATTTAACCTACTGGAACTATTAAATAAATAAATATTTTTTAAAAAAATATTTTTAAAAAGGAAGAAAAAAAAAGTCATGGGGGAAAAAAGAGAGAGAGACAAACCAAGGAACAACCTCTTCACTATAGAGAACAAACTGATGGTTACCAGAGGGGAGGTAGGTGGGAGGATGGCTTAAACAGCTGATGGGGATTAAGCAGGGCACTTGTGATGAGCACCAGGTGCTGTACGGAAGTGTTGAATCACTAAACTGTACACCTGAAACTAACATTACACTATATGTTAACTAACCAGAATTTAAATAAAAACTTAAAATTATGCTTCCTTTTGTTTCAACAATTTCAATGCTAGAGATTGATCTTGTGTTAAAAAAAAAAAAAAAGCAACTATCCATGCTCCCTGCAGTGATATTTATAATAGTTTTTCTCTCCTAGAAAAGTTAACAATACATAAAGATAATTAAAATTATTGTTTAATTAATGGAATACTCTAATGTAAATATGTCACATCCAAATGTTAATATAGAATGCAATTTTAAGTTTTTAATAATTCACATAATAGTCTGTACAGATTGATACCATTTTTGCTAACACAAAGTCTGTTTTCCACATGTTTATGTGTGTGTCTGTACACATATTATTAAATATTTGTTCATTATAGAATACACACCAAAATGTTTATTGTCATTAGCTCTGAGGAGTGGGATTTCCAGTGATGATGGAGAAATACTTTCACTTAACATTATAACATTTTCCACTGTGAATTATTTTATTTACAATTAACATTCATCATTTTGTAATGAATCCCAATCTGCAAAAATACAAACAATATAAAATAGTATAGAAATGATAAGTTGTTTGACTCCACCATTTCAAAAATCTATTGTATGCTATCCTATCTTCTCGTTCAGTAAAATATATATGCAAATATTCACAGATCAAAAAAGAGTCAACATACTAAATTTTAGAATTGTCATGTTATAATAAATTATTTTTTTAATTGAGAAATTCTCTACTTCAGTGTGAAATTCTGGCATAGCTATTCTTTTGCCTTCACCAGTTTCCTTTTTCTATCTTTATAAAGTCCAAGCACCGTAGAAATATTCAAAGGGAAGACTTTAAGACTTATTTCATTTCAGACTTGACGATCAACCATCAGAACATCAGATTTCACAGGAGTTATAATTCCCTATAGCATTTGGTTCAAGCTAAAGGGCCCTTTCCATTTCTGATTATATCAAAATGCAGACTACCTGCCTACTTTAAACCAGACTTATCTATGTGAAGTTACACCTTGACAGCCAGCTTCAGACATTTCTTCCCTCACCAATGGCTAAAATTCAAACTGCCAAGGAGAATCTCTCATTGTACTCTGACACACAACATGTTGATTTTTCTGCTTCACTAGTAAATGAAAATGAAATTACCCAGAGGGTTTCCCAGTCCGAATGGCATTCTGTCATTCCTGACACTAGAAATTCTGTCTTCCTCCTGCAAAGTACTATAGGGATATTCTGTGTGAGTTCCAAGGAGCATACGAAATGATTTGAAATGGGAACCAAAAAATTTTCACCTTGTTTAAGGATTTGGTCAGCTTAAAACAGCATTTACAAGACAAGGAACTTTAAATAATTCTATATTTTCAAATTTTAAGTATGTGAAAATGAAAAAATCATGACATTCCAGTTATCAGTTACTGTAATTATTCCATGTAATTTAAGGGGCAAAAAATGTTCAAGTCAATGAAAATACCAGCTGACAATACCTTTTCCTCTTGCTGACAGATTATTTAGATCTCTTGACAAAGTATCAAAACAGTTCAGATTTTTTTTCCATTTCATACACGTAGACAGTGTTTGAACACTATATATTTCTATTTTGAGATACTTTTTGAAATTATTTAATATCCAGTTAAGATAATTAACAGATTAAGATATGAGAGTGTTATCTACTATAGTAAGAAGTATAAACATATCACTAAATAGTGACCGTAATTTATAAAGCCCTCCTTTATGTCATTTTAAGTGCGTTATGTGTTACCTGAGGCTCTCCTAAATTTAGGTCTCAAACATCTCTATATGTGTAGCAGGAGCTATTTTGAATTTGAGGTACAGAGAGTTTCAGTGATTTGCCCCAAATCATACAGCTTAAGAACTAGAGTCAGGACTTGCATGAAAGCAGTCTGATTCCAGAACCCAACTCTTAAGGTCAAAGTGCACCTAATATACAAAGTGCTGTCATTGGTATTCTTGAAGCGAAGCCACTGGTGTAAAGGAACACAAAAGCTCCAATAGACTGTCCACGGAAGTGAGAACACCTTGGGGCAACATTGCGAAGGGTGAAGGTGTGGGCCTTCACCGAAGAGTTCTGCAAGGATCTTCAGATAACTGCCAGCCATTCAAGTGAATTCTATCCTTATACCTAGAGATATAGTTTCCTCTAAGTTTCAGGCTTTATAGTAACAATATAACATGGAATTACAGTAAAACGTGTTTCTACCAACTCACTAAGAGAAATATCTAGTAAAATGTCAGGACTTCCCTTTTTCATCTTTTATATATTGAATAATCATTACAATAACCAACTGTATAATGCACATTGCTTTTTTTTTTTTCCAATTCACTGACAAAATACATCATAAAGAAAAAGTACACAGCAGCTGGTAATTCTATATCTGAAATATGTGTAATACTCTTGGATCAAATACTTAGGGAATTTTCATGGGCTGAAGCACAGAAACTTAGAATTATACCTTAGATTTTTAAACTACTTTAAAATGATCTACCTACAACCAACAGCTGGTTCCCAATGTGCCTGCCAGTTTCAATGAAAACTTTCATCAGCAGCCTGCCTTGCCTTGTAAGCCTATTGCTTTTATATTCAAATCTGCAACAGAAAAAGTCTTTTGAAAGCTCAGGGCTAAAATAGGTGTGTTTTGTAAATAAGCTGGGAGATTGATGATCACCCTAGCCCCCATCCTGTGTCTGTTTCCTCTAAGAAATCCCTTTCTTGTATCTTTAAATCACTTCAATTATCTTATATCTCATATCTTCTCTCCTACCAGGGTACTCCCATTCTTTCCCATTTCTTGCTTCCAGCTCTAACAAGTATCCTTCCTTCTCCTTTCCTGTTTTTGCTTATTTCCAGCTCCTTGCTTTCACTGTCACTGTAATATGGCTTTCATTCATTCCACTAAATTCAAATTACACTCAAAAGTTCATAAATTATCTCATTGCAAACCAAATGGTAGATTTCAAAAACAGTAAGCAGTATATGGTCTGACTGATCATTCTCTTCTTGAACAATTCCTTCTTTGGCTTCCAGGAAACTACCCAACTTTGATTGTCCTATATCTCTGATAATTTTCCTCAATGTCTCATGTTGTTTCTTTCCCCTTTCTTCAACTACTCTGTGAATGTTGCTGACATCTAACTTTCCTTTATTTCTTAAGGCTTTTTCTTCCACTCCACTGTTTTAATTCATACCTGTATGTCAATGCCTGCCAAAGACCTTTGTAGCCTAAATGTCTCCCCAGAAATCCAGACCCATATTCCCCCATGCATACTATACATCTCACTTGAAGATCCTACGCACACCTTAAATTTAGCATACCTGAAATTAAAATCTATCACCAGATCTCTATTACCTTCATCACTCACACTCCCCTTCACAAACCTGCTGCTTTGCCCATTTCAGTTAATGACATTACTATTCACCCAGCCACTCAGGCTAGAAATTATAAAGTCAGGTTTGATTTTACATTTTCAATACCCTTCCTCACCAATTACACTTCCCATCAGTCTAAACACTTTTACTCTTGTACTTAGGAGAAACATGTTTGTCTTTCTATTGGTATTTTATCCTCTCCAAATAAACAATTTCCTAAAAATTATTACATTGTTACTGCACTACTACCAAGAAAGGTAGTACATTTCCAAATTATAAATACCCTGTATTTTGAATATTTTGATGATTCCTCCTCATCTAGAAGACAAAGTCTAGAGTCTAGACTTTTTTAGGCACCTCATTCAGAATGATTCATAATCTGGCTCCACGTGCATTTTCAGTTTTATCTATTGTAATTCTCTCCCACATTTTTTTAATGAACCTTTTTTACTTTGAGATAACTGCAGATTCACATGCAGTTATAAGAAATAATCAGAGATCATCTATACTCTTTGTCCAGTTTTCTTCAGTGGTAGTATCTTGCAACTTACAGCACCCCATCACAACCCGGATATTAACACTGACGTAGTCGAGACGCGGTATGTTTCCACTAACACAAGGATCTCTCGTGTTGCCTTTCTGCAGCCCCACACACGTCGCTCCCATCTCCATAATTTCCTTAACACTAGCAACCACTATTCTGTTCTCCATTTCTACAGTGCTGTCATTTCAAGGATGTTGTATAAATGGAGTCATACAGTATGAAACCTTTTGGGATTTGCTTTTTGCATTTGGCATAATTCTTGGGAGAGTCATTTAAATTGCTGCATGTATAAATGATTCCCTTTTATTGTTGAGTAGTATCCTATGATAGGGATGTACCACAGCTGATATGCTATTCACCCACTGAAAGACATCTGGGTAATTTCAAGTGTTTTGGCTATTACAGATAAAGTTGCTATGGACATTCATGTACAGATCTGTGTAAATATGAGTCTTCATTTTTCTGAGATAAAAGCCTAGTAGTGCAACGGCAGGGTTGTATGTTAGTTACAGTTTCAGAGCGGTTGTACCATTTTACATTCCACCAGCAATTCACGGGTGACCCAGTTTCTCTGCAATCTCACCACCATTTGGTGTTGTCAATATTTTCTACTTTAACCATTCTAACCAGTGTGTAGTGATATCTCATTGTGTTTTTAATTTTCCTTTCCCTAATGGCTAATGATGGACATCTTTTCATGTGCCTGTCATTCATACATCTTCTTCAGTGAAATCTCTCTTTATGACTTTTGCCCATATTTTAATTAGATTGCTTGATCTTTTTACTGCTGCATTTGGAGACTTTAAAAATATTTTCTAGGTACTAGTTCTATGTCAAAATTAAGCTTTATAAATATTTTCTCCCAGTCAATAGTTTGTCCTTACATGCTCTTAATAGGGTCTCTCACAAAGCAAATTTTTTTAAATTTTGATGAAGTTAAATTCATTTTTTTTTTCTTTTGTGAATCTTGCTTTTGGCTTTATGCCTAAGACCTTTTTGCCTTGCCTTAAATCCTTAAGATTTTTTCCTATATTACTTTCCTAAAACTTTTATGGTTTTACATTTTACATTTAAGTCTGTGATTCATGTTGAATTAATTTATAGATTTAGACTGAAGTTTATTTTTCCATCTATTGATGTCTAATTGCTTTAGCATCATTTGTTGAAAGGGCCATCTTTCCTCCGCTGAATTATCTTCGACCTTTGTAAATAATCAGTTGGGTATATTTGTGTAAGTCTAATTCTAGATTTTCTATTCTGTTTCACTGATCTTCATGTCTATCTCTTTGCTAATACAACACAATTTTAATTACCTATATAATAAGTCTTGAAAACAAGATTTCGTGGTTGTTAGCTTCTTCAGCTCTAAAATGAGAGATATATGTGGCAAAAAGAATACTCAAGGAACTTAACAATTATATCATTACTTTGGTACTGATGTTGCCAGCCAGTTGGCCTTCTTCTCTACACCTTTGAGAGTCTTCTTAGGTTCGATTCATATATAACGCCCAGGAGTTTTAGCTGTACTTAGTGGAAAAAATACTCTTTCATCCATTTTATCCTTTGTTCTTACCCAAACATTGTAGTTTCTCTTACACTTCTTTGCTTTTGTCTACTTCCACGAACATTAATCAATTCGCTTCTTCCAATTAAATTCATTTTATAGATTATGAAAATAACACTGAAAGAAATTAAGTAAGCTATACAGTGAGGAATAGGCACAGTATGAAGTTGAACACAGCCCTACAGGACTATAAACTGATTTTCCTCCATAACACACTCACACTCCATGTTTGTAACAGAGACTCTTGGTCTTACATCGTGCTTTCAATAAGCTTTAGAGGTATACAGGTATGACTGAAACTTCCCTAGTTGAGAGTTTTGAGCCTTTAGGTAAGTCATTAGCCATTTAACTTCTCTGACTCTCTGTTTCTTCCTCTGTAAAATAATAATAGGGATAATGATATCTATTTTGCAGGTTTGTCTTGTGAGTAGTAATAATAAACATAACTCACGTACTACAATGCCTGTCCCAGAGTAGTTTTTCAATATACGGTAGATATCTTAACACTGCTACTGCCTACAGAGTAAAAAGATTAAAATGTATATAACAGGAAACCTTAAAGATATAGGAGACTTAAGCACTTAATAGGAGCCTGTGTCAATTCTAGACACTCAAAATTGTATCCCTGTTCTAAAGTATTCAGCTGAGAGAGCACGAGCCTGAGCAGATTATTTATAATATCTATTACTGATGCATTATGGTTATTTATGTGTTCACTTCCCTCATTATGTTACACACTTATCACAGAATAGAACAATTACTTGACTATCTGTGAATCTCCCCCAGGGTCTTACAGATGGAGGATGATTAATTAATAATTATCATGTTAAATTGAATTGATATTTTGACCATCTACTCTTCATCTTTATACTTTGTAAAATTATAACCTGACACTACACTGACTAGGATATTGAATACATTTGAGTTCAAGAGCAAGTGCTGAAAAGATATACCCTGCCCTAGACTAAAGTTCCTGATTAAAACTCTGAGCACAAACTAATTTAATAGTATAATTAGTTCTGTAAATGAATAACTATTTATAAACAACACTAGTGTTACCAGATCCCTTACAAATACTAATCTTTCGGATTTGGAAGCAAGATGTTTGAATTCTTGAAATTACTGAGAATTCCTGAAATTACATATATATGTATTTTTTTTGGTGTTTGATTATTTGCTATAGGATATAGGAATATATATAATTCTTGTATCCTATAGCAAATAATCAAACACTGAAAAATGCCAGAGAACGTTATCGGCTATTATTTGAAAAATACACCATTAAGACCAACTAATAAGTTTAAGAGCACTATGTGGAATCAATTATGTGTTGAATTGTTAAGTGTTTATTTTGCTTCCAAAACTGATTTTTTTAGAAGAGCCTCATGTGATCTATGTAAAATACATTATACTATGTGAAATACACTAAAATGTACACATGAACTAATTTTTATTTTATGTCCCAGACTGACTTACTATTAGCAGCTAATAGGCCCCAGAGCACACACTTATAACATCGCAAAAGCTACAAACAAGATTGATGGATGAGAATGGATCTTGACTGAATTTCCAATTCACATTCTTAGAATTGTTGACTTTAACCTGTGACTCTGCATGTTGACATTCCATGATCTTACTTTCAACTTGACTTAGGTTAGTTCCTTTTCACCAGTTACATCTTTATGCTGATGGTTCAGATTTACTTTCCACAAGAGGGTTATAATACATTCTCTTTTTTTTTCTGATTTCTTAACTGATTGTTACTTGAGACTCATAAAATTATATACATTTCTCAAGTAATGCCAATAAAGAATTTCCTAATGAAAATACTAAACAGTCATCTGGGCACCACACTCAATACTTTTCCAATTATGCAACATAATTTAGATATGCCATAAGTTTTCTTTCAAGAAGTATTATAAATTACTATTTTGAAAAATTAATTATTTTCATAAACGTGGACACCCTTGCTGACATATCTCAAAATATGCATTCATTTAGGACCTGAAGATGAGCAGCTATTCTTTTATACTTTCTTTCTTTCATTCACTCATTCAAAATATAGCAGGGGGGCCTGGGTGGCTCAGTCAGTTAAGCGACCAACTCTTGATGTCAGTTCAGGTCCTGCTCTCAGTGTTGTGAGATCAAGCTGCATGTCAGGCTCTGCACTCAGCAGAGAGTCTGCTTATTCCTCTCCCACTGCTCCTTCCCCCCCACTCACTCTCTCTCTCAAATAAATAAATAAAATCTTTAAAAAAATATATACCAGTTACAATAAGATTTTATAGGTATGTTTTTCTGAAGTCTTTAAGGAAAAATAGTTTGCACTCATACTATATTGCATTAGAAAAGTATGAAATTTTCAAGTAGGGTACTTGATCATTACCTCTTATAAATGGTCTTAAGTCACCAACACTTGCTAGACTTCAATTTTTCTCAACTGTAAATGAGGAATTGGAATGAGTTTTAAACTATGTCCTGTTTTAAATTCATTTGAGTTAATAAATTAGTGATTAAAAATAAATGACTAAGCATTTAAGTATTATGAAATACTTATAAAATATTCACCTTTAAAATTTCTTCTCGTGTCAATATACATATCTTTTAGGATATGAGACAAACTACTTAAGGCAGAGTTTATAAAACATATATGCTATATTTAATATGGAATTCTCCAACTCAAGAGTGGTATTTTTTTTAAAGATTCTATTTATTTATTTATTTATTTATTTATTTTAGAGAGGGAGAGTGCACATGCATGTGTGTGCATGTGTGAGCGGGGGGAGGGGCGGAGGGAGAGTGAGAGAGAGAATGTCAAGCAGAGCAGACTTCCTGCTCAGTGCAGAGCCCAATGGGAGGCTCAACACCATGAACCTGAGATCATGACCTAAGCCATCAAGAGTCAGACACAACTGACCGAGCCACCCAAGCGTCCCTCAAGCTTAATATTTTTAATGAACATGATGGCACCATCAAAGACCCTAATTAGTATCCTATTTTACAGAATAAAATAGTGAGTCATGAATCAGTAGGTAGAAGATCTGGGAGGTAAACCACCGAATCTTCAAACTTGTTGTGGTACAATATATGAAAATTCATACTCTTAATGTAAATGACAGGACAAACACAAGGAAAAGTCCAATGAATATGTACAATAAACATGAACATAATCACTTAGCGGTCTTATTTAATTATATGCCTAAATGCTAATGAGATGCTACAGTGAATGGACTGACTGAAGAAAAATAGGGTTGCTCGGGAAAAACTTCACAGAGGAGGTGATATCTAAGTGGTGCTTAAAGGTAGTCAAGGTCATGAATGTGTAGACAGGTAGCTGCTTAAGGCCAAGAATATACATGCATGGAAGTGAGAAAGAGAGAGAGATGTTAAACCCTGGCTGGAATAGAGTATCTCAACAGGGTTTTGTTTGTTTTTTTAATGAAACCAATGAGAGTCTGTATTGGGTGGGGGATGATGACATTGAAATGCATCCCAAGTAGGTTAAACATAGGCTCCATAATCATCATGATCCTCCAAGAACTTTTAAGAATGCAGAACAAGTTATATTAAAAGTCAAGCTATGTAGATTATAGATGAGATTTAAAAATGTAAAAGTTCTTGAGAAAGAACCATAAATCAAATACAAAGTATCTACTAAATATGACCAATGAATGGTAATTGCATCTATTTCTTTAAAAATAAATTATTTTGTGAGAAATGCAATTTACTAAAAATAAGTACTTAAAACTATTTTTTTTCAAATACAATTCATTCAAGTATCACATGGGGAAGATGGGGGGAAGCCAAATACTTATTTTCCTCAAAATGATAGAAATGCCCAGGAGTAAACAGATATCAGAAAGAAATTCTATAAACATAAAGCAGCAGTAAGAGCAGATGCTACTAGAGCATCAGATACAAAATATTTATTTTCTCTTTTCTATTCATGTCATAAAATATAATAGGCATGTAAATATGCAACTTGCTGGTATACTTATTTTAAACTGGAATTTGTTTAATTGCTTATAACTCAAGTTTTTCACTCTCCCAGCACAAATGGTAGGATTTTTATTACACCTCCTTGGCAATGAACCGGTTATATATAAGAAAACACACCACCAAATGCTATTAACGTTTCTTTTTCTTTTCAATTTATCACTTTATTAGTAGCCTCAATTTCATGATGAAGAGTACCACTGATTTACTCTATAAGCTTTAATCAGAATGTAAGTTTAAAAAAATGCTTAATGTGCTAATTTTTATACCATTACCCAGAATACTTTGTCAGCTCTCAACTACATCTTGTTATGGTTAACATCTATATTATCGCTAAGTAACAGAGTGTCTTTTAGTCTGTAAGGAGCACTTTAGAAATTAAGAAACTGGAGGCACAAAGAACATTTTGAGGATTTAAACATCCTTATACAGAAGAAAGTCTGTCTTCTCGGAAGTATAGAGGGAGGAAATATGAACACGATTAAAAGGGAATTTTGCCCTCTTTCAGTAGTACCAAAAGCTATATAGTTCAAGAGGAGTTACGTGTAGTGTAAGGAGTTAAAAATAGAAGGTAAATATTTTACTTGAAATAATGCTGAAAATGTCTTGAAATTCTCTCATCATATCTTATGCAATATAATAACTTGATTTGATTAAGTTCCTCCAACACAGTGTGTTTACATATTCATCCAGAATCACAGATCAAAGAGAACTCTGTAACTTTTAAAGGACACAGTTGTGTGTTGCTTACTCTTGTCCCTTCAGTTCTTAGTTTTGGTACCTGAGTCTACCCAGGTTGTGTATTTTTCATAAAAAACAAAAACAAAACAAACACAAAAATACAGAGACTTCTTTACACTTATACTTTTTTAAACAAATTTAAGAGTATAAATAGAAGGCAAGTAATTGTATCGTTTAATTTCTGTGTTAAATACATTTTAAATCTAGACAGGATTGCAACATATACAAAGTATTATTTGTATCGATATGTTTTAAATGGGAGGGAAGTAGACAGATACTCTGGTGTTTTGTTTGGTGGGCTGGACTGGTGGTCTGGTTGCAGGAGAAACAGGATCAGCTGCTAAGAATTTTAACTTTTTCAAGAAAGGGGACTTACTTAGGCAATCCTGAGAGATACTACAACCATCCATTTTCCAAGGAAAACAAGGAACACTTGGGGGTGAGAGAAATAGCTAATTAACTCATTTTTGTTGACAATCTAAAAGGAGAACCTGTAAGACACCTAGCAGAGGAAGAGGAGGAGGAAAACACCAGGAGGTGGGAAAACTCTAATAGTCTACTCTGTACAGGCTGAAGTAAAGACTGTTCATTTATGGGCTGAGGTAAACAAAAAACGAAAAAACAAAACAAAACAAAAAAAGAACAAGTCCAGAAATACATGCTAGAATAATCTCAACCGAGTTAAACTACTATAGGATTTCCCTGGAAGTCACAAGAGGAGACAGGAAATTTCTCCCATCAGTGTTTCCAATCACTAAAAAAAAGGATACTAGGGAATTAGAAACTCTGATTTATGGGGACAGACTGGAATACTAACCTCCTGAGCTGCATGGAGAGGAGACCATGCATATCTTGTAAGTGCTCCAGAGTTTTGAAAGGGACTTTGTGTGAGGGAGAACATTCAACCCAAGAATTACGTGGAGAAGAGATGTTCCTTGATGTACAGGATTTAAACGGACAGAGTGACAATTTACATTCTGGCAAAAGTGCCGCTACAACTTTCCTTAAAACGCTCCACAATCACCAAACCTCTTGAGAGACTTGCCTTGTCAAACCTCCTCAGGAGACCTTTCTTCCTCTATGAGAACTTTAGGTATGCTAAACTTGACAGAAAATGGTAGTGGAAGTGATGCTCAGAATTCTACCATATATGTCTTTTAACTGTAACCAGTCTAACTTTCTGAGCAGTCAATTTTGTCTTCTAATATAACAACCACAAGCAGGTGCTGATAAAATATATTTATTATTTTTTTCTAGTTTATGCCTCCACTGTACCACTTTTCACTAATTAATTCATTAACATATATTCACCAAATTATTCCTAAGCTCCAAATCTTTAGCAGTCATGGACACTATTTCTTAGAATACAAAGATGAAAAGGGCACAATTCCTCATAATGAGGGAGTGAGGTTGCCCAAGAGGGAGTAGAGATACGGCTTCAGCGATTATATTGAAGGAGGGCTAACAACAAGAGAGGCTCCAATACTATTTCTTTCACTGTGTTTTGATAATGTAATCTCAGGTCTTGAGTGCTATATGCTGAAAATCATGGGCCATGTTGATGCCTGTCATAAGCTATCAACATGATGGCAAACTTCATTCTACCGCTTAAGTTACAGAATCTTGGTATTAGCCCAGCGTTACATCAAAATAACTACTCACTTTAATCATGTAAAAATATGTCAGACATTTAGCTAAACTCTTTAATTGAGATTTTGGGGTACTCATTTTAAAATTAGAAGAGCAAGAAAATTTAGTAAGAACATTTAATCAATATGTAAACATAAACATAACGCTGAATTTGCATGAAGTCAAAACTTGTTAAATTTTGCAAAAGTCCCAAAAACTGCTTTGTTGAAATAGGATACAGAGAAAGAACTGGCATCGATGGTCCTGGGAGTAGGAAGTTAACCAAAGAATTACTCAAAATCTTTGCTATAACAAAGTTAGCAATGCTAAACTCCAGCAAAGAAGTAGTCAATGTTACTATTGGTGATTTCAACTGAATATTTATTGTTTAATGCTACTCTTTTAAAATGAATTAATCATATTTAATTTTCACAGTGCAGTTCATGAAAAATCACCTCTTCACAATTCATATATATATTAATCAGAATTTTCTGTAATTCCTAAAGGAAATCTGAAATATTTTCAAAAAGCACTTTATAATAAAGTGTGTAATAAAATGATATAACTAGTATGGAACACCTATAAATTAAAGCACAGAGCAACTTCTAAGTGCACTTCTTAGAGTATATATATATATATCTAAACATATATCTTAATCATTAACCAAATTTATCAAATCTCATCTTTGCAACTGTCATTTGTTTAGAATATGTCAAAAACTGATTTGAGATCTGTGATATAAGGTGTCATCACAGTAGCTCAAAGTCACAGCAAGCATTTATTACACTGTCACTGTGCCATTACAATGCCATTACAATGCCACCTGGGTAGACATTTTATCTGTGTCGTGTCATTGCACCCTCACAGCAACTCCATGAGTCAGGTACAAAACTTATTATAAGAATAATTAAATCAAAGTTTTCAGAGATTAAGAAACTGTTTAAAAAGACTTAGCCAGAAAGTATCACAGCCTTGATTGAAATTTAGTCCTCTATGAACCTAAATCTCATTTTCTTTGACAGTAAGAGTATAAATATAACTTCACTTTCTTAGTCTAAAATAATCATCAATGAAGATGCAATACCCTAGAAAAATTGTCAATAATTTAAAAATAATAATGTGTATTATGTATTAGCATGTGTGTGTCTTAACTATTATATATGTATATATGCATTCTTTAATTTGTTCTCTAGGTTATTTGGCATTAATGTAATTGTCTCAATTTTCACTTACCTTTCAGGTCTTTGCCCCAAATTTTGAATACAATTTCACAGTTCTTAAGAAATGGCAATTTTGATCATAGTGGAAATTTAAAACTCTGAAGCCTGGGTTTATATACAATGTTGTAAATATGTGTCTCATCTTGTCAAAACAATATATGTTCTATGGCAATATAAAAAAAGCAACATATTTTAATCATGTCAGTATATTAAGGTCTCTTGTGTGTCTGTATAATTCTGATGTCCACAAATGTTTAAATCCTCTAAAAGAAAAATATGAATCTTGTCTCTTCTGTGCTTACAATTGAAAATATTTCTACTTCAATTTCTTTGTGACTTCTGCTTTAGAAATGTAGGAAATATAGTAAAAATTATGGAAATGATTGGCCTTCTTATTGAAAGGGAAGTTCCTCATCCATAAAATGGATATCCTCTCTTTCATGAGACAATTTATGTGGGTTCACATTTCTTTACTTGTATTTCTTCTTTTAGGTTGTTATAGGGATCCAATAAATTCACATCTATTAAATGCTCACTTTGCCACATATATACATATGTGCTCACAGGAACTTTGAGAATGAGTATTGAAATCTAAAGTTATTATATTAAGACTACTAATAGAAGCTTTGTTTGGGCTACAGACATCTGAGAAATACTGTGGAAATAAGTAAATTTATCCCTCTAATCCTAGACTAGTAAGATACTGTAAGTGTAAACCACGAAAGCCTTTATGATAGAAAAAAATAAAAATAAAAAGCATAATCCTTTTATTGGAGTATTTCTAATGCAACATAATTGTAACCCAAATATGACATGATACTAAAAGCTTTAAGGAAATTACAGGCAAGGCACTAAAAAATTAGAGATCACTCAAATATAACTTTTGAAACCCAAATGGGTACTGCAAAATTTATGTGCAATTTGGTATCAGTCAGCCACATTATTTCCAACCACCTGGCTCTATCTTTTCCATTGTCCGGAATTCTCTGTGATTACGGCATTTGGCGTTTCACAGTAAGCAATCAACATTTAGAAAAGTATTTTGAAGTCACAGAGCATAAACTCAGAGAAAAGATAAGTTTGGATATCAGACTGAAGAGGAGCTAGAAAGCACCATTAAGGAAATTGACATTGGAATCTTTTTTTCCATAATTCATATTTGCCATCAATCAATCAGTTCCAGCTATAATTGGAACGACATACTTTCTTTCTCTCCTTTCTCTCCAGCCTAGAGAAGAGAAGAGTCTTTCCACCAAGAATTTAATTGAGTACTTGCAAATGGAAATAGGAAACCTTAGTCAGATCTTGTTATAACCAAAGAAGTGGTGACTAAGATCATATGGATCAGCACAGACCCAAATCTTATCCTATGCAGGCCAAAGGAGCACAATTTGAAAGTGAGATGATGCTCTGCCTATAATGAAGTACTAACTCCACTGAAGAAAAGGAGTCTGGAAAGTTATGGGTAATTAGGAAAATAGTTCTCTCATCCTTAGAGAGTTCAGAGCTTAGATGGTACTCTGTTTAGGAATTAATATCTGCATTGTCCTGGATCATAGGGGTGTGTGTGTGTGTGTGTGTGTGTATGTGTGTGTGTGTGTGCATGAATCTTATTTAAGTTATGAACTGAGAAAAAGGAAAATCACAGAGACATGTCTGCAACTATCTCTGATGAAGTAACCAAGAAAGAGCATGCACTTGAGAATGCCCAGCCCACTAAGGGACTCCTCTGAGGACTACCGACAGAATTTCTAACTGAAGCCCCAGGCATGCTTTATTGGTTGGAGATGTCAAATTGGGGAAATGCCTTTCTAGAGAAGTGGGGATACCAACTACATAGGTAGGTGTTAGGTTTTTCCAAAAGTTGGATCTAGACTATACATTCAAGTTTGGAGGAAGAAGATATGTTCAACAGATACGCAAAAACTTAAAACAGAGTATTAAATTTAGGAACTGGAAATATAAGGGGGAATCCCTTTAGAGGAACAGTAAGGGAAAGATTTATCTTGTTAGATATGTTTCTTTTGTAGTAATGTGAAAAGTCTTATGTAGCATGAAGTTCTAAATTGTATTCCCTATGTTCATTAATTCCCAAACATTTATTCAACTCTGTTGTCCTCTTTAGAACAGAGATATAAAGATGAACAAAGAGATGAAGAAAGTAAGAGGACCATGGCATATTGAAACCTTCTCTGCTCTCTGTTTAGCAGAAACATCCGAGTGTACCATGTCCAATACCTTCTGGTGCTCAACATCACCAAAATCAGTGTCAATCACACTGGAGCTGGGGGACTCGGGAAAGTGCATGAAACTTAAGCAGACACAGCCCAGGAAGAAAGGAAAAACAGCTTCTTTTTCAAAATATACTGTAGGGCGTGAGGAGGCCTGTGAAAACCATTTAAAATCTCTGAGCCTTATTTTTGCCATCTGTCAAAGGGGAATAAAATGAATGTTTTTTGCTTTGTTCTTAGGCTTACAATAATGTGAAATAATATATGAAAAAAATCATAAATCAGGGTAATTCCTATAATACAAGGCATAATTATAAAAAAATAAATGCAAAAACAGTGGCAGAATTCTTTATTCATAAACCTAACAAAAGACTCTAATATTAGATTTACTCCTGGAACCACAGTGCCACCTAAAGACTACATACCAGAATTATGGAACAGTGACACGCTTTTTTCTTGACTGTCTATATTGCATCGACATAGTTGGATATTTTATTGGCAATGTTCCATCACAGTGCTCTGTAGTGGTTCCAGAACTAAATTCAGTTTAGAATGTAAACCTTTCATCAAAGAGTTCAGAAATGTTTCAGCCTAAAAGCAAAGCAAATGTGACCGGGAAACAGAACAGACCCAGCATGTATATAATAACTTTACATTATACCGCTCTCTAAATGTAAGTTCAGAAAGTTTAGCTAATTGGATCCTTATTAATTGAATGCATATATTCTACACTAATAAAAACCTACAAGAATATATTTTTATGTGTGCATTAAATCAAGGAAATAGAGGATAGTGATTTCACACATCGTTAATAAATGACTTTGTGTCTTTAGTTAGTATTCACCAAGGACGAACTCTGTTCATGTCCTCATAATGTAGGCGTGATAAGATCAGAAAACATAAAGACCAGTCTTAATGTAAATTAGATGACATAAAAAATAAAACACATATAGTATGCCTAAAGACAAAAACCCAACTAGAAAAATACAAAGAGCAAAACCATTCCTTGCAATTCTGCTTAAATCCTCATGGAAGGGATCCTACCTTTGTTACGTCCTTCAGTGACACATTTTAATTTCTGGTTCCACATGTCTTCTGTCATTGGACCCTACAAAGGCAGGGACAGCATATATGTTATTAGGCTAAAGGTCATAGGTAAATAGAAGCCCTTATAAAAAATTATAATTAATCCTTAAACAATACAAGAAAAAAATAAATGTCTAGGCCTTCCTTGAAAGGAATTCCCTAGTATATATTAGCCTAGGCAAGCTGATGAGAAGCAGAAGTTCTATGTAAAGTAAGGGTGTGGGAGCAAATTTCTTATTTAATAATTGGTGTGTACTGTACTTTTCCTTTGTACATGATTATCTGCTTTCGGAATGTCAAGGGGTCGGCTACAGATAGGCAACTTATAAGGAAAGCTGATGTTCAGAGACTCAGATTCCACCCATTTCTAGATTTTTTCCCAAACAAACACATGACAAACTTGTATAATAGGCTTGCAGTAAATATTTAATAAACAGTGTAAAACCTATAAATCAATTATGCCTCCAGGATAATAGATATGCATGTGTCTTGAATAACATATGAGAAATTCTGGAGCCAAGTACAATTATATTAAGAAGGTTTTTATTTTGCTTGTATCTATCACAAAAAAAAGTCATGTAATTCACAAGTTACCTTCCATATGAAAATATATTCCTACCAAAAAACATTAAAGAAAATCCTCCGTCCTATTCCATACTTTTATAATTAGAAGGAAAGTGATGAGGGGACAAGATATATATGTATTTTTTTGATTTTATGGAATTATGGTATAAATTACTTAACTATAATTTAAAAGTTTACTTAGATTTTGATAACACTAAGTTAACTAAAGAGCTATTTAGAGAGGGCATT
Organism: Ursus arctos; assembly: GCF_023065955.2. Classification (NCBI taxonomy): domain Eukaryota; kingdom Metazoa; phylum Chordata; class Mammalia; order Carnivora; family Ursidae; genus Ursus; species Ursus arctos. Next base: position 70,768,946 of record NW_026622763.1, read on the forward strand.
TCTCCTAAATCAAAAAACTATCCAACAGTGATAAAATATAAAATAAAACAAGGTAAGAAATATTTTTAGTAAGATATGAGGATACACTTTCTGTCACACAAGTTGAATCCAGGAGAAGACTATGATCTTTGTTCTTAACAAAATAAAGGAGCATTACATATTTATTATAAACTAAAAAAATTCAAAGTGCTTGTATGACTCAGGGTTCTCTAGAGAGACAGAACCGATGGGAGATGACAGATAGACAGATAGATAGGTTAGATAGCTAGATGACAGACATACAGAGACAGAACCAATAGGAGACAACAGAAAAATAGAGACAGAGATATAAATACATAGAAATAGATTTATTATGAAGAATAGGCTCTACAATGATGGAGGCTGAGAAGTTCTACCATATGCTGTCTGAAAGTTGGAGGCCCAGGAAAGCCAGCTGGTAGTCCAGATCTGAAAGCCTGAGAACCAGGTAACAAAAGTATAAGTCCCAGTCCGAGTCTGAAGATCTAAGAACCAAGAGGATGAATGTCCAAGTACCAGAGAATATGGATGTCTCAGCTCAAGCAAAGAGCACAGTCATCCTTCTTCCCCCTTTTCATTCTATCCAACCTTAAAGAATTGGAGGATGCCCACCTGCATTGGTAAGGGCAATCTTTTTTATTCATTCTGCTGATTCAAATCCTAATCTCTAACACAATATTTTCAGAGACACACCCAGATGTAATGTTTTACCAGCTATCTGAGCATTCTTTACCCCAAAGCATCACATAAGATTAACCATCATGGTACTTAAGAGTAATCATTCAATATTCTTCAAGCAAATATCAATATTCAAGGTTTGACTTGAGATGGTAACTTATATATGCACAGATAATAAAATATGACACATACACTTATCTTAGAATATTCTAAAAGAATTTATAAAGCTAAAGATTCTCAAGTAGATAATATAGTTGAGTCATGATTTTTAAATTGTGATAAAAAAGATGCATTCATATGTTATAAAACATGTTAAAATGTCAAGTTTCAAAATTCTTAGTACTTACATAAAAATATATTGTACTTCAACATTCTAGAAATGTTAGCAATATGGTAGGCCATTATGAAAATATTGGTGAGCCAAAGACATGTGAATAGAGCTAGACAAAAGTAGAAGAACATCAAAAAGGGCAAAGTAAATAATAACTGAAAAATTAAGTATATCTTAAGAGCTGGTAATCTAAGGCTCTGTGCCAAACATGACACTGCGGGATTTCCAAGCACTTGTCTTGTCAACTGTGCTGCTGTCTGCCTTATTTTAAAAAGCCTGCGAAATATCTATTATCTATTCTTAAATTGCTTTCTGAAGAGTGGGTGTGGTCATTACGTATACTCCAGTTGACTCATACTTTGGCAGAAAGACAAGCAAATTGGCATAAACCTTCTGAAAAGTTACTAAAAACTTCTCTAGATTAACCTCCTCTCACCTAATTGGGTCATTTTTTAAGAGCAATAACAAGAAATGAAAATCTAATGAGGCACAGCTTGGAGGTACTCTAATAAACATGTAGAAGAATATGGGTTTTTTTTTTTAATAAAATAAAACTCTAGGATTTTTATAATCTTAAATTGATTAACAGACCTTTATCTTATGATTTTCTCAGATTGTAAGGCAGTGGGAGTTTAAGAAAATGTTGTACCTATAAAATTAAATAGAGCCCAACAGCCTCAATTTGTGCTCACTTTGAAAGTGTTTATTATTTTTTATTAAGATACCTTCATTAGCCTTTTATGTTCAACTTTCCACTTCTTGGGTCTATATTATTACCAGAGGTCCTAGCCTAGATGACAGCAAAATCTAATTAGAATGTATCACATTTGGTTGTCACTTTTTCTACCTGAAACTCGGTCATGCTTCCCTGAACACACATGGGTTAACCCTAAGAAGAGTTCGAGAACTCATCACAGATGAGCCACAGAAGTGAGACTAAGTTTAGGATGAAAAAATAATTATCAGATATGGCACTTTCAAATTCCTTCACTTTAGAGATAACAAAATCTTGTTTAGCCAGAATGCCTGGGGAACAGGATATTCTGATTAAACTGATTTTCTGCCTAAATTAAGGTAAACTTACAAACTTTTTTTCATTAATTATTTCTAAAAAAACAAAGTACATGGAGTTATTAATAAGAATCATGTTTGGTATAATGGAAGACGTGGTGGTAACCGTAAAATAGTCATGATTTTTTTTTTCCCCTTTTGGAGGTACAGGACATGTATGTGTTGCATCTATATGGGTATGAACATAGAGAAATAATGTACATAATATCATTCTATACAATATTAGATATAAACAGATTTAAAACAACATAGCAGAGTTCCCTAAGCACAAGAAGCTGCACATACTCAGGTAACAAGAAGAAGATGGGATGGCTGGCCATTGGAGGTGGTCCTAGATGTATATTTCAATACACGTTAAAAACCTTTCTAAATGCAGTTAGGCTTATTCTTGGGTTGGATGGAGAATACACCAAATAAACCTGTTTTTTTGGTGGCTGAGGATCCAAGAAATAAAGCACCATGAATGATTTTTAAAAGATCCATCCTTACTAAAGAAGATGTAAATTGCCAAAGAAAAGTCTTCCAAAAACAAATACACAGGGAAACTCCTAACTTTTCAAATATGTAAAGTATGCACTAGAGATTAGAATCAATTATCTATTCGCTCCTCCCTGCCCTATCATGTTTTAGGAGGAGATGTATTTCAAATTTATAGATTTTTAAAAATCTTCAACTTCACAAATATCCAGTTAAAACACTAGCTATTATCTCTCATTTTAGCATCTGATGAAATGGAATGTTTTAATTATCTATTTTCTTTCTTTTTCCTTATTATTGATTTTTTATGTGTGTGATGAGAACATTTAAAATCTAGTCTCTTAGTAACTTTGAAGTACATAATACAGTATTGTTGACTATAATCACAATGTTCTGCATTGGATCTCCAGAATTTATTCATATCCTAACTGAAAGTTTATACACATTGACCAGCATCTCTCTATTCCCCTAACTTCCGCCAACTATCACGCTAACCTGTTTTCTATGAATTCAGCTTTTTGAGATTCCAAATATAAGTGATACCATGCAGTATTTGTCATTCTCTATCTGACATTTCCTAGGGTTCATCCATGTTGTTTCAAATGGAAGGATTTCCTCTTCTCTTGTAGCTGAATAATACTCCATTGTGTATGTGTACTTTACCCATTCATCCACTGACAGAATACTTAGATTATTTCCACATCTTGGCTATTGTGAATAATGCTACAATAAACATGAGAAGGCATATCCTCTACGATATCTTTTTGTAATTTCCGTTGGATATACCCAGAAGTAGGATTGCTTGATTATATGGTGATTCTATTTTTAATGTTTTTGAGGAACATCCATAGCGGCTGCAACAATTTATATTCCACTAACAGTGGACAAGGGTTCCCTTTTCTCAGCATCCTCACCAACACTTGTTACCTCTTGTCTTCTTGATCACAAACATTCTAATAAGGGTGAGGTGCTATTTCATTATGGTTTTGATATATATATTTCTCTAATGATTAGTGATGTTGAGCATCTTTTCATGTATCAGTAGGCCATTTGGAGGTCTTTTCTGGAAAATTTCTATTTGATTCCTCTGCCCATTTCTTAATCAGATGATTTGTTTAATTTGTTACTGAGTTGTATGAATCGTTTATATATTTTTTATATTAACCACTTATCAGATAAGAGTTTGTAAATATTTTCTTCCATTGTGTAAGTGGCCTTATCATTTCATTAGCTGTTTCTTTTGCTGTGCATAAGCATTTTAGTTTTATATAGTCCCAATTATTTATTTTTTGCCTTTTTTGCTTTTTTTGCTTTGATGTTATAGTCAAAAATTGTTGCCAAGACTAATGTCAAGAAATTGTTTTTTGTTTTTCCTATATTTCTTATAGGAGTTTTATTTTCAGGTTTTCTAGTTAAATCCTTAATCTACTTCAGTGATGTAAGATAGATGTGATGTAAGTGAGTGATGTAAGACAGATGTCCAACTTCATTTTTCTGCATGTGGTTAACTAGTTTTTCTAACACCATTTATTAAAGAGACTATTCTTTCTCCATTGAGTATTCTTGGCTCTCTCATCAAACATTAGTTGACCATATACACAGTTTGCTTATGAGCTCTCCATTCTCGTCCCTCACCAGGCTTTTTGGATTACTAGAGATTTGTAGTATAATTTGAAATCAGGAATGTGATGCTTCCAGGTTTGTTCTTCTTTTGCAGGATTACTTAGGCTATCTGGGGTCTTTTTTGGCTCCCTAAAAATTTCAGAACTATTTATTCTACTTCTGTGAAAAATATAGACTGCATTGAATCTATGGATGCGTTTGGATGCTGTGGACATTTAAATATTAATTCTTCCAATCCATAAACATGGGATATCTTTCCATTTGTTTCTCTCTTCTTCAATTTCTTTTATCAAATTCTAACTCATTTAATTACACAGATTTTTCCTTTCCTTGGTTAAATTTATCCCTAAGTATTTCATTGTTTTCAATCCTACTGTGAATGAGATCACTTTATTTATTTATTAGATATCCTGTTTTTAGTATGAAGAAACACAACTGAATGTTGTAAGTTGATTTTATATTCTAAAACCTTACTGAGTTTGTTGATTAGTTCCAATGGTTTTTTGGTTGAGTCTTCAGGTTTTTCTATATGCAAAATCATATCATCTGTAAATAATAACAATTATACTTCTTTTTTCCAATTTGGAAGGCAAAGTTCCTTTTATTCTCTCTAATGTGTCCAAACTCCTTTTTTTTTTTTTTTTTCCAACACAGTGCTGGAACCTCTCCTCAGGAAACCTGTACTTCTACAAAGGCTTTCGCAACCATGGGAGACTACCAAAGTCAGCGCTCCCCAGGTAATCCATGACCATGACCAAGAAGAGCTGAAACTGGTTCACAGGTTCCTACCAGTTCCACAGCCCTTACTGAGGTCTGTCTGCCTACAACCCGACACCCAGGTGGGTGAGACCCCACCCAAGGGCCTTGGCACATCGTGCTGGATTCCACAACTCTGACAGAAGCACTTTTGCTCATGGATGGATGCCAAATTTCAGTTGTTAAGAGGAGAGACAAGAAAAGAGGGATATCTATGCCACCATGATGCTGATGTACAAGTCTTTCATTTTCTTCCTATGACGGTTTCTTACACAAGTTCGTAAGTATGTATAATTGCCACTTCCCATCAATCAAGATAAACTGTAGTCTATTGGCTGCATAGACTGTTTCATTGAATGGGTTATTTTTACACGTGTAAAGATAAAAAACACCACCAGATAGAGCAATATTAATTGATTTTATATATGAAATGGAGGTTATGTGTCTCTTTAGAAAGGGTATTTGATCCACAAAACTGCTATAGATACAGATCTATAAGGCACATCCTTGTTCTAACCTTCTAAAGTCATCTTGTAAATTCTGAAGCTCAAAGAACAGTAATATAGACTCCACACTTGTGAACAGTGTACTCCATAACATTAGGTTACAAAATCTATTTGACTTGGCAATGCGTATGAATTACATTAACAGAAATAATTATTGCTATAATCTGTTTGCATGGTATATGTTGAGTTTGTACTAACCGCCATAAGTCAGCAAGTTAAAAAATAAAGGCCATCTGCTACTATTTTTTTAATTGTGATACTCAGACATAAACTCCATTTTACCATGATAATTGCTCAATTGGTTTTACATATCAAAATCCTAAAAAAGTCTATGAGTTTTTGTTTTGTCTAATCTGGCTCTTTTAGGAATTTAATTAAGTTACTGGTTTCTTATCTTATAGTCATTATGTCTAAAAGTATCAGTCCAAAACCATAGGAAAACCAAGTATTTTAGAAATTAAATTCATTAGAACAGTTTTTATAAATTCTTTGATAATAATAAAATACATTTAGCTCAATAAAAAGTAAGTAATATATTTTTTTAGGATTTAGGATTTTAGTTCACTTTTTTGTTGTTGTTGAGTTACCTAATTAATTCACTAGTGGTTCACGATGACTTATAATGTGCCATACCTTTGTGTCAAATATAAGAACATCATATTTTATTTTATTTTTTATGATGTTTACATTTTAAAATATATTTCTTCACAGAAATGACTATTCCAGTTTTAAAATTAGTGTGAAGATATCCAGATTTTTCTTCTACTAATCTATCTGCTCATCATTCACCTTCCATACTCAGTATGGAAACTGTCTGGAAAGTGATAGTTCATAGCTGGAATTGTCCCTAAATAGAATTAGATAGCTTAACTAAGAAATAAAGCAAATTTGCAAAATGAAGAAGTAGGGAGAGACTTCACTCTCCCGGAAATCCGGTGCTTGCCCAATGCAGGTCTGTCATTTGTGCTGTTCTTTTTTCTAAAAAGACAAACAATATTTCCACCCTTACGAAAACTTCTCATTCCACAGAAATTGCTACTTTCTATAATGCATCTGGGTCAGAAGGTGGACTGCAATTGTTTATGTCATCCTGAAATATGAAATCAATACCAAAAGGAGTGGACTAACCCAAATTATTAAATTGCAATTCCTTCAGAGTCAAATGACCAGGTTCTGAGATTAAGAGTAAAATTCACTTCACTCTATCAAAACCACAGAAAAATAACAGCTACTGGGTAATATTAATATATATGGATAAGAATTTTAGGGTATCATGTTGATGTCTAGCTGAGGAGCCTGGAAGCAGATTCTACAGCTTTTAGCAGTTGGTGGAGTTTTCCTGTGTTTACATAACCACTAGAGGCAACAGTTCTTTGTAAATACTTCAACAGATAAAATGCAAAGAGAAGATATAAATGTTGATGTCAAATACTCATATGAAGTTGGAAACTGACCTAAAATCTAAATTAGTGAAAGCAATGCATTCATGGCAAAACCAAACCCCAGGAGAGCAGAAAAAGTCTTTTCATCTTTATAAAAAGGAAATGAACTGATACAAAGCAACCTGAACTAACACACAACCTATAGAGACGTCATAAACCCTCTGGACAATTCAGTTGGAGTCAACAACAAAAAAATGTTAAAAAATGAAAAAAGAAAGAAACTTTTCTGCATCTAGAATATTTGTTATGAAATGAAGATCAGACAGGCTAAGTAATGTTTTGGGTATTCCAAAATCCCATTTTAAAAACAGTAACTTTTAAATATTAAGTGCATGTAGTGTTCTCTTTCATTTTAAAAAATGATATTTATTTGGCATTCATTTCGTCTTACTATTTCATTCTTTTGATGTTTTCTTTATTAAATGTCTAAATCAAGTAGGATACTTTTACATGTTAATGAAATATGTAATCTTGTCACTATATATTAGTTCATACTATTAGTATATTAGTATATTATTACATTATTTCAGTTTGTTTTTTAAAGAAACTCTGAAACTTCTAGTATTGCCCTTTTGAAAAAATAATTCACTATTTATTATCATGCTCACTCATTATCATTTAAACATACTGAGATAAAAAATAAATTATAATTTGAAAATTTGCTCCAACTCCAGGGAATTCTGATTTCTCACTTCTAAACCTTGAAGACCGATATTTGTCAGGAACTTGAAAACATTACCTGAAGGGAGTGGTGTTCCATGACCTAGAGGGGTTAATGGTGTAGCCCTCCCTTATTTGTTTTCTTTTAACATATTGCAGTTTATGTGGGCCCAAACATTTTTCAGTTTTAATTAAACCTACTCTCACAAAAGAGACAAGTAGCTTTAAAAAAATCCATGAAAAGGTGTGGAATAAGGCCCAAATTAATAAAATCTATCTAAAGCAAACAACAATCAAGTGGTAGAGGGAGTACAGTGTGGGGGCCACTTCTCGGCCACATTACTTTGTGGTCTGCACATGTGTGACAGGAGGAATTCAATAAAAATTGAGAAAAAGACAGAAGACCTAGCAGATTAACTAAAATATTAGTGATAAGGGCTAAGTTGAAATACAAGCTTTAAAATAAAGCCAATATACAGCTGAAAGATTAACCAATCCAGGGACTGACATTGCTGGATCAGAGAAGGGTTCATCTCTGAATGGATAGCCTAGCTTTGGGACAGAGAGCAAGGGTCCATTTTGTGTAGAGAAGCCACCTGCTAAAAAGAAAGAGGCTCAAGCTGGGCATAACTAGCTTATTTTTCCCAAATTGACTAGTTAGATAATTTACCCCATCTCTGATCCCTAGGGATGGAAAAAAGGGAAGAGAGATCAGAGTATGATAGAGAATTCCATGATTCTAAAGAGTTTCCTATATCCCCCTTTTTAACATCTCTGAGATCTATATGCCTCTAATAATCAATGTCTTAAGATTAAGTCTTAAGATTACTGTTGGACAAGCAGCTAAAATGATAAAGTTGTTAATGGCTACTTGTTAACTTGGCTGTTATTTTAGAGGACTTAACTAGAAAATTACAACTATTCAAGAATCATTTGAGAAGAGAATATAAATCCCATTGTTCTCTGAAAACCTTTCCGTGACATCACCTGGGGAAATTAAGAAAATGCCAGCATTAACATTTCACCATGAGTGCAAGTGGTAAGAAATAGCAGACATAATGTACCACTCCTAAGAAAAGTGGCATTAGTGATACCCGTGATGGCTACAAGAGCGATACATAGTTGAAAATATCTGGACATTGATGATGCTGACTCAAAGCTTATTCGGAGATGTTGGACCTTGCATGTTAAGAAGCTTTGAGATAACCTATCCCATTTGCTTCACTTATTCCTCCTTTTTTATGCATGCACTATAGGTATACATGATTAAAATCTATCTAAATGCAGAAGAGCTCTTTCAATCAGTATAAAATACCAATTCCAAGTTATAATACATGTCCTGGTTTAAATGGCAACATTTTCTCCTTAGCGTTCTATATGACAATAGTGTAATCTTACAATCAATGCCATCCCAGATTCAATGAAATAATGAATGATAATATATAACTTTAATTGAACACCTCCTATACACCCTTATATAGCACTTTACATGTATAAATTTCATTTAATCATTACAAAACTCTTTAAAGAAGAACCTAATACTATTGCTATTTTACACTTTAGAAAACCAAGGCACAGGAGATATATAATAATCACCCAAAATCATGTAGCTCGTAATTGTATGACTGAAGCTTCAAACCCAATCTTATAAAAGCAGCCAAAACTAAACGCTACACCATACTGTGCCATTCAAGATACATTATTTACTTGGAAATAACCATCTTGTTTTGGGGAAAATGAATAACCTTAGCTCTGAAACTAAAATAGAAAATACTATTCCTTAGAAAATCTCATCACTGTCTCTTATTTTAAAGATTTAATGGTGCCCTGTCAATGATATGTTTTTTTAAAAGAGATTTTAAAGCTCTGTTGTGAAATACTTCAAAGTTATTGCTCAATAAGAAATATTGACCCAACTTGTACCAGTCTTTTAACAACTACACTTTTATCTTTTATGTATGAATGTGGGGCTGGGAATAGACACATTCTGTATAGTTAGTGATGGAAGAAAACAATTTAACCAATATTGGATCCATTTTTCTATGGAAAATTAGGTTTTTAGTTCTCTTTGGCTATAAATGTAGTGCTTACAGCCTCTAATTAAACTTAAAAAGAACTTAAGACATCACCACTTTCAATATTTGGGTATAAGTTGGCTCTGGACACCATTCCCAAGCAAAAATTAATTCTGTATATGCATGTGGGATATTATCTTATATAGTATGCAGAGAATTACAAAAGAATAGAAATAATGTGGAGAGTACACAGTATCAAGAAGAAAAAGAGGTCAAATTTATATCTATCAATCTCATTTATCAAAAGTGACTTAAAATTTAGAAACATTTTATGTACTTTATAGTCAATGTATTATCATGTATGATTCATAAAAAAGATTGTTAATCATGGAATATTAACATATTCTGCATGAATGGCTATTTCCTTTGTCAGAATTAATTGAAAACTCTGTTTTTGCCTTTTTTTTTTTTAAGATTTTATTTATTTATTTGACAGAGATAGAGACAGCCAGCAAGAGAGGGAACACAAGCAAGGGGAGTGGGAGAGGAAGAAGCAGGCTCATAGTGGAGGAGCCTGATGTGGGGCTCGATCCCATAACACCGGGATCACGCCCTGAGCCGAAGGCAGACGCTTAACCACTGTGCCACCCAGGCGCCCCTGCCAATTTTTATTTCTGTGCCATCGTGTATCTAAAATGCTTTTGTGGTTCTGCAAGATTGTTCCAAGAACTCTTTGGATGAAGTAAATGCAAACATTTGCCTTATAAAACATATTATCTAGGTTTCTTCAGCTGTTAAGATACTAATGCCACTAAATTTGAGCTGATCAACTGATGCTGGGTAGAACATTGCTATCAGTACCTATGTAATTGTAACTGCATTCATGCCTAAACATAATGACAATGGAAACAGTGAGGGTTAGATGTTTGTAACACTGTTCAGCTTTTCTTACCAAATAGGGTTTTTTGCCTTAGTAACTGCACATCTTATGTTAGCACATTGGTGGTGAAAAATATATGAGCACCCCAGACCAAATGGCTTGCAGAAGAGGGGATCATTTTCTACAGCTCAAGTGAGTAAATTTAGTTTGGAGAAGAATCATCCTTTGAATCAGTGTCATTAAGACAAGAGTTTTCATAAATATGAATAGTGAATAAATGAAATGATTTTATCAGATTTGGTAGTATTTTTAGATACAATGAGATCTAATTCAGTTTATCTTAAAAAATGTAATTTATAAGCCACATAGTATTATCTAGGGACTATGCTAAATGATGTGCTAAAGTAAGAAAAAGCCACATTCCTTGCCCTCAAGAAAGCAATAATCAAGTATGGAAGACAGAAATGTAGGCATTCAGGGTATCACCAAGTACAAGATATGCATTGACATTTTCACTGATGAAATGAGTTCTTTCTTGATATAATTTTGGAGAAGATAAAATGAAATATCAGAAGTAATTTTAAAGAGTCAAATAACTTTTGATGCAAACTTATTTGTTTATAGTTGGATAACTAAGCATATGAATCTGCTCGTAACATAAGAGTGGGGGATAATTTTATGAGCAGCTAAATTGTGTACAGCCACATATTAGAGCAGGTATCTAGACTCACCATTAAATAAAAGTTTGATGCTGGTTTTATAAAATAGTCAATATAAAATGTCAACTGTAAAAATAGGCAAACATCACACAATATCAATTTCTTTTTCAGAAATAAGAATTTTCCAAGGTGCCTGGGTGTCTCAGTCCGTTGAGCATCTGCCTTCGGTTTGGGTCATGATCCCAAGGTCCTGGGATCAAGTCCCATATCAGGATCCCTGCCCAGCAGAGAGTCTGCTTCTCCTTCTCCCTCGGCCCCTCCTCTCTGCTTGTGCTCTCTCTCTCTCAAAATAAATAAATAAAATCTTTATAAAAATTTTTAAAAAAGGAAAAAGGGTTTTCCCTCAAAGTCCACAATTTGATTTTTAAAATTTTTTGCAGTTGGAAACCACAATCTCTGTCAAACTTATATTGCATATATATATATACATATATACATATACACATTATACATATACATAGAGAAAGGGAGAGAGAGAGAAAACACACACACACACACACACACACACACACACACACACAAAGGAGATTATGTTTGCATTCAAGTATCTTGAAACCAATCAAGTTATTGAAAATATATGTACGTAATATAGTCTCTCTGAGTTTCCTATTCTGGCTGAGATTTTTTCTTTTCTCTTTGCTTCCAGAAACATATTGGAAAACAAAGATTAAACAGAATTCTCAAATAAGTCATTTACTAACTGAGAATTTAGTTGTGAGGTTGCCAACCGTGGTTTGATTTTTCATCGTCTTGTTTCAGGGTTGTAAACCTTTCAATTCATTTATATTTATAAACAATTCCCATCTTATTATGTGCATGGATTATTAGGAATGTCTCCCAATAGAATTTTGTCAGTTTTCTGTACACAATTAATTAAAAGCTCTGATTCATTTTTTATCAAACTCTTACAGTAGGTTAGAATATCTGAAATCTAAACTAAAGGTCTCTTTTAGTCCAAATGATGACTCACTCTTTAGTTTGGAAGGCTCTTTATTTCCTGGGATTTGAAAAGGGAGATTAAAGCCACTGGAGAAACCACCTTGGGCAGAATGTGGTTTTGCTGATAACAGAATTATATTTCACAGCAAAGGAATCCAGACCCTGTATCCAGTTAACAAACCAACTGTGATAAAAACAAGTCAATGGAGAAAATTTTTAGCCTAAAACTATAATCCTACCTGCAAAAGAATGTAGAAGGTATAATAGCTGACCTCTGACCATGCAATATTTGCAAATTACATTATATTTCTAAGAGGAACTCGAATAAGCACAGTTTCTATACCCTCTGCAGTGAGCAAAATCCCTAATCCTGCAACTCTATCTAACCCAGATTCTTGCACTTTGAATCAACTCATGAGCTTTTAAAACCTATCAATGTCTGGGCTCTAGCAGACATTCTGTTTTAATTAGTCTAGGATGAGAAGAGAGAAGAGTTTGTTTGTAATATATTTTTATGTATATATCTCCAGGTACTAACCTATGCTTAGGCTGATAATTTTGAAGTCCTAATCTGTTAATTCTGAGGAATTGGGAATCATCACATCATTTATCCCATTGTTTCCTAAGCATTACCTTAAGTTTTGAAGGATGAGTGGGAGTTTAGTGTGAGGCAGTAGTAATAGAGGGTAATAGAGCAAAAAGTGCAGGAGAGAATTGGCAATGATAGTAAGTGTGTATTTTAAGTGGCACTTTACCAAGTAAAGTACTTGAAATTTCAAAGATCTTTCAATCCCATTGTCTTATACACCTGCTGTTGTTTCTTTTAGACTCAGGTGCAAAGGCTTGAGTTAATCCTATTCCTCTACTCACAGCACATTTGCATCTTAGGCCCATGCAACATTCCTTCTGTCTATTTATTTAATCTCCTAGGCCTCTCCCATTTCCCCACAACATAAGGGTCAGCCATTCTATGCTAAACAGTATTATTTTCTTACATACAAAAATGTTTTACAATAAGGTAGAGCACGTCCTATCAATCTCATTTTTACAGATGAACAAGCTACAAATCTTTTTTTGCATATGCTTTTTTATATGCAGAGGTGGAGACACCATAAAGTTTTAGAAACAAATTTCTCTTCAGAGTTTGTACCAAGTGACATTCTCCCTGGAGATAAATGAGTGCCTCTTTTCATCTACAGTTGCTAAAACTAGAAATTATGATTCATTCTTTATTCTTATGAATCTGATAGATGAAAAATTATTTCATAGTGTTGCTTTAATTGAGAACACTTGATTGCTAGTGAGGTGGAACATATTTTCATATGCTTAGTGGCCATTTGCATTCCTTCTACTTTGAGTTGTTTTGTTTCTTTGCCTATTCTGACTTAGCCTTTTTAAAATTAAGGTATAGTTAATATACAACAAAATGGACAGAGTTTAAATATCCAGCCAAACAAATTTGAGCAGATGTATACATGTGCATAGCCACTAGGCAAAACAAGATATAGATCATTCATTTCTATCATACCATTTAGTTTCACGTCTCCAACTACAAGTGCTTCTTCCCATATCAACTTTCTGATACCTAACACTTTAGATTAGTTTTTTCTCTTGCTAGAATTTATGTATAAACGGAATCATACAGTACATACACATTGTATCTGGATTCTTCTGTTAAAATGTTTCATATTAATAGTTTAATCTTTTCTTGCTGCGTATTAGTATTCTATTGTAGGAATATACACCAACGTGCTTTTATGCATCCCTCTACTGATGACACATTTTACCCAATTCTTTTTGGCTGCCACAAATTTGACTCTAAGAAAACTATTGGGCAAATTCTTTTGTGGACTTATGTTTTCAATTCCCTTGGCTAAATACCTAGGAATGGAATTACTTGCTCATATTGTCGACATATGTTTCATTTTATTTAAAAAGTGCAATACAGTTTTCCAAAGTGATTAAACCATTTTAAGTTTCCACCAGCAATGTCTGAGAGTGCCAGTTGCTCCATATCTCCACAAATATTTAATGTTTTGAGGGTTTTTTTTTTATATTAGCCATTCCAGTCAGTGTGAAATGACTGTAATTTTAATTAGCATTTCTCTGGGGACCTTTATGTATGATTATTGACCACGTATCTTCTTTTTTTAAGGAAGGTGAGTGTTTTTTAAAGAAAATAGTTTTACCGGTAAAGAAAAACTGTTCAAGTTTTTGCCCATTTTTAAAAACTGGAATCTCTGTCTTTTAATTGCTAATTTGTAGGATCTCTCGATGTCCTCTTGATGAAAGTCCTTTGTCACATATATGTGTTGCAAATAATTTTCCCCTGTTATGGTTTATATATTCATTTTCTTAATTATGTTTCTTGAGCAGAATTTTTCCAATTTTGTTGAACTCCAATTTATTTATTTATTTATTTAAGATTTTATTTATTTATTTGACAGAGACACAGCGAGAGAGGGAACACCAGCAGGGGGAGTGGGAGAGGGTCGCTGAGCAGGGAGCCTGATGCAGGGCTGGATCCCAGGACCCTGGGATCACGACCTGAGCAGAAGGCAGATGCTTAACGACTAAGCCACCCAGGCGCCCCTGAACTCCAATTTATTTATTATTGTTAATGATTCTAGTTTACTTGTTCAAGAAGTTTTCTATTACCCCAAAGGAGAAAAATATTATTTATGTTTTCATCTGGAAGTTTCATAGCTCTGTGTTTACAGTTTGGTCCATGATTTATCTCAAATTATTTTTATGTGTTGAATGAAAGAGATCAGTTTTGTTTTGCTTTGTTTTTCATATAAAAACCCAATTGTCCCAGCAACATGGTTAATAGGGAGAAAAGGCTTATAGATCTCACAGCTGACAAAAACCTTATGTCTGGAGTATATAAAAAGGTCTTAAAACTTAACAGTAATAAAATAAACAATTTAATTAATAGATGGGTAAACAGTAGAGATATTTTACCAAAGAGGTTACAGAGATGGCAAATATGCTGCTGAAATGCTGCTCAATATCACTAGTCACCACAGAAGTGCAAAGTAAGATAACAATGGTTATCGCCACATACTTATGAGAATGGCTAAAACAAACAAAAATAGTGACATACCAAGTTACAGTGAGTATGTGGAGAAATGAGGTCTTTCATACATTGTCTGTGGACATGTAGAATGGTACAGTCACTCTGGAAAATGGCATGGCAGTTTCTTAAAAAAACTAAACATATATTTATCATATAATACAGCAATCACCCTCCCAGGCATTTCTTTCAGGAAAATAAAAACTATGTTTATATAAACCATGTCCATGTTTGTTCAAGGCAGCTTTATTTGTAATGGCAAAAAACTAGAAACAACCAAAACATCCTACAATAGTTGAATGATTAAAAACAAAAACAAACAGGGGCGCCTGGGTGGCACAGCAGTTAAGCGTCTGCCTTCGGCTCAGGGCGTGATCCTGGTGTTATGGGATCGAGCCCCACATCAGGCTCCTCCGCTATGAGCCTGCTTCTTCCTCTCCCACTCCCCCTGCTTGTGTTCCCTCTCTCGCTGGCTGTCTCTATCTCTGTCAAATAAATAAATAAAATCTTAAAAAAAAAAAAAAACTGTGGTTCAGGCATACTTTGAAATTGTACTTGGCAATAAAAATAAATGAACTATTGATACACATAACAGCTTGAGTAGATCTCAAGGGGATTATGGCTGAGTAAAAAAAAGTCAATACCAAAAGGTAATATACTATATAATTCACATAACATTTCCCAAATGAAAAAATTAATAGATCTGAAGAACAGATTTGTGGTTGCCAGGGATTAGAGATGGTGGAGAAGAAAGGGTAACTATAAATAAGTAACACTGAGATCTTTGTGGTAATGGAATATTTCTGTATCCGTGGTGGTGATTCCAAAAATGTACATGTGATAAAATTACATAGAACTGTACACATACTTTGTACGAATGTCAAATTAATGGCTTTTTTACTGTACTATAGGTATTCTAAATGTAACCAATGGAGGGAACAGGGTTAAGAAGGGAGAGGTAGATATAAGTCCTTTCTGTACTATCTTTGCAATTTCCTGTGCATGTATAATATTTCAACTAAAAGACTTCCCTTATGCTATCGTATTTTCTTGGCTGCTTGTTGAAAATCAGATGATCATATATGTGAGGGTTTATTTCTTGACTCTAGTGTATTCTACTGGTTTGTCTATCCCTAAGCGAGTACCTCACTATGTAGGATAGAGTTATTTTATTGCCTGACTAGAACTCTGATTATCGTCAGGGAAACTTGGGTATCTGGTATTGACTGTTTTGTCAAATGGTTGAGAGTGCTAACCAGATATGGTTTGTGTGCTAACCAACTCACCAATGATGAGTGATGTGGTATTTAATCTTAAACTCCCTTTGTGACATCCATTCAATGGCTTTCAACTGGCAAACACAGTCAGCTTGGTTATGTGACCAGAACATATAAGACTTCACTGGAAATTTCTCCTTGAGCTCTACTGAAGGTCATCACACAAATATTGATGATTTATTCTTGAGACCAAGTGTATCTTTGTGTAAGTACTTGGAGGATCTGCATCTGGAAGTCTCTCAAAACTAATGCTTGTCTGCTTTCTCTTTTTCTTATTATATCATATACTTCACCTGCGAGTGACCTACAAGTCATTCAAATATTCAAAGTTGAGTAATCTTGAAAAGAGTCTCTCTCTTACACTGTAGCTTTGTGATTTAGTCCTAAAATCATACAGTATAGTATCTCCAACTTTATTTTTTTTCAAAATTGCTTTCGTATTCCTCATCCTATAAATTTCCAAGTAAATTTTAAAATCAGGTTATCAATTATTTTTATATACATGCAGAAAGTTTTATAAATCTATTTTGAGGGAATCTTAATATTACCTTCCAATCCATAAACAAGACATTTATCTCTATTTATGCAGGTTTTCAATTTTTCCTCAGAAAGACTTTATAGTTTAAATGTAGAAATTTTGCTGATATTTTATTAGATTTATACTAAGGTAGATTATGTCATTTTTTAGTGTTATTATATGTCATAAAATGTTTAAATTTTTTTTCTCATTGTTCATTGCTAATATATAGAAATACAATCAACTTTTATGTTAATATTAAATATGTGTCTTGATAAATTCAACTAGTAGTTCTGATTTCTTTTCCCCAAATATCACAGAGTTTAGCATATTAAAAAATTATGCTATCTGGAAAATTAGTTTTAATTTTTTTATTTTCAAATTGATTGTCTTTCTTTTTCCCTTGCCTTATTATACTTATAGAAAATGTTGAATCAAATTGGTGACAGCACACATACTTAGCTTAGGCTTTATCTTATAAGAAAAATTTTTATGTTTGTCTATTAGGCTATGCATATACATTAGCTATAGATTTGTTTATTTCATGTTTGCTTGTTTTGAAGACCTTCAGCATCTAGAAGAAGTTTTCTTTAAATCCTAATATGATAAGAGATTTTAAAGGGAAGAAACATGAAATATTGTCTCTTTTGCTGCATAATGAAATGCATGGTTTTTCATCTTTATTCTGTTAATATGGTATTTTACATTGTTTGATTTCAACTCTTGAATCAAACTTGCATTCCTGTGATACACCTGACTTGGTCATGATGATTTATCTCTTTTCATGTATTGCTGAATTTGATCTGCTAACATTTTGTTGAGAATTTTTACATTTGTGTTCGTGCAGAATTTTAATATATAATACCCTTTTGTTGTATTTTTCATGTTTTGATGCCAAATAAATATTAACCCATAAAATGAATTGGGAATTGTTCATTCCTCTATTTTCTTTTCTTTCTTTTTTTTTTTTTTTAAGACTTTATTTACTTGAGAGTGAGAGCGTGCAAGAGAGAGAGCACAAGCAGGGGAAGGAGCAGAGGGAGAGGGAGATGTAGACTCCCCACTGAGCAGGGAGTCTAATGTGGGACTTGATCCTAGGTCCTAGGATCATAACCTGAGTCAAAGGCAGACACTGAACCAGTTATGAAATGTCAACTAGCGAACCATTATGAAATGTCATTTTTTTTTCTCTTTAGCTACATACTTTGTCTGATATTACTATAACTTCACCGGCCTTCATATGCTGTCTGCATAGTTAATCTTTTTTCACCATCTTACTTTTAACCTATCTGTGTCTTTATACATAAGCTATGTTTGTTGTAAATCGCATAAGCTTAGGTCTTGATTTTTTAGCCAGTCTGACAGGCTCTGCCTTTTAAGTGTAATGTTTAGTCCCTTTACATGTCATAGACTTACTGATAGGGTTAAGGCTGAGTC
Organism: Ursus arctos; assembly: GCF_023065955.2. Lineage (NCBI taxonomy): Eukaryota > Metazoa > Chordata > Mammalia > Carnivora > Ursidae > Ursus > Ursus arctos. The sequence continues at coordinate 70,787,368 of NW_026622763.1, forward strand.
TCCTCTTTTTCCCTCATTTATCCTATTTGTTTATTGTCCTTCTGTTCCTCCTCAACTGCCCTTTTTTGGATAAACTGATAATTATTTAATTTGAATTTTATCTCTGGTATTGATGTTTTCAGTACTTATTCTAGAACAGGATTTCTCCACTTCGGCACTATTGAAATTTTGGGCTGGATTATTCTTTGTTGTGAAGAGGCAGTCCTGTGCATTACAGGAGGTTTAGAAGCATACCTGGTTTCTACTTATGATGCTAATATTACTCCATCCCAACTGTAATCACCAGAAATGTCTCCAGGCATTGTTAAATATCCCTCTGGGGGAAAAGTAGTACCCAGTCGAGAAGCATTGTTCTAAAGATTGCAACATTCATTTTTACTTGTTCATAGTCTACTGTTATTGTACTATTTCAAAACAGTATAAGAGATTGCTTATAGTCTAATTCTATTTTCCCACCTCTGCTCTTTAAGGACTTGTTTTATAATTTGATTTTCTATTCACAAAAAAACACTCCAATATATTATTATACAGAAAGTATCTAGCACCATTTGCCTAGCAACAGTTTATTCAAATTCAGTTTTTTTAAACTTCATTCTTATTAGACTCACCTGAAAATATTTCAGACAATTCTGAAGTCAAAGCTTTACTCCAGACTAGTTAAATTATAAATGTTGAAGTAAGGATCAGGCATTGGTAATTTTTTTAAAGCTGCGATTATTCTGTGTGCAACCTGGATTGGGTCCACTGCTCCAATGTAAGCAAGGGAATAGACTGAGAACAATGTCCTTATAGAATCAAACTTATAAATTTACAACACCAATCACATTTTGCATCATATACTTATTTACTTGATTTGTTAGTGTTAATGTTAAGTGAGATTGGTTAGTTAAGCTAAACTTCAGGTTGAAATGTATTTGACAAACTCAGACAAATAAGAGCTTAATTGGTTACTCATGGTAATGCATTTTACTAAAGATAATCTCAATCCAAGAGAGTAAACGCTCTGGGTTCAATCTGAAGAACCAGAGTTATCCCAGTTGAAGATACCTGATGGGGCGCCTGGGTGGCACAGCGGTTAAGCGCCTGCCTTCAGCTCAGGGCGTGATCCCGGCGTTATGGGATCGAGCCCCACATCAGGCTCCTCTGCTATGAGCCTGCTTCTTCCTCTCCCACTCCCCCTGCTTGTGTTCCCTCTCTCGCTGGCTGTCTCCATCTCTGTCAAATAAATAAATAAAATCTTTAAAAAAAAACAAAAAGAAAAAGATACCTGAGCAAACAGGACACTACAACAATTTTTTCTCATAGCACTATTTCATCTTATACAGTTGTTTATCTTCTCATCATTTGTTTACACTACATATAGTAACAGTTTAGAGTCTATAGTCAGCACTATGATTAACTTAACTCCTTTAATCTACATAATACTGAGTTATGTATTATTATTTCCAACACTTAGAGTTGAAGAAACAGAGGCTTTGAAGAGATGAAATCCTTTTCCAGGTTTTCATAATAGTAAATGACCAAGTACTTGGACTCCAAAGCGTGTTTGGTAACCACTCTAATGGACAATCTAATACACATGATCTAGAAAAAAATATAATTTTCCAAGATATATAATTAAATTGTTCCATACTGAGCAAGAGTTGGCAGATTAAATGTGTGGTGCGATGATAATTACATGGTACATAACTGATAAATACTTCTTGGTTGCCTTATAAAGATGTGTATACACCAGAACTAGAAAATAGATAAAAAGGAAAAATTTAACATCACATTTAATATAGTAATTAGGATGAGAAAAAAGGATTTGTTTTGTGGTGTTTGTTCTTGAATTTTTTTGTTTTTTGTTTTCCCCATCAGAAAACTCTTTACAGCTTCTTTTGTGTACATGAGCCATGACATGTGTTATGTGTTAACTTACAGGCTAGCATCTCAGCTCAGGTTGCATGTAACAGAAACATTTTTGTCATGATATAATGTAAATTTAAAAAATATACTTTCTCACTTAAATAATGCAACTTTTTCAGCCCCTTATTCAAAGTAATATCATGTAATACAAGTCATGTTTATTCTTGCATTGACCTCTAACCTTTTAAAGATTGTCTAAGCCTATAGCACTAACCATTGATATTTTTCAAAAGTTACATGGATCCTTTTTTTTTTATCTGTGATTATCTTTACTTGTCTGCTATTAAATATTCATACTATGAATGGTCAATGATGCCATATGTAACATGCCATCAAGCATCTAATCAGGGTGCTTACAATATCATACAGTGTAATGGTGACATATTGACTGATTTAAAAGATGTGAAGCTCATCTTATTTCATTTCCTTTTTATACTTATCAATACAGTTATTCTGTTGTAGCTAATTTGCCATTACTTAATTTTGATGGTTCTCATTGCCATTTCATCACACATTATAAACCCCAACCTATACTTTGATATGCCTAACCTATAATTAGAAAACACAAAAAAGCACTTTTTATTAACTAATTTTACTTATTCCACATAAAACCATTCATTTTTTTTAACAGATTTTATTTATTTGACAGAAAGAGACAGAGAGAGAGCACAAGTAGGCAGAGGAGGGAAAGGGAGAAGCAGGCTCCCCGCTGCGCAGAGAGCCCTCTGATGCAGAGCTCAATCCCAGGATCCTGGGGTCATGACTTGAGCTGAAGGAAGACCCGTAACTGACTGAGCCACACCGGTGCCCCGAAACTGTTCCTTTTCAATGGCATATCCATGCTGTCTTCCCATCATTAGCCTTACATCATTTGTATATTTTCAAAACGCATCTCTCTGTTGTGCCTACTCTGATCAAACTTGATGCAACCACAAGCCCCGTTCATGTCCTCTGCAATTTTCATTGTCTGGTTCAAGCATGATTTTATCTAGTTGTTTAGTCATTGTGGGAGGAGAGTATATTAATAGAATAACTCAAAGAATCCTGTATTTACTTCTTTCCAGAAAGACAGTCAGGTGCTTTGCATTTTCTTTTCTCAGAGAACCCAGCAAGCTGAGGTGAAAAGCAGCTGAAATCATTAGCTTTCCCTGTCTTTTCTACCATTCAGTCTCCAGAAGGGTTGGCACAGGTGAGGGAAGAAAAAAGTAAGGATTTGGAGGATAAGGATTAAGACAGGTTGAATAGAAGATGAAAAGACTACAGATCTTTTTAACAGAGGCCTTGGGTCCAATTAGCTGACAACACCTTGAGGAAGTGGAAAATATCAGAGAATAGCCACTTTATGCTCCAATGAAGCAGATACTGAGTTTTGTTATTTTTTGGTTTTTTTTTTTTTTTTTTTTCTACATGGACCTCAAAGACAGCATAAAAACAGAAAGTCTCTGAAACTAAAAGGACCCTCAAGACTGGGATAACAGGTGCTTCAGTACTACTCAGAACTAGTGAATTAAGACTGGGGCCTCCTCAATGTAGGACACTAGAATAATTGTAGAACATTGGTGGACTAAACGAAGGAATCAAGTCCTAAGGCTGAATTTGAATTGTAGATGACAGCTTGGACAGGTTTTGATTTAGAATTAACTAATAAAAAAAGAGTAAAGACACGTATCAGTTCTGCACAACTGAATCTATGATTCACACCCTCCATAAGATGTTAGTGTTTTACTACTCCCAATTTAATTACAAGTTCCTATAAGTAGTGTTCTCAGTTATTTGCATCCCCCTTCAAACCTACTAATAATACCATACAGATAATAAGATGTCAAATATTTGCTGGTATGTTTCTTATCTATCCATGGTTTTTTAGGGTAGAAATTAAAATTTGGAACTTATAAATACAATGCTTAGAATTATTGAAACTTAAAAAATGATGCAATACTATTGTACTACTAATCTACAGGTCAAAAACGGGAAGTATGTCCTAGCACACTATGTTTAAGGAGTCCAGTGTCATTCTGTTGCTCAAATGTGTGTGTGTGTGTGTGTGTGCGCGTGTGCACGCGTGCTGGTATTAGAAGAATAATAAAAATTAAATTTTTAAATTAAATATTGAATGCTTGCATTAAAGGTTGGCTGAAATAATATTAGAAATCTTAATAGCTTCATACATGGACATGAAACCATTTAGGAAAATCACATTTGTCTCTCCAAGAATAGCATCTTCACCATAGAAATATATTTTAATTTTTTTCATAAAACAAATGTTTCATAATATATGCTTTATGTATGTGTATATAGATCGTGTTGATATATCTGTAATATAGATATATAAAACTATATACAATAGTAAGGTTCCTAACAATTCATATGTAAATAGATTTATTCTTATTCAAGTAGCATGGCTGCAATCTCAGGGAAATTTTCAATATGTAGAAATTTCTTTGTGTTGCGAGAATCATACCCTAATTAGAGTATTTTAAATATTCAAAACAATTATTTTTATGTAGAGTTTAATTAAATTAGGCCATTCCTAAGTCATAAAAAATCAGCAATCATCATACAGGAACCTTCCCAAAAGCACTATGTAAGCCCAGTATTAGCAGCAATGGGAGATCTTTTGAGAACCCAGGTAACAGTTAGTGGACAGGACAAACATTCTTATTCCCTAAGACTTTCCTCCTCCACCAATGGATGCCAGGGTGGCTGGGAAGCAAGAGAGAGTACATCTTAATAAGTAGCCTAATTAGGAAGTCTCTGTGCCACTGGGCTCGAGACTTCCCTCACTCATTGAGACAGTGGGACAGCCCAGCATAAGGAAACTCCTTCTTCATCCTTAGCACCGGCAGGGACCAGCGAAGTCCTGGAAGTACCAGATAAACCAAGTAGACCAAAATAAAACAGTTTTACTATACTGGTAATTTTTAAATTATCTTTACTAAAAATCAAAATAGAAATGGGAGTAATCCAGTGTCTCTTCCCTAAGAAAATCTGGGTATAACATGAATTAATGAAAGAAGGCTTTGTTATAATATGAGAATGGGCAATAAGGTCATGAAAGATGGTTCTCTGGAAGTACTTGGTACGTTTTAGAGTATTTAAAATGGTGCTTCATTATGAATTATTGTATCTGAATCAGTTCTTCATTCTTTCTGCTCACTATCTGAGATGAAATAAGTTGCAATGATCTCCTTTAGTTCAAAGACTAAGAATGGTGACTTGGAAATTTAAAACAGACAGAACTTTAATACAAGGAATTAAGTGTCCACAAAACCACTGGAGAACTCCAGGAAAAGTCAGGTCTTTTAAACTCAAAGACATTAATGTACTGACATCTGGAGGTCAGAAAGATACTGCTACAGTCATCACACCTCCATTCAAACAGCCTCTTAGCCTCAGAAAGCTGGTGGGTCTCTGGTGTGGTAGGTATGGATGATGTAACTTTCTGAACACCAGATTTTATGATCTTCCCTTTAGCAAAGGAGAAGAAACATAGTCTCCACATTACGTCTACCTTCCCAATATTAAGTGTAAGCAACTGGAGGAGCCCAAACTGCATCCAAAATTCTCACTTCAAGGCAGTCTGGAAAACAGAATTTTTACCTTTCCTGCTTCTAAAATTAGGAAAAGTAGAAAAGAGATTGAGGAAATCGGTCCACAACATCCAATAAAAATGTTAAGTCTTCACATTTATAAGCTTCTCCACTCTACGCAATGCCAGGGATTCTTCTTGGCCTTGTCTCTAGAACAAGGAACTATTTTGAAACACAGAACCATCTGAATTAATCTCCTACTACTCCCTACCTTAAGTAGGGAACTATAATCCTAGGTACTTGCTTCCTGTCCTTTGGGCATACCAACTTTGCCCATACTTGAGTCATTACCTTTGCCATCCTTCCATGTGGAAAGTTCTTCCTTTGCATTGGCTCATGGTTTATTCTTCATCATTTAGGTAACTGTTCATTTATCATCTCCTAGAAATTTATTTCTTGATATATGAAATTTTAACCATTTTAACTACCTTTCTGTTCTTTTAAACATTTTTCTTTTCTTCATAATATTTATAACTACCACATAGTTTCATTTAATAATAACCTCCCTCTCTTTTTCTCCCTCTTTCTTTTATTTAAGACTTATTTACACTATCATCCAGAACAAAAACATCAGGACAAAAATGTTTTGTTTGGTAATAACAGCAATGTAACTTTTTCTTTCTGCATGTTTTTGTCACTTTTGAAAGTCCAAAGTGATTTCAGATATTTTTTTTAAATATGATAAAATGCAACCTATATTTAAAAAAAATTAGCCATGAACTAACTTAAAGATAAATTACTGTATTTTAAGGAAAAGTAAATTTATAAGAATTTCTAATTCCATTTAAGATCAAATCCTTAAAGAAAACCCTTAAAGAGATGCATGGCAGTGATAAAAGCAGGCAGCATAAAGTGACAGCAGATGTTTTAGGTGGTAAATAGAAAAATAGTAATAAATAAATAAATAAATAAATAAATAAATAAATATTTTTTAAAAAAGAAAAAAACAGAGGTAATAGAAGTTTGAAGTCAGTAGTACATATTCAGATTTTATGAAAAATTTCTCTATTAGTGTGCAGAAATAAGATAGTATTTTTCTATTTGGAATAAATTTTACTCTGCCCAGTCTAAGATTATTTTATAATGACCATTGCAACAGCATCCTATGGATGATTTTCCTTATATATCCATTTAATTATTTATTCATTCATATTTCTTCCAAATATTTATTTCATATCTACTGTGTACCAGGTAATAAAATTGAGATGGATACCATTTTCACATTTCTAGAGCCCATTCTGGTGACCAATTAATGATAAATAATTAAGAAAGTCAATATTCTTAGATTTTTCCTCCTCATATGATATTTCTTATCAAACGCCAGAAAATATGTCACAGGACCAAAAATGCTCTCTGCTCAAACCATCATTTCCCACTAAACGAGTTTACTTCACCAAGGTAGGTCATGGCTGGTAAAGCAGAAATTTAACCAGATAGATTATCTTTAGATAAAGTTATAAATTTCATATTCCAAACACAAGATTCTAGCTTGGAATTCTAAAAAAAATATACAACTTAATTAAAAATTCTAAATTTTTGACAAAGCAGGAGATATTTGATCTTCTTTGCCATAAATTATCCATAAAAGAATAAAGATGAATGCATTGTATTTATCATATTAAACTGGACTAGTACAGAGCTTATCAACACATAGTCTTATGCACATAACTTTTAAAAATATAAAGTTGTCATAAAATTTCTTGAAATTGCCTATTATTTCTAAATTATAAATTATTTTATTATTTCACCTGATAGTCCAAGAATTAGCTTTCTCCAAGACTACTCATAATGTGCATTTGAGATTAGAATAATGGAATCACATACTTTGTGATTATTTAAAACAAAATAAAACAAAAAGAACACAACATGACAGAGTAGTTTCAGAGAAGCATATGACTCTTGACACATCCTAAATTGGTTGCAAATAATAGTGCATTAAGATGCTACTCTCTTACATGACCTAATTCTCCCAAATTTATAGCATTTCCTAGTAACATAGGATTTAATTAAAATATTTTCTAAGAGAAAATGATGGCATTAGAATTATTATAGTAGTTCTACTGGATCGTATAGTCCAAAATCATCATAATATATTAAGAAATCATATATATTTTCACCACATTAAAGTTAATATAGTATTTATTGTTTCTGAAACATGTAAATTCTCTCTTCAAAATGTTTTCCAGTTCCCAGTGACATGCTCAGACATTTTAAAGAATGTCACAATAGAATACACACATACATTATACATGTATATATAACACTTAAAAGAAATTCAAGCATATTAGCTTAATAATCTACTTTCTTCAATATAATTTAACACAAAATTGAAACTGTGTAATTGTCATTAGAAATAATAATAGGGGCCCCTGGGTGGCTCAGTCAGTTGAGCGACCAACTCCTGATTTGGGCTCAGGTCATGATCTCAGGGTCCTAGGATTGAGCCCTGTATGGGGCTCCATGCTCAGCGGGGAGTCTGCTTGAGGATTCTTTCTCTGTCCCTCTGCCCCCCCCCCAACTCACATGCTCTCTCTCTCTCTCTCTAAAATAAATAAATAAATCCTTAATAATAATAATGATAAAAGACACATGACAATATGATATAAATAAAGTTTTAAAGTTACCCATTATAGAACCCTGTGATGAATGGTATTTTAAGGCTGCACAGTGTTATTCACACTTCATCATCTTTTAGAACATAGCTGACATAAAGTCTTAAAATTTAATCTGTAACAACCTCATGCATAAATATTCTCTATTCATCAGTTAAATATACACACTTTGTTAACTAGATCTAATGATGGTGCATTTCTTACTTAATAAATCAAATAATTCCATTTTGAAATTCTAATACATAGAATAGATAGAATAAATCTATCCATATGAATTATTTAGGGCAGCTCTTGCATCTTAATTTGAAGAATATGAGATTCAAAGTGCTTATGACTGCCTGGTTTTTGTGATGATTCAGAAACCCAACTTAAACCTTCCAACTTTATGTCTGTTTTTTATCACTGAACTATAATACCTCTTAAGTCCTATAATCAGAACTTGTTTTTGTTCCTCATTTAATTTTGAAAAACTCAAGAACATACTAGATTCAATCCAGTGTATGTGTCCATGTAGGTGTCTATATATTTCTTGTTCTTTTAAAAAAAATTGCTATATTTTTAAAAATTTGTCAAAATTTTGAAATAATTCAGACTTAGGAAAAAGTTACCAAAATAGTACAGAAATCCCAGATTTCAAAAATGTGCTAACATTTTACCATATCATTCTCTCTCTCTCTCTCTCTCTCTCCTTCTCTCTCCCTCCCCTACCCTAGATGGATAGATGGATAGATGGATAGATGGATAGGTAATAGATCTATTTATAATTTTTCTCCAATGTGTGAAAGTCAGTTGTAGACATGATATTCCTCTACCTCTAAATACTAAAGTGTCTATTTCCTGAAACCAAGGACATTCTATTCTATAACCACTGATACAATGATATTATCTAAATTAAAGAGATTCACGTTTCATCGATTATCCAAAGAGTGCACTTTATAACAGAAGAAACAAAGTATCTGGTTTAGTATCTAATCCAGGTTTGTGTGTTTCATTTAGTTTGCACTTTATTTAGTGCGCTTTATAACAGAAGAAAAAAAATATCTGGTTTAGTATCCAATCCAGGACTGTGTGTTTCATTTAGTTTGCACTTTATTTCAAAAAATATTTTTGACATTTATGTTTATTTTAGAAAATATGCATGATAAAGACAACAAAATCTATATTCCTTTGAAATTTAGATGTACTTTTCCATATTTTATTTTGTCTGTAAGAATTCTAAGGTATTTTATAATCTACTTTTCCCACAAGTTACAGGGACACAGTTAAGAACTTTACAAACACACATACACAGAAAAAACAGGCATAAACTTGAACTTTCCCATGAAAATGGGGCATATTGTCATTCCAATCATAGATATTACAAATTATTAAATAGTGTCTTTAAATGCTTATTTTTTTCCCTTTTTTCTCAACTATAAGCATTTATACAGCAAGAAATACTAGAAATATTAGGAATATTAATACATAAGACTTAGTCCTTTCTTTCTTTGCTTACTTCTTGTGACACCTTGTGTTACCTCTTACGTAAAGATCCCTCCTCCATGACTAAGTAGAACTTCTCTTCAGCGCTCAGCTAGCTCATTGGTACATATCCATGTGAACTTTCATTGACATTACTACAGTCTTTTAACATCCTGTAACATGTATTTCATCCTGGTTTAAAACTTATATTCTTACTGAAGAACTAGAACATTGTAGGTATATTTTATCTGAATATCTTCAGTACTATGCAAAGTGCCTTCATATGTTCATTTGTAATCATTAATGAGGGTGTATACATGTTCAACATACCTCATTGAGCCATAAGGCAAGGAAGCTATATATACTTATGTTCAAAAGTTTCTCATGTTTACAATTACTTTATTGTATTTCTTTGAAAGCTACTTGAGAGTAAAGAATATAACTCTGATAATCTAGTCCTTCTGGTAGTAAAGGTTTTAAGACTGTAAAGATTCATGAAAGCCACTGTTCTGATCATATCAGCTACTTCTGACAGTGTACTCCAAAAGTCAATCTGTCACTTGTGAAATAATTGTTGATAGTACTTCAGGAAAAGGGATTGAGTTTATCATAAAAAAGAAAAACATCCAATAGAAACCTTGTGAAATCTGTTCTTTTCTACTCAGTGTTACATATTTTCCTAATATTTCTGGTAGAAGAATCTGAGGTTACCTAGGTGGGCAGAGCAGTATATCTGATAGTCAGTGGATGAGATATTTGAGGAAAGATGAAAACTTCCTTCATAAGGCACCCAGAACACAATGTACTCCCAGTTTGCCTCCCACATCTTTAGCCATTTCTTCTCAGGCCTTTTGCTGGTTTACAGCATCTCACCAACTTCAAAATGTTGGAGTGTGTCATCAATCTCAGGCTTTGGACCTCTGCTATATTTCACACAGTCCATTGGTCATGTCACCCAGTTCCATGTTCTCACATTCTTTGGGTCTTTAGGAGGCTTTTGCTGAACTCTTTCCTATACTAATATACTTCAAAATTTAATTGCCACCCTGCATTCTCTCTTTTTTGGCTTTATTTTCTTCATCATTTATTATGTCACCATCTGACATATTGTAAATTTTACCTTTATTTAAAAATTTTCTCTCTTCCTCAATTATGTTGATATTTTGCTATTCATATCTTAGCATATAATATCTTCTCCAATAATATTTATTAAATATTAAATGAGGCTTTCAGTTCCTCTTAAAAAGCACTGTACATAGTCCAAAACAGTGTTTACATTCAAGGACACACCGGAGCCAGCCCTGAATTTATTTCAAATCAAAAACCCTTCTTGCCCATTTTTTAAGTCATGTATGTTATAAAAGTCAAAATGGACATTCTTTCCTTTTACTTGACATTTGCTGAATTTGAAACAATGTCTGGGCTTACAAAAGTCTGGTCCAAATTTTCTCAGAATAAAATTATTGGCAGGATTCTTAAAAACACTATTTTTGCTTTATTTATAATACTGCATTGACAATTTATTTTGTAGACAACAAAGGCTATGAAATAAAAATATAGGTACTATAATCACATAGGTCACAGAGGTACTATAATATACTAATAAAATTAATACATTAGCAAAAGACCCAGAATAGCCAACATAACACTGAATAAGAACAGAGTTGGAGAATAATACTTCCTGACTTCATGGCTTACTATAAAGCTACAGAATTCAAGAGAGTGTGGCCCTGGTAAAAGAACAGACAAATAGATCAATGGAACAGAATAAGATTGCAGAAATAGACCCACCTAATATAGTCAACTAATCTTTGACAAAGAAGTAAAGGCAATACAATGAAGCAAAGATACTCTTCCCAATAAATGGTGGTGGAACAGACATTCACATTCAAAAAAAAAAAACAAAAACAAAAACAAAAACAAAAACAAATCTAGTCATAGAACTTATACCTTTCACAAAATTATCTCAAAATGGATCACAGACTTAAATGTGAAATGTGAAACTATAAAACTCCTAGAAGATAACATAGGAGAAAAATTAGATGACCTTGGATATGAGGACAACTTTTTAGATACAACACCAAAACCCAATTCTTTAAAGAAATAGTTAATAAGCTAGACTTTGTTAAAATTAAAAATTTCTGCTCTACTAAAGACATTTTCAAGAGAATGAAGGAAGAGAAGCCACAGACTGGGAGAAAATAGCTGCAAAGGAAAAATCTGATAAATGAATGTTATCCATAATACAAAAAAAGATCTCTTAAAATTCAACAATAAGAAAATAATAAGAATAAATTAAAAATTGGGCCAAAAATCTTGACAGATATCTCACCAAAGAAGATATACAAACGGCAAATAAGAATACAAAAAGATGACCAACACCATAGGTGATCAGGACATTGCAAATTAGAACAATGAGATATCACTATAGACATATTAAAAATGGCCAAAATCTGGAACAATGACAAAACAGAATGCTGCTGAGGATGTGGAGCAATAGGAACACTCTCTCACTCCTGGTAGGAATGCAAAATAGTACAGCCACTTAGCAAGAGTCTGGTGGTTTTGTACAAAACTAAGCATACTCTTACCATAAAATCCAGCAACCCTGCTCCTTGGCATTTACTTAAAGGAACTGAAAACTTACATCCACTCAAAAGTCTGCACAAGGATGTTTACAGCAGCTGTATTCATAATTGCCAAAACCTGGGAACAATCAAGATGTCCTTCAGTAGGTGAATGGATAAATAAACTGTGCTGTATTCAAATAATGGAATATTAGCACTAAAAAATGAGCTACCAAGCCAACGAAAGCCATGTAGAAAACTTAAATGCATATTAGTAAGCGAAAGAAGACAATCTAAAATTCCAACTACATGACATTCTGGAAAAGGTAAAACTAGGGAGACAGTAAAGAGATCAGTGGTCTAGGAGTTGTGGAGAGGAGGGTTTGGATAGGCTGAGCACAGACGATTTTTAGGGCAATAGAACTACTCTGTATATACTATACATAGTAGCATAGGCAACCATTTCTCAACCCAACAATAAAAGATAAAATGGAAAAATCTTCAAGAGATGAAAACCAATTAAAACTGTGTGGCAGCTAAGGTAAAAGTAGTAGGATGGTTGTCACACACACTATAAATACCTCTGACTGAATTAGATAATAACGAGATTAAATAAATCTATTATTCCCTATCACTAGAAACTAAAAATAACTATCACATACACTAGTCTCCTGTCTTCTTTTATTCACTGTTAAAAACTCTTATATTAAAAAAGGTATTTGTTGTATACAAGTACTGTAACTAAATCATTCTTTAAAATTATTTAGGGAAGAGGCACCTGGATGGCTCAGTCAGTTAAGCCTCTGCCTCAGCTCAGGTCTTGATCCTGCCCCAACAGGCTCCCTGCTCAGCGGGGAACCCGCTTCTCCCCCTGCTTCTGCTCTCCCTCTCTCTCTCTCTAATAAATGAAATCTTAAAAAAAATATATTGGGGGGAAGAACTGATGTAGCTTTGAAATATAGGTGAGGTTCAGTGGGGTGCAGTCTGGATAAATAAAATCTTTTAAAAAAATATTTGGGGGAAGAACTGATGTAGCTTTGGAATATAGGTGAGGTTCAGTGGGGTACAGTCTGGATAAATAAAATCTTTTAAAAAAATATTTGGGGGAAGAACTGATGTAGCTTTGGAATATAGGTGAGGTTCAGTGGGGTGCAGTCTGGAACCAATGACCAAAAAAATTTAATTCTTGAGACGTCTTTGGTGCAAAATGGTGGTTTATTAAAGCAGCGGGACAGGAGCCCTGGGCAGAAAGAACTGGTGCCCGGGGTTGTGAGGGGTGGCTGGTTATATACTATGGGGTTGGGGGAGGTAAGGAAAAGGGAGATTTCAAAAAGATTTTCATATGTTAAAGAAGACTCACAGGATACCAGAGGCCTTGCCATTGTCACGTTAAGGTTGTTTTTCCCTCCAGCAAGGCATTAACAGTAAGATAGTTGGGAGCTTCCTGGAGGAACATTATACTCTGCCTGCTGCGAGTACCTGTCAATGGGCTGTAGATTATAAGGACATTTAATTATAGCTACATTTCCTTCTAGAAGTTAGGTTATTGATGGAAATGCTTTGTTCTTGTAAATTGCTAAGACATTTGTAAACTGAGGGAGACTCGGGTCCTGCAGGATTGTGATCTCTAAGTTACTATTTGTTTTTCCTTTCCTTAGCTTTAGGGCAGCCAGGAATCCCGGAGGTCACATATATCCTATAGTAGGGAGGAGTTGTGGGGTGTCAGATATTGCTTTGTCCTCAGCTTGCCTTCTGTTCCCTCATCAGAGTGAGCACTAATGTAAACTACTTCCTTTGGGTGATTATGATGTGTCAGTGTAAGCTGATCAACTGTAGCAAATGTGCCACTCTGGTGGGCATCTTGATAATGGGGGAAGCTGTGCATGTGTGGGGTAGGGAATATAGAGGAAATCTCTGTACTTTTCTCTCAATTTTGTTGTGAATCTAAAATTGCTATAAAAAATAGTCTTAAAAAACTAACTAAATAAATACTTTGGACCCAGATTTAAGGAATCTGAATTGAATTAGCCAAGTTTATGAGGCCAATCCCAAACTAACATGTAAATTATAATTACTTTTTGCATTGGGAGAGTGCAGGGTTGGGGTGGGGGAGGAAACCATTCGACTTGTTTTAAGCGAAAATGCAAATGACTATGAGAGAAACACTCTACCAAATTCTAATTATCAGCATAGGTGGTGAAATTGTGATTATCTCCTAGAGGGCCAAGGAATTAGCTAACGTGATTTCTGTATAGTAGATGTTAACTCTCACTATGTGTAGTATCGTTTCTTTATGTGATATCTTACTGCAATTACTATTTCTAATTCTTTAAACTCAAACCAAATTCAACTTAATCCTATCTAAGGCACTAAATTAGTGCTTTTTCATATGATTTTTGAATATGTTTAACTGTCATATGTTTAACACCTATTAAAAATAAGCTTCATATCTACTAATATCTGATGAGTACAAATGATCACCCAAGCAAAGCATCCCTACTATATTTTCCCTGCCTGAATTTTAGGAGGTCCCTGGACAATAATATAAGAAGGACAGATACTTTCACTGCCCAATTCTTCAAGGTTGGCTGTGTCCTTGATATATCCAACAGATCAATACTTGGCAGCCTTTAGTGCATGTCTGTTTTCTTAGAATATCATCATCATTAACCTCTATACCTCTATTTCTTAACCATATCCAAACAGTAAAAATGTCTTTCATATGTTCAATCAGATTTTAGACTTCTGACCTATGCCAGTGGAAATGTTGAGTATTTATCACATTTTTTTAGGCTTCTACTCAATTCCACACTACTTGTCAATGCACAAACGTAAGGGTTTTCTGTTGAAAGTCCAAACTCTGGGCTCCATAAGGCTTTTAACATTATTATTTACATCATCAGAGCTCTCCACTAAAATCCTCAGTATGTTAGGATGTGTACTCGTAATCTGTACTATATGCCAGCCCCCACATTAGATTCTGGGCACTTACAGGGGAATTAGTCATGGATTTAAACTCCAAGGAGCTTAATAATAACACCTCTGTTTATAAAGCTCTTTCACACATATTATTTTTATTTAATCCTCACAATGTCTTTTTACTAATATTTTACTAATATTACACTGTGGTCTACTGAGTTATAATTGAAAGCGAATTGAAGTAGTGATGTCGAAAATTTAACCTAGAGGAGATCATCAGAATTTCACCAAGTAATCAGAATTTGGTAGAGTGTTTCTTTTATAGTCATTTGCACACATAAAAGAAGTTGTTACACAATGGCATATCATTTCTAAAATAAATAACGGCTATCCATTTCCTCTTTTGTGTTCTCACTTATTTTTGAATTTTTTTATAATAGACATATATTGCATTCATGGTCAAGATTTTACATATATCTTGTTCTCACACGCTTAAGTAGACACTTTGTTCAGAGAAGCCAAATGAGGTCATACAGATCTACTTACTAATGACTCTGTTGCCAACAAAAGTAATTGACAGATTCCCTGACCCCCTACAATCTAAAACAGACATTCCCCAATAAATTGATTAAAAAGTTCCAATCAAAGTTTTCCCAGGTTGCTTTCCCCACACACAAAAAAAAACTATTATTTGTTTTATATACATTCTAGTACAAACAATGCTTCAATTACAATTTTCTCTATAAAACAATCCAAATAAACAAAACTATTTATTTATTTATTTTAAAGATTTTATTTATTTATTTGTCAGAGCGAAAGAGAGACAGCAGCAGGCAAGGGAGAAGCAGGCTGCCAGCCCCTAGGATCATGACCTGAGCCGAAGCAGACACTTAATGGACTGAGCCACCCAGGCGTCCCAACAAAACAATTTAATCATACTTCTATATACGTTTCCCATAGTAAGTAGTCTATTAATCTATCACTCTATCAAACATTAATAAACAATCTAGCAATTGCTATTTTTTATTGTTAATAGCATTTAAATAAAAATAAGTACCTGAAAGTTAAAATCATTTTACTGGCAATTTTGCTCAGTTACAAAAATAAAAACGCACTAGTGCAAACAGTTAGATCACACTAGTTTTACAATAATTATTTGCAGGTTAAGAAAAAACAAACTGACAGATCACAGAAAAAATAAGAATTATATTAAAGTAAATTGACTGAAATGAGCTCAATTCAACTCGTTTTACCACTAAAAATGAAGAAAATTGACTGGAAATATTTTATTGTGCTATAAGTGAAAGTACACAGAATTTATGAGTATGTAACTTCCCTTCCTTGTGATATGTGTGAATGTGTGTACATTTATGCATGTGTGTTCATGTTTGCATGTGAATCTGGCTTTTTTTTTTTTTTCTTCTTCTTCTTCTTTCTTAAAGGAAAACCCCTTGAGTCCCTACAAGTGAAGCTGTGTCACTGTAAAATAAAGGATTAGGCAATTGGTGGTAAGATTTTGATAACAGTGGTGAAATTCTATGATCCTAAAGAGGGAGCTGCTTTTTAAGGCTTAGCCAAGATAAACAGTGGTTTGAGAAGCTGGGGTTTCAATGTAAGAAAGACTCCACAGGCCTGCTGTTACTAAATGCAAAGCAAATAACAGAAGCAGGTTGAATGCACTCCATGGGTTTTTGAAAGTAACTTGATTCATAATAAAACAGTGCTTAAAATCGTGAAACTTCTTTTTCTCTTCCTCTGGAAAAACTGCATTGCGCTTACTGAGGTATTGTTATTGTTCGAAAAAACAGTTTTATAAAGAAATGTATTAGAATCAAGCAAATAGATCAACTAGTGTTATCACTTATATAAGAAAATATGCTACCATAAAAACACCCTTAGGCCTTTCTCCGATTCTGTATTTTGGCTTCTAAAATTAAAGCACGGTTCAAAGTAATACAAACAGAGCCACCCTCAAAAGGCTTTGCCTTTATTAAGTCCCCTTCTCTCCATGACAAAATTATCTTCTCCCTCCTGCCTCTAAAAAGCAATCTCATCCTAGAACATTTCAACAGATGCTACCTTTCCTATCGCTCTTGGCTCGAAAAGACTGCCTAATACTGAAATATATTTAAGGCTGACTCTGAAGTCAGACATCAGATTTTACTCTTTCAAAATTCACTTTGCCTGTCAATAATTCCAGGCTTACATCTAAGAATTTCTCCATTGGGAGTGAGAAATATCAAATGTCTAATATGAAATTGCCCCCTAGTGGAACAAAAAACTCTCATGATAACCATCTTTAAGAATATGGGTCAAATCAGTTGTGGTAAATTTATTTCAGTTCTCTTACTTTCTGCGAGGGGTAGGGTTGTAAGAGAACATAATAATCAATGTTAGTAATTATATCTTGCCCTTTGTAAAAGAGTAGCAATCAAATTCTACATCTCAATCAGGAGAATCTGCTGGGGCAGGAACAAGCTCCTTAACCTCCAGCCCTCCTACTTCCTTTATCCCTCACAATTATTTTCTTAAAATTGTGTTCAATTTGACACATGAAATATACCATAAAGGAAAAATAGTAGTATCCTATTAAAGGACACAATGTGCCCCAATTAAAGATTCTATCCATCCTCATTAATACATAATCAATAACATTTTGTTTGCAAAATTAAGTCAATATGATAAATTTAATCCTTAACCAAATGATTAACATGACTTTTTAAGATGACAGAAATATAATCTTTTCCAAAACATCTTAAAGAATTCCATTTTCCAAAGAAAATTTTCTTTAATATAAATAACCGGCCTGTAAAAAACACTATAGGGGGAATCTATTTTTTAATGAAGTAATTACTTAAGTCTTAAATCTTAAAATACTGTTTTCCAAATAATTAGCAATTTCAAAATATTTTGAAAGAAAATGTATAAATAATTTCTGCTTTCATTCTACATGAAAACACAACTCGTGGATACCCTTACTAACTAGAAAAGACACAAAACCAGTAAAATCAGTATGTTATCTCAATTCCAGTAATTATTAGACACTGTTGTAAGGGACTTGTAGTTGATAATTAATAAAATTGATGATCCATTAGCATTCTTAACATATACCATTTTGTTCCTTTTTCTCATTCTTTTATTTTTCTTTCTCTTCTTTCTGATTTTTTTCTTTTAAAAATCTTTCCTCATTTTCTTTTTCCTACCAAAGAGCTAGTTAAAGCCTTAGGTTTTTTTTTTTTTTTTTTTTTTTTTTTTACATCATATTTCAGACATTGAATATTTGATTCAAACTGAAATTCTAAACAGCAATAATACCGAATTCACATCAGTCTGTGATCATGACTATGCTTTCATTATTTCATCTGTATTCTTTGGCCATAATACCTTGAAGTATTTGCAATAATACTATTGTAGTCATTCCTAAACATATATATAGTATAAAAACAGAATAGTACAAAGTAACATTTTTTTTAAAGATTTATTTATCTGAGAGAGAGAGAGAGTGTGTGTGCACACATGCACATGGGGGGGAGGGGCAGATGGACAGAATCTTCAAGCAGACTTCCCTCTGAGTGCAAAGCCCTATATGGAGCTCCATTTCAGGACCCAGGAGAGCATGACCTGAGCCAAAACCAAGAGTCAGACACTTAATAGACTGAGCACCCAGGTGCCCCAGAAGTAGGATTTTAGATTTAGATCACACAACAGGTTTCTACTAGATTTCGTACCATGGGTAATAGTACTGCTTGCCCTACTGAACTGAGCCATAAACAGAAGCTAGGGATGCCTGGGTGACTCAGATGGTTAAGCATCTGCCTTCGGCTCAGCTCATGATCTCCACGTCCTGAGATTGAGCCCTACATCAAGCTCCCAGCTCAGTGGGGAGCCTGCTTCTCCCTCTCCCTCTGCCTCTCCCACTGCTTGTGCTTTCTCTGTCTCTCTCTCAAAGGAATAAACAAAATCTTAAAAAAAAAACAAAAAACAAAAAACAACACTACAGGAGCTAGACATGGATGTGGTAATAAAACATAATGTGTATATAGAAGGATATTTTCAATAGAAAAGATGAATAGAGACCTATGGGAGAGCCATGTGCAGAGATATCTATTTGTATTTTTAGTTACTTTTCTGGACTAAACATGGTTCATGCAAAAGAAGAGAGTCCTAACCAATGTGAAAGAGCAGAGCTGAAAGCGTGACTCATTAATTTTATCTGCTTATAGTCACCAACACAAAAGCATTAGGAACAGGAACTAAAATACACATTCTTTGGCAAGAGTGATTAAATGACCTGGTGATAGGCTTAAAACATAGGAAATAGAAAAAAGTTAAACGTGCATTTTCATATTACTAAATCTGAAAGTCCCAGGAATCTCTATTTCTTTATATCTTGTTCCAAATGTTTTGTGTGTTTATCATTTTCACCCAGTGTTTTTGAGACAAAATCTATTTAAAAATTAATTTTATAGACCAGAAATTAGAAGATGAATTTTCTACATAATTGTTCATTGTTTGCCCAATGCTCTTTACTGGAAAATCCCTAAAATTTCCACAGCTTAATTACAGAGGGAGTGCCTAGCCAATATTCAGGATTGTGTGTAGCAAACGGAGTCTTTAGTAGTGAGATACATTACACATGAACAATGGGTCTTACAACGTACAGTTTCAGTGCAGTAGTATTAACTCATTGACATGTCTTAACAATCAACGGTCAATTTAAAAAGTGGAACGATGATACATAAATCCTAGAAATTATGAAAAATGGGCTTATACTTGCACAACTCAAATAGTAAGGACATATTTAGTAAAAGGAAAGCATACTACTCTAAGTCTGCCATATTGTAGGTTAAGGAACAATAAAAATAGTAATGATTAGTGTGTAAACTACATGGAACACACAGCACAATTTTGAATGATGTGAATAACCATGGGTGATAGCTGTAGATTAACCAGAAATGGAAAAATAAGAAATTTAATAAAAATCATTAAATTGAATTATGATTAGAATTAACTGGCTTATAACAGTTTGTTGAGAAACAGATTCCTACTAATAAATAAATGCATATATCAGTCCAGGTAGTGAGATCCTACGTTATGTAAGATTTTTCAACATAGGCACCATGTTGACTCAGAAAAGCAGTATACTGCTTACCACAATTAATGCTCTCAACAACAAATCCTTTGCTAAATTGGTTTTTAAATTCTACATGGGACGCCTGGGTGGCTCAGTCAGTTAAGCAACTGACTCTTGGTTTCAGCTCAGGTCATGATCTCAGGGTCCTCAAGCCTCGAGTTGGGCCCACCTTGACTCCATCCTCAGTGCTCAGCGGGGAGTCTGCTTGAGATTCTCTCTCTCCCTCTCCCTCTGCCCCTCCAACCACTGTCGCACATGTGCGCACACATGTTGTCTCTCCCTCTAAAAATAAATCCTAAAAAAAGCAAATTCTACAAAGGTAAGGTAAAATAGAATACTGAGTAGGTATATTCAGTACACTGAATTTAGGTATTTGCATTTCCTTTAATACTTTTTTATCTGCAGGTTGGTTTGGTATTTTGTTCACTTATTTATTGATATTTGTACCAGGCTTGCAATTTTTTAATGGACTAATGTAATGTTAAATGTAGCAAAAAGAAGACTGTATTGTAACATAAAGTAATAAACTGAGAAAATTGAAAAACTCTTATGAGACAAATTAGAGGTAGTTTGGTTAGGAGGTACAGCCTGTGAAGCCAGACGACCTGGGTTTAATTTAGCTCCAGCACTTACTAGCTAGGTGACGTTGTAAAGGATATCTAATCATGCTTTGCCTCAGTTTCCTCATTCGTAAAATGAGAATATAATTCTAAATGTCCTTCTTTGCAGGACTGTCATGAGAATTAGATGAATTAGTGATCTAGAGCACTTGACGCAGTGCCCAGCACATGACAGAAATAATCAGGAAATGTTAGGTCTTATTATACAATCGTATTACTCATTTTCCTGTCTTTGACAATTTTTACAAAATGCTTTAAAATCATGACAGACAGAAATTTTAAATAAAACTTATTGAAACAATTGTAATAACATTCTTCTAAAATCTAAATTAGATGTTAAAATTTACAGACTGGCACAGCCAATGACCAAATAGTATATTCCAACTCCAAATTCATATTCCTAAAATTCATATTTACTCAAACTGTTTAGAGATCTGGCATCTTTACTTCCTCTTCAGGGGGTCTTAGTTCTTATTGAACCTATCAGATTGTGCTTTCTTGTTAGCAAGAAATACACATAATCCTTTTTTTTCCCCTAACTTCATATCAACCTGCTAATTGATGTTAGTGAACCGCCTTAGTATAGACACTTAAGTATAGACAGTTTTTAGAAAAAAATTTATAATGCTAAATAAGCATCAGGAATTATAACCAATATTCCACAAAATTCAATGTATTTTTGAGAATCTCTAGAGACTACAAGAGAGGAAGGCACAGATGTGATGAATATACCCAAAGCAGAAATGTCTAAATCAGTCGAAACATTCAAAGTAAAAATGGACATTTCAGAGAGACTTGCAGATGCTTGCTCTATATGTCAATATGTCTATATAGCATCTTCTGCTCTCCTTATGGCAAAAGGTATCAAACTGGATTATAACCACTGAGTATAAACCTGCTATCAACAACATGAAGCTGAGACTATGTGTTGTGCCCACTTTTACACCTGTAGGGTTGGCTCAGTTGGAATAGGTACTTAACAAATATTATGACGTAATGGATTAATGACATCAATTATTAAAATGCCTGACACCTGTTATATTTTAAAATGAATACAAAATAGCTGATCACCTCAAAAATTCTGACACTAAATAAATACAGCTTTTAACCCCACCTTTATGTCATTCTACTCAATACGTTTGTTTGTTTGTTTTTTCCAGAGGTCTGGTGCATGAAAAGTCAAGCAGTAAGACTGTCAACACTCAGAAAGGTCAATACTGATCTAGTGCTTATATCAATTTTAATAAAGTAATACAAATTTTGGCTGAAATCAAATACAAAAATACATTCTTATAATCTCTGTGTGTGTGAATATTTGCACAAAATATTTTCATCCTATGGAGGCAGTAGGCCAAAAGAGTTTATTTTTTACATTTTTTGTTGTTTGACGCCAGAAAATAATAATTGCAGAAATATCTGTGCAAAATACATGCTGTTTCTGCATATGTGATGTTTGGGTCAAATTTAAACTTTGCATGTGAATTTTGGGAGCAGTAACTAAAATCTGAACATCCACAACAACTTTAAAACAAGAGATTCTCCTAGGAAAACTAGTCTAAATATGCCTATCATTCTGTAATGTGACGTGTTTCTAATTTTTCACACAGTCTTATTAAAAATTGTGTGAGTACATACTATAATTTAGGAGGGCTTTCTTTTCATATGCTTGGCATCTCCAGAGGAGTTAATATTTGTTCTGTGGATCAGTGAGCACTAGAGATAAAATTAAAGCTAATGCGTAGATCTCTTTTTCATCTAAGAAATCCCTTCTAAGCCTCATTGACTGAAGGCCCAGTGTATATTACAGGATGTGGGAAACAAAGGAGGAAAATAAAAATGAAATGTCCGGAAAAACAATCCTGCAATTCAGTTTCCCAGTTTCTGTAATTTAATTTTATATACTAACTTGCTCTTCCTACTAAATATGCATTTTTTTAGTCTTCTATAAAAACAAATTAAGAAATATACAGATTTGTTTGTATGTTCTCGAGCACCTCGTTCACCACAAAAAAGAAATTAAAAGAATTAATAATTCAGGTATTACAAAGCACTGTAAATATTAGGATAGCTTTTTTTAAAGGAATATTCATTCTCATTTTCATTTGAAATGCACTTAGGTAGTTACAGTAATGTTTACAAAATACTCCACTGGGGGCGCCTGGGTGGCACAGCGGTTAATCATCTGCCTTCGGCTCAGGGCGTGATCCCGGAGTTCTGGGATCGAGCCCCACATCAGGCTCCTCCGCAGGGAGCCTGCTTCTTCCTCTCCCACTCCCCCTGCTTGTGTTCCCTCTCTCACTGGCTGTTTCTATCTCTGTCAAATAAATAAATAAAATCTTTAAAAAAAAAAAAAATACTCCACTGAGTTGGGTTTGTGTGTGTGTGTGTGTGTGTGTGTGTGTGTTTAACCACAATTTATATGACAGTCACATGGGACACAAGTTCAGGAAAATATGTTCTTATTCTTGTTTAGTAAACTTCCTACGTACACAGTAAGAGAATTTACAATTATGTATTTTAACATTTCTGTGAAGATAAAAAGTTGGCTATTTGTACGGAGAGTTTTTAAAAATATGTTGAGCAAATCACTTCTGTGTGGATATACTTCCATTGCATAATAGGACTTTTTGCTTACATTTTCTAAAAGATGTTTCTCAATTCTATGGAAAATTATTTCAAAAATCGTGAATTAGACAGAATCTGGATTTTTTTTAAATATTTTATTTATTTACTTGAGAGAGAGCAAGCACGAGCAGGGGGAGGGGCAGAGGGAGAAGCAGACTCCCCACTGAGCAGGTAGCCTGATGGGCTCGATCCCAGGACTCTGAGATCATGACCTGAGCTGTAGGCAGACGCTTAACTGACTAAGCCATCCAGGCGCCCCCAGAATCTGGATTTTTAAGGCAATGTTTTATTCACTTTAAATGCTTAAAATAAGAAAATATTTTATTGTTAAAGTCCAAAACACTATCTGGCATAATACTCTGCATCTCGCAAAAGATTACAATAAATGTTACATAAGAGATCTATTCTTATCAATACTTTTTCCAGTAATCAGCATTTTGAGTAGATAGCAGAGCATCTGGAAATTTCTGAAATGTACATATATATGTGTGTGTCTGTGTGCATACATAAAATATTTAAACATTTATCATACATATTACAAGGTAAAGAAGGTATAACCATTTATAACTCTTTAGTGTGGTGTAACTACTTGAGGACCTAGGCTTCCTTCCTTTGGAAATTATTTGGAAGAACTCATGCCTGCCTTTTAAATATCTCCTTATAGGCTGACTAATCTCCTAGTATTTCAGGTTAATTTTTAATACTGAATATAAAAGGTAGAGCAATTTTAAATTAATGAGGAATAGGTACATTCAAAGGGGAGGAGAGAAATATGACACCTAAAAAGCAAGGGGGCCCTAGCCTATGTTACAATGAAGGCAAAGGCAAGCTATCTTGATCAGGTATCCACAGGAGACATGAAAGTTTAAAAAAAAAAAAAAAAAAAAGTCTAACAATGATAAAACTGGAAGGAGGCAAGCACTTAGCCATTATGTAGTGGTGACCAGGGATACACTGCCAATTTAGACAATGTCTATAACATGCCAGGCAAACCACTGTCATCTACCTCAATATTGAAATCATAAATACATAAATACAGTAAAATACAGATACGTTGAGTTATCTGAATCATTCATCATTCATATAATGGCATGGCATTTTACAAATAAAAATAATGTCTTTAGGAATATTAGTGTACCTGTTGTTAGGAATAAACATCATGTGTGGGATCTCATCAAAATCCAGTTTTATTTTAACTCTACTGTCCATTTATAATTCATTCAATAGAGAAAGCTTTTCCCCTGCTACTAAAGTTCTTAAAGCTCCAGGATTATTTATGTGAACTCTTAAACAATACACAGGCCCATGGCCTCTCTGAGATAGACAGTAAAGAGTAAATCAGCACTTAAAATGGCCCAGTCCAAGATAGCAAGCAATGTTTATCCAGTGGAAAGCCACTTACTTCGTCCCAGCAATGGTCAATAGTTGGCTGGCAACCTACTTTGGGACAAGAGACTGTGATTTGCCAGGCCTCTCCACTCTCCTTATTATTCTCAGGATGTCTCCAAAGCAGAGAACATCTCAGACTCTCCAAGTGATCCTGTTGGAACCTATTTTATCTACATTTGAGATAAAGGCAAGAGTACCCTCCACTTTTCTCTCTTCGGTGAAGTAACTCCCCTCAGGAAATCTATTCACAAATGCCAACTACTCTTTCTGTCAATGTATTATGCTCCTCCAAATGAGGCTTGTTTCCTTTTGCTTGATTTTAAGAGTCATTAAAAGCTTCAAACTTGGGGCGCCTGGGTGGCTCAGTGTCCCGGGATTGAGCCCCACATCGGGCTCCCTGCTCAGTGGGGAGCCTGCTTCTCCCCTTCTGCCCTGCTTGTGCTCTCTCATTATCTCTCTCTCTCTCTCAAATAAATAAATAAAACCTTAAAAAAAAAAAAAAAACTTTGAACTTTTTGGGTCTCTACTGCACATGTTCAGTGGTCATTCAGATAAGCACTATAGTTTTGAAAATATTAAGTGGGGAGATAAATATAGCTCTACATCATGTCTATACTGTAACCCTTCATCTCTTACTATTCTAGCATAAGCCCCTCCCCACTAAAAGAGAAAAAGAAAAGGAATATGAGTATCCTGAGCCCAGCTTCTTTATCACTACAACTATGACACTATGGTCTTGGGGCTAGACAGAGACTGAGGTCAGAGAAGACCTAGTAGGAAACAAGATTTAAGGCACTGACACCAAACAGACTTTGCTTCTAACACAATCTCAAGTCTGTATGAAAACTTTCAAACTCATCTTGCTAAGATTGAGTTTAATTAAGATTTGTTCAGTCTTGACCTGCAGGTTAGGTGATTCAGTCCACATTTTACTCTGGCATTTTGATCTTTTTCTCACTAGGGAACACACTGAAGAAAAATAGTATTTACTAAACTTTATATTGGAGAGATATATAATCCCAACTCCACAGTGGATTAGAATTGTAATCCTGATTGCCCCTCTTAAATTACTCTGTTTCCCAAATGTAAAAATAAAGCAATCAGGTTTACTTTGCACAATTAAATACAATAACTTTCATGAAAGAACCTAGAACAGAGCATTCTTTCTTCCTTTCCTCCTTCATTTGTTCAGTTTTTTTTTTCCTTTCTGCCTTCTTTTTCTACTTTTCTTCCCCTTTAAGTTTTCCTTCCTTCTTTCCTTCCTTCCTTCCTTCCTTCCTTCCTTCCTTCCTTCCTCCCTTTCTTTTTCCCTTCCTCCCTCCCTTCCCCAACCCACCCTCTTTTCTTCCCTTCCTTCTCTCTCCCCCTCTACCTTAGATTTTTTAGGATATTTCTTCTGCTTTTTAAAATCATATCATACGGGCGCCTAGATGGCTAACTCTTGGTTTTGGTTCAGGTCATGACCTCAGGGTCATGAGATGGAGCCCCACGTTGGGGCCCCATGCTGGGCATGGAGCCTGTCTAAGATTTTCTCTCTCCCTCTCCCTCTGCTTGCCTCTCTCTGCCTGCACACATGCTCTCTCTCTCTCTCTAAAAAAAAGAAAGAAAAGAAAAAAGAAAAGAAAAGAAAAGAAAAGAAAAGAAAAGAAGAGAGAAATTAAAATCATACTATATATGCCCAGAAATGCATAAAATTTTGTTTTTTTAATAATGTGAAGAATGAAATTCTGACCATATTTATGTCCAAATACCTAACAAACTCTCAATTTACTTAGTTTAATGAGGAAATAATTTTAAAATGAATCTCAAATATAAACCTAACAGGTAAATTATATTTTGTTTTTATTTGCTATCGATCTCACATTGAAACAAGTGTGTTAAAATGTGTAGTAAAATTGGTCATTGCATTAATATCTATTGCAAATAACAAATTTAGTCAATAACATCTAATTATTATGATTGCATTAGATTAAATCTAAAGGAACTATAATTACAGCATGGGTACAATGAAAGCTTTTGTATTACACAGCATTTCAATATTTTATTAGGATGCATTCAGTCATCCTCTGGCTATGCTATGAAATGCAGTGATTCTTCTTTAATGTAGATTAATTAGAATGAAATTATAAATGGTCTAAAAATTGTAAATAACACATGATTTCTAAGAGTTATTCATAATTATATAAGCTAACAAATCTTGCTAAGTTAAAATCCTTGACTTGTTTTGAAGGATGTCATATAGGACGGTGCTTATTAATATAGGAAGAAGGTATTTTAGGAGGAAGACAGAACTTGAAAAAAGGAACAGGAAAATAACACTATGGACTTTATATGAAGAATATTGAATTGAGCAGAAAGGCAAGTATCTCATTGACTGATGAAAGGATATGAATCATGAAGCCCATTCTCCCTTCCAAATTGTTAGATTCTGAGTATTAGATATATGTCAAGAAGTAGTATGTAAGAATGAATAAAAGGAAAAAGTCAAAGTTATTTGAAGACATCTGTTCCATTCTGTGTCCTGGACATCCATATAAACACAGGCTTCATGAGAGAAATAGGATTATGGTAGCAGGATTAGAGAATGCCTGGTCAATCTCATTCATTTGATAAATATCACTAATAAATAACAGAGGGGCTACATGACTTGCCCAAATTGGCAAACACATCTCTCCAATTTCAGGTTGAGATTTGGGCACAACTGAGATATGTTCTTTCTATGACTAATCTCTTGAAAGTTTTTATCATAAAAGGATATTAATTTTTTTATGCTTTTTAATGTTTTTTTCTGCAATTTTTGAGACTGTCATATGATTCTTTTATTCTATTAATGTGATGTATCACACTGATTTACATATGTTGCATTTCAGGGATAAATCCACTTGATCATGTTGTGTGATCCTTTTAATGTGCTGCTGAATTTGGTTTTGCTGGTATTTTATTGAGAATTTTAATATCTATATTCACCAGAGATACTGACCTATAGTTTCATTTTCTTTAGTAGTGTTCTTTTCTACTTTTGGTATCAGGATAATGCTGGGCTTATAGAATGAGATTGATAGTGTTTGCTCCTTTTCATTTTTCTTTTCTTTTTCTTTTCTTTTTTTTTTTTTTTTGAAGAATATGAGAAGGGTTGCTGTTAATTCTTTAAATATTTATTAAAAATTATCAGTGAAGCCATCTTGTTTTGAGCTTTTCTCTGTTGGGAGATTTTTGATTACTGATCAATCTCCTTACTAGTAATTATTCTATTCAGATTTTCTATTTCTTCCTGATTCAGTCTAGGTAAATTGTACATTTCTAAGAATTACTACATTTCTGCTAGGTTGTCCAATTTGTTAGCATATAGTTGTTCATAGTGGCCTTCTATGATCCTTCAAATTTCTGTGCTATCAGTTTTAATGTCTCCTTTTTATTTATAATTTTGTTGATTTGTGTCCTTTATTATTTTTTTACTTCGTTACGCCAGCTAAGAGTTTGTTTATTTTGTTTATCTTTTCAAAGAACCAACTCTTAGTTTGGTTAATTCTTTCCATTGTTTTTCTATTTCATTTATTTCTGCTCTAGCCTTTATTATTCTTTTCTTTTGCTTACTCTGAGCTCTGTTTTTTCTTCTTCTTCTACTTCCTGAAGGTGTAGAGTTAAGTTGTTTATTTGAGATCTTTATTGCTTCTTAAGATAGGTGTTTATTGTTATGAACTTCCCTCTTATAAATGTTTTTGCTGTTTCACGAGTTCCACTATGTTATGTTCCTATTCTATGTTGTCTATAGAAACCTTTTTTTCTCCTTTAATTTCTTCTTTGATTCACTGGTTGGTTGGGAGAGTATTATTTAACTTCTATGTGTTTATAAATTTTCCACTTTTTCTCTTGTTACTAATTTCTGGTTTTATGCCACTATGGTCAGAGAAGATATTTGATATTATTTCAATCTTTTTGAATTTGTTCACACTTGTTTTGTGGACTAAAATATGGTCTATCCTACAAAATGTTCTATGTGCCTTGAGAAGAATGTATATTCTGCTGTTGTTGGATAGAATGTTCAGTATAAGTTGGTTTGGCTCATTTGGTCCATACCACTGTTCAAATCTGCCGTTCCCTTATTGATTCTTCGTCTGAATGATCTGTCCATTCTTGAGAGTGGGAGATTAAAGTCTCCAAGTATTATTATATTAACGTTTATTTCTCCTTCAGCTCTGTTAGTTTTTTCCTTTATGTATTGAAGTGCTCCAATGTTGCGCACATGCTACTTACGACTGTTATATCATCTTGATGTATCGACCCCCTGCTTTGTCTCTTTTTAAACATCTTTACTTGAAAGTCTATTTTGTCTGACATAAGTATACCTACCCATTTTTTTTAAACTATTGTTACAAATTGTTTGAAATGTCTTTTTCCATGTCTTTACCCACATTTTGTGCTTATCTTTATTAGTTTTATAAGTAATTCATTTATTAAAGATTTATTTATTTATTAGAGAGAGAAAGTACATTGCGGGGGGGAGGGGCAAAGGAAGAGAATCTCAAGCGGACTCTCCGCTGAGCACTGAGTGTGGAGCCCAAGGCAGGGCTCAGTCTCGGGACCCTGAAATCATGACCTGAGCTGAAACTAAGAGTCAGATGCTTAACAAACTGCACCACCCAGATGCCCCTGTGTCTATCTTTAAAAGCCTAAAGTGAATCTCTTGTAGGTAGTATATTGTTGGATCTTGGTTTTCTAGGTTTTTTTGTTTTTTTGTTTGTTTGTTTGTTTGTTTTAATCCTTCATCCATTCTATGACTTTTGATTACAGAATTTAATCTGTTTACATTAAAAGTAACCATTGGTAGGTACTTACTATTGCCATTTTGTTGTTCACTTGGTTATTTTGTAGAATCTTTGTTCTTTGTTTATTATCCTGCTACCTTTTTATTTTTAAGATTTATTTATTTGAGGGAGAGAGAAAAAGAGAGATTGATAGCACAAGTGGGAGGGGCAGAGGGAGAGAGAGAGAGAGAGAATCACACACGGACTCCACCCTGAAATTGGAGCCCAACTCAGGGCTCACTCCCCCTGAAATCACAACCTGAGCTAAAACCAAGTCAGATGCCCAACCGACTACACCACCCAGGTGCCCCATCCTGCTTCCTTTTTATGTGTTTTGATGTCTTTTGGTATCAGTATGCTTTAACTTCTTATTGTGTTCTTTTGTGTAATTAAGGATTTTCCCTTGTGTTTGCCATGAGGCTTACATAAAATATCTTCAACTTATAACACCTTATTTTAAACTAATAACAACTTACTTTCAATAGAATTCATAAAATTTATATTTTTTTACTTTTCCTCTCCCTCACAGTTTATGTTATTGCTGTTACAATTTACATATCTTTCATATTATGTTAACAATAACAAAGTATTGTGTTTATGGTTATTTTTACTATTTTTTTTAACTTTTACACTAGGCTTGTAAATGAATTATACACCATTATTGCCATACTGCAGAATCTAACTATGACAATATATTTATCATTACTAGAGACATACTAGCTTTTTATGTTTTTTATAATGTTAATTAGCATTCTTTTACTTCTACTTTAAGAAATACCTTTATTATTCTTGTAAGGCAGATCTAATGGTAAAGAATTTCCTCAGCTTCTGTTTGTTTAGCAAATTCTTTATCCCTCTTTTTTTTTTTTTTTTTTTTCTCCCCTGAAGGACAACTCTACCTGGTATAGAACACTTGGTTGATACTTATTTTTCAATGTTTTGAATATGTTATCCCATTCTCTCCTGGCCTGAAAAGTTTTTGTTGAGTAATCCACCAAAAGCCTTATGAGGGTATCTTTCTATGTAATTTTTGTCTTTTCTTTTGCTTCTCTTAAGCTTCTTTCTTTGATTTTGACTTTTGACAATTTAACTATAATGTATTTCAGTGTAGCCTTATTTTGGTTGAACCTATTTGGGATCCTTTAGACCTCATGGATCTGGATGTCCCTTTCTTTCCCCAGGTTTGGAAAGTTTTCAGCCATTATTACCTTTAGTATATTTTCTGTCCCTTCTTTTTTTTCTCATTTCCTTCTGAAATTCCCACAATGCAAATATTGCTTCTTTTCATTGTGTCCCACAATTCCTGTAGGCTTTCCTTACTCTTTTTCATTCTTTTTTTTTTTTCTTTTTGCTCCTCTAATTTCTAATGCCCAATTTTCCATATTGCTGATTCCATCTTATTCATGCTTGATTCTATTTTTGAAACTCTCCACTGACTTCTTCAGTTCAGTTACGTTTTTAACTCTAGGATTTCTGGTTTTGCTTGTTTTTATTTTTGATGGTTGCTATTTCCTTATCAATCTTCTCATCCTGTTCATGTATTATTTTCCTAATTTTGTTTAGTTGCCTGTCTGGGTTTTCTTGTAGTTCATTAAGTTTCTTCAAGAAACTTCTGAATTCTTCAACAGTTCAGAGATCTCCATTTCTTTAGGGTTAGCTTTTAGAGTTTTATTAGTTTCCTTTAGAGGTGTCATATTTACCTGACCTTGATTCCTTATGTTTCTATCTGTGCATTTGAGTCATTAGGTTCCTTTCTCAAACTTTACAGGTTTGCTTTGGGAGAGACTCTTCACCAGTCAGCTCAGTTTGGGTTTCTGGTTATGTCTGCTGCTAATGCTCTTGAGCAGATAGGGCCTATTGTGGTCTATTTTGGGGTGAGGCAACTGTTAGAACTCTGAGGACAAGGACAGGGGTGTGTGTGTGCCACTGGCTGAGAACAGATAGATAAGACTGCTGGCTTGATTCCCTGCCTAAACGAGGCTCTAGGATGTGTTGTGCAGTTGCCTGTATTAATAGATGGTCAGGACTGGGTACTATACTCAGTAATAAATGGGGCAAAAAATTAGCTTCCCTGACCTGGCAGGACAGCAGGAAAGGACTCAGGGCCTGTAGAGCTCTTGTTTGGGGACCCAAATCAGGCCAGAGGGCGCAGTAAATTTACTGGTCAGATGACACTATTGGTTTTGATTTGCAGACAGGGAAGCCATGGGCTGTGCCCTTTATTCAAGTGCCACTGTACCTAAGGCTATTAAATGGGCCATGCAGCTTCCTGTGTGCTCTGGTTATGTTCCCTGGTTAGACAGACTGAAGGCTGTATTCAGTAATAAGCAGAACTATGAATTAGATTTCCTCTCCTGGTACAGTGGGAGAAGATGTTCTAAGCTGGCAAAGCTCTTTGTTATCTTAATTCAAGCCAACTCACACCACCAACTCAAGTCCCTTGACCTGACAGGGGCAGTGGCTTTATTCTGCAAACTATAAGCTCTACCTAACTGCCTCTTGGTTAGAGTGCCACTGGGCTACACACCTTCCAGAAGTTGTCTCCAGGTTTTCTGGTCTGATGGGGCCAGAAGATACTCTCCATAGCAGGTGGGGCTGTGATTCAGTTCCTTGCCTGGGCAGGAAGAGAGTAGCCAGGCTACTCTCAATTTCCCAAACAGGTTCTGTGATTGAGAGGGTCCAAGAGTTACTTTAAGCCTTGGCTATGAATTAATCAATCCCCCAGGCCGTGCAGCATGGGAATGTTCCATTCCTGGTACTGTCTTTGCTCTGGAGGCAATCAGCTCTGCCCATCCATTTCTCAGCTGAAGTAACACTACACTGCACTGGGTCCAGGAGTTGTCTCCAACCCTTCTCTCAGATGGGCTCTCTCAGATGTGACTGGGCAACATAGCTAGGGGTGGGAAAATCAGGCTCTATGGCCAACAAAAGTTTTTGTCTGAGGATCTGAACCAGGCAGTTCTCCACCCTGCCAAGTTCCCTGGTCATTGTGTACCTCCACTTTGGTTCTGCAGATGAGCAAAGCTGCTGGTTGAGGTTACCACTTGGGCACAGCAGTTAAGAGCTCAATCTGCCAAGATTTGTGTGCTGGTATTGTAAGCCCCTTTCCTCTATTCTATCACAGTCAGATTCCCAGTGTTTGAGCCCTGCAGATTCCCCTGTAATCCCTGTGATGTGAGATCAAAGTAGGGGCTCCTACAAAGCAACCTACAAAGCTGGGCAGGTCAGCTTGTCCCTGCTGGGTTCTGTTTTGCCACTGAAGGAACCAGAGGCTCAGAAGAGACTTCTCCAGATGGTGCAGCATTGTCTTGGGGGAGAGGCAAAGCAGTCAACATATAGCCCCTTCTCTTACCCTTCTAATGCAGTTTGTCTAGGTCTCTAAGTGCAAGGGGTGCTTCAGCCTCACCCCTGTGTTCTAGGGTTCTCTCAGTGATATCTTGCTATTGAACAGTTGATATTTGTTATTCTTGTGATAGGGAGCAAAGTCAGGAACGACCCATATCACTATCTTGGTGATGTCAGTTCCCCTTTTGCTTTTTGTTAGTCATCAACCACAAGCAAAGAAGTTAACAGATAAACAGGGAATGCGAAATAAATAGCAGGTGATTTTTACAGGAGAATGGAATAATAGTAATTTTTACCCAACTATTTGATGGGAGAAGGAAAAGTATACCTCCACAAATAGTTTCAAGCCAAAGCAAAATGTGTACTATATATCAAAAAAGGAGAAAATTGCCAAGAAAAAATAAAAAAGAGCAATACTGAACCACTGATATGAATGAACTCCAGCTATATAGATTTGCTCAACTCTCTAAAACAATGGCATAACCCAGGAAAACATAAAAGTGAAATGGGATTTCAGCAATACAATTCAAGATTAATAAAGCACAGCTCATCCAAAAGATAAAACAATCCAATCACTAGCTTTTTTATTTATATAATTTCTTCCAAAAAGATGGATCCCAGAATATGTGTCTGAAATAAGAGACTCACTACTTTATTAAGATCAGAAATGTCTATAATAAATTGTAAATTCCCATACTTAAAAATGTAATGGGTGAGTATTATGGAAGAAGGAAAAAGAGTTTTGTCTGATTCATCTTGACATCCCACCAATGAGATGGCGATAAAATATATCCTCCTTTAATGACTGAGCAAGAGCAGCCCTGAATGTTTAAGCATACAGTTTACACAAGCATGCACACATGCATGTGCACACATACACAAACACACACACGCACACACCAGAATAAGTGGTATACATATCTTCTAATCATTTGGGTTTTAATAGCAAACCTTACCTTTCTCTTGGCCTAAAGCAAAGGTTTGAAAGGAATTACTTGAGTCAATATTTCATTTCAATCTAAACTATAACAATATTCTTCTTTATTTTCACTTACTCTCAAGTTCAAAAGCACTTCTCTGAACTATCACAAGTAGCAGTAGCATATAAATATAAGACGGCCCATAAGGTATAAGAATAGAAATTGTAGCCATCTACACAGACCTTAACTATTAAATAATAAACTTGAACAGAAACTAATGTTGCCATGTAATTTAGTTTCCAAAACCCATGGATGTCCTGACTGCCCCCCCCCCCCCACTGCAGGTGTTCTACTCTAAAAACAATGAATCAGAGCACAGAAAAATAACATTTTATCTCAAGTATACCCAAAGGATCACACACACATCACCAAACGCAGTATGTGAACCAGTAGTCAAACACTCAATTACATGTCAGTCACAACCATGAAAACCTGGATGGAACAGAAACCAGTGGGTCATAGACTGATAGAAAATAGCGTTGGAGATTTTTTGCCATGGTAGCAAATGCAAGTTATCCTTTGTAAAAAACTAGTGCAGCAGCATTTTTATTACAGTTATATAAAAACTCTTAATTGGTTTATCTGAAAGACACAGATACAATTCTTTTGTAAAATAATTCATTATTAGATCAATTCTATCGTTTCATCTAATGTTTATGACTGAATTAGATTTGCTGAGTTCTTATAACAATATCTCTCCCTATTATAATTTTTCATCATACCATACAAATAGTAGCACATTAATCAACAAAACTCCAGTTACTTTAATATGAGCCATTTCATGGTTCAGTGAGTTAAATTACAACTTGAAATAATCCCCAGTCAAGAAAATTTAACAAAGTTACTTAGTCACTATCTTCTATCTCGTCTTCATTTATGAAATAAACAAAATTGTGAAACTTTTTATTTTCTAAATGTAGAACATAAGCTTCGTATTTAATGACATATTTATATGGCCCTTTCTGCTTAGATAATATTATGAGTTTCTGATGGAACAATCATTTTTGTTACTATGGAACATTCTTTTAATGTTACTTTAATAATAGAAAAATAGGATTTCTTTCATTCTATAAAAAGCTGTATTTCAAAGGCCATTCTTTCACTTATATATTTAATAGAAATATTACAAACAGTTTTTATTTCCTTGTTTTCTGAGTTCAACTGGGCACAGTCTTATCTTAGCCTGCAAAATTCTAATAGGTATATTATGGAAGACATGGAAATACTAAAAAAAAAAAAAAAATTACTTATGATGGTTGACTTACATATATATATTTTTTAAGATTTTATTTATTTATTTGACAGAGATAGAGACAGCCAGCGAGAGAGGGAACACAAGCAGGGAGAGTGGGAGAGGAAGAAGCAGGCTCATAGCAGAGGAGCCTGATGTGGGGCTCGATCCCACAACGCCAGGATCACGCCCCGAGCTGAAGGCAGACGCTTAACCGCTGTGCCACCCAGGCGCCCCCAGACTTACATATTTTTTTAAAAATATTCCCTGAAGGTCAAGTGAGTAGCTTTCTACCAGGACATTAAAATTTGGTACGATGCCTTCACTGAACTCGAATTCAGGAAAGAGTTTGTCAGTAGAGACAGTATATTCCAGAAATCTGAAACTGGGGTTATAACAATTTGCTGGGAGAGGGCTGGTGCAGTTACTATTCCACAGAGTTATTTTCAGGAATGGGACAAATACTTCTATATACTGCCCAGTTTCTATTGCTATAATAAATTTCCCAGTGGATGCTTAGAATATACTTAGGATAGGTTATTTCAAGTTTGTCTTCTGAAGATGTTATATTACATGAGCCTAAAAATTAAAATTGATTATTTTAGAATAGGAATAAAGTGATAGGCAAAAAGGAATGGCTTAAATCTAAAGGTATCCACACTCTATTTCTTTTTTCTGAATAAGACTAGCTCATTAATTATTGAGCCAACGTCATGTAGAAGACATAAAGGAAAATAAATAGTAAATGTCAATTCCTATGTAAAAGAAATGAAGCAAGTATAGTGTCCAATTTCATTAGAGTTGTATGGAGATATATATTCTTTTAGTCCTTGAATTAAAATTTTGATAATAAAATTTAATGTAGGTCATATAAATTTCATTTGGAAGAGTAAAACGTATTTTTTATATTTATCCTAACCTTGGATACAAACATGTACTGCTCATTGCCTCAGTATATTAGCAAATGGTGCAGAGATGCCATGTGTATGTGACGACCCTTCATCTTGGCAGTGGGGCTTTGGTGAACAGCTGAACATGAAGCACAGCTGACACACCCCCAATCTGTCCAGTATGCAGCTACAGCTGGAGCGCTGGCACTAGGGTGGTGCTAAACCTTGTTTTGCTCAAAACCTTGAGTACTTTCAAAATGACAATTAATAATCTGTGAATCAAATGAAATTGAAAATTCAAGCTTTTCTTCTTGATCCTCTATGACCTAGATCATTTCTCAGGATAACTAATGTCTATATGTACTCACATGTTGAACTATTTATATGAATCTGCCTATACCAGTGAATTGTGATTAGGCTACTTGAGTGCATTCATATTTTTCAGATAAAATTTAACCAGCAATTTAGCTCACTAACATTCAGATTCATTTCAAGATCAAATGAACAGTCTTGGATACGGAATCTATGAAAATGTTCAGATATTGGATGAGTGACGACCACCTAGAAGGAATATTGGTTTGGTGTTTGTGACTTTAAAGTTAATATTTAAATCTGATTTGATGATTTTTCCCAGTAACCAGATGATTTAAGAGAAGAGTAATTCTTTTCATCCATTCCTTCCCTGTGCATATTTTAGTAGGATCTCCTTTTTTTAAATAGTGGAATTAAAATCTTAATATTGCATTTTAGTTTTTGAAATGACTATTGCTTCCTGAAGCTATTTTCACAAATGGTGTTAAAGGCATAACATTTTTCTTTTAAGAAATT
The DNA here is from genome assembly GCF_023065955.2 of Ursus arctos. NCBI lineage: Eukaryota > Metazoa > Chordata > Mammalia > Carnivora > Ursidae > Ursus > Ursus arctos. The sequence goes on from NW_026622763.1 coordinate 70,824,272, forward strand.
TCCTGAAATTGCAGGTATTGGTTAACCTGATAATTAGTTTGATTATTAGCATCATACCTGATCTTTGTGATATTAACAAGACAGTTTTTATTAAAATTTTCTATTTCTTTTTTAACCTTTTATCATCTCTTCTTTGACACATATATCATATGCTGCTAATTTAAGGATTATTTAAAAACCCTACCTTTTTATTCCTGTATTTTATACTACTGTACTCTCTTCACAGAAAGAACAGTACAATAAATCAATATTTTGCATTGTTCAGGAGAAATTTTGTTATGCTGTTAAACAAAGATCTGTCATTTTTATGGAAAAACAGTACTAGAGGCATAAAGTTGTTTTTGACATATTCAGAATCTCTGAGCTTCTGAGCTAAGTTCTGCTGGCAAAGTTCATTTTATGACACCTACTCGACTCATTATGAAATTGTCTTAGTGACCCTAAGCGCTTTTTATTGAGATATTTTAAGGTGATCCTATCTGTCCTTATTCTACATCTCTTCAACTTCTTTTTTTTCTTTTTTTTAAAGCTTTTATTTCTTTATTTGACAGAGAGAGAGATAGCCAAGAAGGGGAACACAAGCAGGAGGAGTGGGAGAGGAAGAAGTAGGCTCCCAGCGGAGGAGCCCTATATGGGGCTCGATCCCAAGACCCCAGGATCACGCCCTGAGCCAAAGGCAGATGCTTAATGACCGAGCCACCCAGGCGCCCCTACATCTCCCCAACTTCTAAAAATGAGTCAGAAAAATAACAGAAATCAAATTTCCTTCCCTTCATTTATTTTTTTACCTAGCTTGTATTTTCCACCTTTATTTTATTTCTTCATGTAGTGAGTGCTACACTGACCTTCATTTTCTCATATACTTAGTTCTTGCAGGGCTGATCAACCTCTTAACCAGTAAGTGGAGTCACAGTTTCATTTTGGCTCAAAGTAAATTCAATTATAAATACAGGGTGAAATCCAGATAGCTAAAAAATATAGAAGCAGCATGTTTTAAACCGCCTGAGTTGAGCATTACAATTTTGCTCTGTTTTATTCATTGGTAATTTTTGATTCTCTGTTCCTACCAAGAAAAACAAAAACAAAAAAAAACCCAGCCAATCTCTTTTGATACAGAGCAACCCCCACACTGACTAGGATGGTTTATGGTAAAGGTTTTCTCTGTAAAAATCAGTCAGTGAAATCATTTACAAAGGAAAACATACATCAAATTTCAAAAAATGAGAAACTTTAAAAACGCTTATAGCAATCCTACCAAATAGGTGGAATGAACTTCTAAAGTCATTGCTTAGATAAGACAGACTCAGAGAAGTTGAACACGAAGTTGGACATCAGTTAGCGGCCAATCAGAACGAAAATGCCATGGCTTGCTTTCTGACTTGGAATCTAAACAATTTTGTAGCTTACATGAGGCACTGCCTGGCATTTCAGTGTATTTTGCCTTGCACATAGAAAAGCTTTTTATCTGGTCACCTAGGAAATTCACTAAGTTATGCCAAAGCCACTGGATAATGTAATCTTTTCTGTGGGAGTAAATGGGCCAAATAGGTTGTTTACTGTAGTAGAAAATATGCCATCAGTTAGACAAAGGCCATGTGTCAGGAATTTATCCTTCCAGAGACTCATTATGAAGAACTAAATCTCAAGTAGTGCATGGATGAATAGGGGATAAAGGGATGGAATAATTTAACTTACTTCATAGTCTGTATTCTCTTTAATCAATTGATGGCCAAAGTTTGGTATTTGAAGTTCAAATGAGCCTTTTCAAAGACGTACCAAAAATGATATTTAGGGAAAAAAAAAAACTGAGTACATTTCCAAAACGTAAAATTATTATGATGAATTGAGATATAAGATAATTAAGAATAAAAATTTAACAAAAATAAAATATAGAATAGCTTTTATTATTTTAAGATGGCTTATAATCAATTTATTAACTAATAACTATACGATATTACTTGAAGTTTTCCTCCTTCATTAAGATTTTCCCATGTCAGGAATAATGTTTTGCAGCTTATAATCTTTTAATGATATATCTTAAAAATTGAAAGTACATCAATATGTAAAGAGGATAGTTATAGTCACAAAGGCATGAGAATTAAAGATTAAATTTCTAATTAACATCAAAGGTGAATTTGAAAGAAGATATAGTAAAACTTTGATTAACATAGCCACAGCTTCAATTAATCAAATTTTTCCTTAATTTTAAAATGAGAGTCATGCTATAAGAAAATGATTTTACATTAAAAATTTGGTAAAAAATAATTTAAACTAAATTTTGGAGTAATTACTGTTCAATCTTCTATATCATATATTGTCTGAGGGCAAATGATACAGAGATCATAATCCTACAGTTCTGTAAGCTCCTTATTGCACTGAAGATCTAAGCTATATTCAACTTGTTAGAATGTCTAAAATCCCCCAGTCAATGATTAATGCTCAATTCACTGGCAGACAGCGATGCCTACTTCACCTTTGTTAACGCTGATTAACTAAACTAAGAGAAGAGCACTATCTCTGCATAAGTGTTCTTAGAGTAACAGGCAAAATAATGCCTATGATTACTGGAATGCTAAATCAATGCAAAATTATCTAGACACATTTCATCAATTACACATTCAAATGGTAAAATAACATTTTAAATCCTAATGATACTCTAATGTAGAGACAGGTCATTCTTTCACCTTTATTAAAGCTACTTACACAAAAGACCTGAATTCTACTTGAGTAATATGGAGGCCATGAGATAGTTGATTTATTGATTTATTCACAGAGTCAGGGAAGTGATACTGAATGGGGACCATGTACATGCCCTAATTTTATAGAAACAAAATATTCATGAGTGTTTCAAGGATCAGACATATGTCAATAGATAGAGACAGCTGTAGCCCTCCATCTAAATGCCATGAAACAACCAGGGATTTCAATGGTGTAAGTCTTTGTGGAGTGGATGACTAGTGATTCAAGTTGAGGGATCTTTTGATTCACCATTTTCCGGACTTTTCCACTCTCTCCAAGTGTTCTCATGGGACGCCCCACCCCATATTTCTGCCCAAAGAGATAGACACCCCCATCCCTACAAACACATGGCATGGGTATTCACATCACATATTTAAGAGATAGGCCTCTCGTGAAATATCATTTTCCTCTCATTCCCCATCCTCACTTATTTCTACCTGTTGAAATGAGTGAGAGAGTTGAAGAGTCATGTTATATTTTTAGGTCTTTCCTCTGCAAATTCTGCATTTGGAGATTTGTCTTATTCATGCTTTAGTATATCTATAATACCAGCTCCTCAGTGAAAAAAGGAAGGTTTTATCCTAAAATCCTGTTACACAAATTTATTGCATTATCAGTGATATTTATTCATTTATTTGACATAATTATTCAGCACTCCTTATATGCTAGTTTCAGAGAATGGAATTGGGCACAAAATAAAGGTAATCCCTAACTTCATATAACTGACAGTTTAGTATGGAGCTAGTACTCACATGGCATCCATGATACCACAACCCACTCACAAGAGACTACACAGCAGAGTTAATTGACAGATAGCTCAGCACAGTTTGTTTGTTTGTTTTTTAAAGGTTTTATTTATTTGAGGGAGAGAGAGAGAGAGTCATGAGGAGGGGAAGAGGGAGAGGGAAAAGCAGACTCCCTGCTGAGCAAGGAACCTGACACAGGACTCGATCCCAGGACCCCAAGATCATGACCTGAGCCAAAGGCTTAACCAACTGAGCCACCCAAGTGCCCTCAGCACAGTTCTCTATGTAGTCACTACCAATTCATCAACGCTGTCACTAGATATGAAATGTTCTTTTTTTCATTGTCATTTGTTAGTAGCTGACTATGAACTGAGGTAGCAGGGAGCAAGTATTGTACAACAATATATGCCACAGAACACAAAGCATCATTTGATCAATAAGTACTTCTTTATTTGTGTAATTTCTCGAATTAAATAAATGTTGAAGATCATGGCTTTTTATTTTAAAGTAATATTAAACATGGACTGAGTGCCTAAAATATTACAGAAAAGGATGAGCTTATCTAGTTTCCTAAGTAAATCTGGAAAAGCTGACAATGGTTTTGCAGAAATAAGTGTATAGGAATTATAAATGCATTCATCTATTTTTTTATTAAGCACCTACACTGCACCTAGCACTGCTTTAGGCTTGAAGGAATCATCAATGAACAAAGGACAGGACCCTGCCTTTGTGAGGCTTGCATCATGGTGGGGAGATAGGGTCTAATAAACATGATAAATAAGCAAAATATATAGTACATAAGAAAGTGATACAAGCAGGAAAAGAAGTATCTGGAGGATTAGGGAGGAAATAAGGGGGAAATGTACGGGGAATGAGTGGGTGGTCATTGTAGCCATTATCAAAGGTAAAATTTAAGCAGAATTGAAGGAATTGAGGAAGTTTCCAAAGAGTGGAAGGAAGTAATAGTGAAGGAAGAATGTTTCAAAAACTGATCAATTAATATTTATTGAGTGCTGGCTACGAACAGGGGAGGCTGGGAATAAAGAGGAGCAAGATTATACTCTAATTATACCTGCTCCTTTGCAAGTTGTTGATATAATTATATAATAAGGAACTGAGGATAGAGAAGAAAAGGTAGGTAAGGGACATGGCAGAATAGAAAATATATCTTAACAAAAAAGTATTCAGATACAAAATATATCATGGTCACATATCTAAGTGTTTAAATAAGGGAGGTGAGAGGTGAAAATTTTAATGAACTTTGAAATGATCTTTCATGATGTAATCAGAGAAGGAGTTGGAAGCTATAAAAGAAAGGAGATTGAAAAGCCACCACCCCTTTGGCTATGCCACAGGAATTATGTTTAATAAAATTTATATGTTTTCAACACTGCCTCTATAGACTAGCATCTATTCACTTCTATGCTGACTTGCTTCCTTTATTTTAATGATCTATTTTGGAAATTCAATCTAACCCCTCCACTTCTGCACTAGATTGCATTTCCTAGTCTCTCCTGCATCATTTTCACTTTCTCCATTACTTCCTCCTAATCAACATGCAAAACTACTCTTTTTTCCCTCTAAAAGAAACCAAAAAACCCCTAACCAAATCTTTCTGAACTCCTCACATTCTGCTTAGAACCACTTCAATCTTTGGACCTGCTCTCCCACTGAAACTGCTCTGGAAGTCATCACTGATGGATGCTGAATCCAGTGATAATTTCTGGTTCCTGATCACATTCTATCTGCAACTTTTGATACAGGTGATTTGTCCCCATATTTTGAATGACCATCGTCTTTTAGGTTATAAGGTAGTACACATTTCAGATTTTCTCTCACTTCCCTGGATGTCTTCTTTTCTGGTTTGCCCTTGAATCTCTAACCTGTAAGTACTACTGGAGGGCTTTAATGTTCAATTTTTGGACCATTTTCTAGCTTCAGTTCTCTGAGAAAAGACACTGAGACAGAGTGTGGCCTGCAGTGCATATATTAAGGAAGGACACCTGTGCAAGAGAGAGGTAGCAGGACTGGGCAGTGGGAGAAGTTAGCTAAGGTGCAGACTTGTGGCTACCTCAGTGGACTCTACTGGGAGCAGAGCCAGAACTGCCCTTAATTGGGCTGAAATGGTCTAGGTTTTATAGCGCTGTCTCCATCAGTCATTGGATGCGGACAGCCCAGCAAGGGGTTCTGAAGCAAACCCTGAAGCAGTTCTCAGATGGAGGCTATGTGCTAACAGTGCTCCCAGCCACTGGAGGGGGATCTGGGCAGCTCATTTCCGCGGCCACCGCAGACCTCTTCTCTACCCACATGCAGTCTCTTTTTATCTCATGTATTCTTATGGCTTCATTCCAAAAATACATAAAGTATTTCATTTGCATGGCCAATCCCAAAATGATACAACACCTCAAACAAAATATATCCAGAACTAAACTCCTGATCCACCCACCCCAATATGTTCCTCTCACAGTCTTCCCGATGTCAGTTAACAGCAACTGTATTATTCCAGTAGCTTAGGTTAAAAAACACAGATTTTTCTTGTCTTTTCTTTCTCCCATGGAGCTATTCTTAAATCCTCTTTCTTTTGCAATCCATACGCAATCTACACACAAATTTTATTGATTTACTTTCACATATAATTAAAATTTACCACTTTGTTCTGCAGAGTAAACCGGCAGGGGCTATGGGAGGCAGGCTTTTTGGTAACGAGAGAAGGAGGTGACCCCTGGTTCCCATAGATGATTGGCTTGTTGGAAAAATTCTGTGGGCTGGCAGGAAAGTGAAACTCATTAAGTTAAGGTGAGGTACAGCTGGTCTGGAGGCTGATAAATGTCCAGCTAGCACATAAAATTTTAGATCTTAACAATACGTAACTCCACACCAACTTGTCTGAGGCAAGCCACCATGACAGCAACAGGCTACTGCTAACTAGTCTTAATGAAGTGGTCACGAAGATCTTGTTAAAATAGGTCAAATCAAGTCTCTCCTGTGCTCAAAACTCTATAATGCCTTCTCATATCCCTTAAAATAAAAGCCAAAGTTCTTGCATAGCTTTGAAGGCCTAACATTTTCTGGGTCCCATTATCTCTCTGACTTTATTTCCTGATACTCTCTTTTACTAACACACTTTGCTTTAGCCACAACGACCTCCTTTCTGCTTCTTGAGCACAAAAATATTCCCATATCAGGAACTCTGCTCTTGCTTTTTAATCTGCCTTGAACACTTAACCCTCCTTTAAATTGTTGCTCATTCATTCACCTCTTCTGAATCTCTGCTCAAATGTCATCTTTTAAAAGAGGGATCCCCAAACCTGCCTATTTTAAATCCCATAGACTCTCATTCAGCACATTATCTAATTCACTGCTTCATGCTCATAGAGTTATCACCACCAAAAATATCACATAATTTACTTAGCTATTTTATTATGTGTTCATCTCTCTATACTAACATGTGGATTACATGGTAAGAGGTAATTTGCTTATTAGTTCACTCCATTAACAGTGTCACCTAAAACAAATGTTTGATATATTTGGGCATGTAGTAAGTTATTCGTTAAATAAATAAATCAATAAACCTATCATTGTTTTATTAATCAACATAAGGTAATATGAAATTTTAAAATACGTTTTTTTTTTTTCAAATATTGAGCATGATTTTTCCTTGTAAAAATAACAAACAACAGATTTTTTGCCCCGGCCAGGTGTGGCATAAGGCAAAGCTTTGCAAAAGTGACCCAGAGGGCTGGGAAACACAGACTGCAAGTTCAAGGAGCAGGTGTTCCTTGGGGTAAACTTTAGCAGATGAGAGACAGAATATAGGGAGGATCCATCATATCATGTTCTTGCCCTTCAAGGCAGTGATTCATACAACTTCTTCAAAGACCTTCCACATGGCCAATTCTGTTTTCTGGTGAAGCTGTAACCAGTTCTGGCAAGTCCCATCTTATTTTTGCTTTTCCTTCTTCTCTGCTTCATATCCCTTTTTCCCTCACCATTGTTTGGAATTATATCTTTCAAGAAAGTGTAGGCATATGAATAATTACTCAGGCTTAATTTCTCTAGGGAAAAAAGGCTAAAATATTTTTCTATCCCAGAACAAAATTACTTCAAGAAGTAACAGAGATGGCTATAACTTAAAAGGAGTCTACAATCTGGTTAGCAATGCAGAAGAGACAAAAATGTTAAATTACAGAATAAAGAATTAGAGAGTAAATCCATATGCAGAAGTGTGGGTGATACAGATAACAGGAATAAGATCTGAGAGAAGCAGTGTGATTGTTACAGGTTAAATTTATTAGAGACTATTGACCTTAAAGGATTTAAGGATATGAGTTAGAAGAGCATATATTTCCAGGTATTCTAACCTGGAGAAATACTTGGAGTAGGGAAATGTTATGGAAGTGTACATGTATGAAAGACAGGGAGAGTGAGAAGATGAAGGGGGAGATTTGTTTCAGGTAATAATACAAAGCAACTAAAATAGGTAAGGTATAGAAGGAATGCAAAGGGACTTACCGAGGACAAATGATAAAAAAAAAATGTGATAATCAAACATCTACTTTGTACATATAAAAGGAGATGGATGATCCCTTGTCAATGAGATGAGTAGATATTATGTTACACTATAAGACTTTCCCAAGAATTTACCATAATATACTCTCCTGAGTTGACACTCAATATGCGAGTGTGTATACACAGATTTTTTACCAAAATAACTTCATTTATTCCTTTGAATTATTCTATTAAAATGCAATTTACTAAGAAAATGGATATTTTAATAGATGAATGAAATTAGGAGGTGTAGGCTGCAACATAGGTCATTTCCAATAAAGTAATCCTAGAAGAAAGGATAAAATAAAGAACGTTGTGCTGCCACAAAAGCCAGTAATAGTCTAGGGACCTGAAGAGCAATTTTAACATGAGTGGTTGAAGGACACCAAAAAGAATGTTGAAGGATGCCAGAGACTCCACCCGTCTTCCAGTGTTACCCAGGAACCCTGACATAGAACACATGAAATTAAAAAAAAAAAAAAATCTATGAATGAAAATGGACTGCAGGGGGTAACAAGGCATATACATAGTAGTAGATTCACTCTATTCAGTGTAACTCATACGTTTTTCCTTCCTTGTTATAGATTAGAAACTTGGCAACAGTCTGCTCTGGACAGTAAAATCCATGAAGTCAGCAGCCATGCTTGTTTTATGCACTACGATATACCAGAACATGGAACAGCACCTGTCCCACAGGATTCAAATAGTGTTTATTGAATCAATGGACTGATCAAAGTCCTCTGTAATTTAGAGTATCAGTAATTTTTCTTGGCCCCATTAAACCAAAAGAAATAGCTGACAATTTTATTTATTGAATAGTTAGGTCCAAACATATTAATACGTGTTTATGTCCTAACAACGTGGCACATGTTTGTTACTCCATAACATCTCAAATCCTCATTCCTTATTCCACATTGATTGTCATGCCATACCTGCTTTTCATCACAACTGCTTAAAAACCAGCTTCATAAAGATACAACATCATCAGAGAGAAGTTAGCCATCAAATGCTGAAACTACTTGAAGTTAATGGTTTTCTTGATGTTTGAAAAACATTGCTAAGTTTACCAGAAAGTTTTAAATATCTCTCAGTGCCCCTGGAAAATGTATGGTACACTGTTGGGGAACCTTTGAGTTAATTAAAAAAAAAAAAGTGAAGAAGGTATTTATTAAATTTTGAATTTCAGTTTTTTAAGGATTGGTTGTTAGCATTACATGTGCACAAATATAAAGTTTATTATTTAGAGAAAATAAGCTACTGTTTTACATCTTCACAATTTGCTTTTGGTGTCAAATCCACACACTAACTTACCTCTATTATCAAATAGAAAAATATTACTAATTTTTAAGAATTTGACAAAGCAAAGATCCTATATCCAAGGCATGTGTCCTCTGTATAATATATTACGGTACATGAACATATATATTACTCCTAACTGATAAACTATTGGAAGATGTTCCATGTAGAATACAGAGCAATTGAGTAATTCAACTCCTTCATCCTTAAAATATCATCTTCGTCAGTATTGTCTAGTAGGTTCTATGTAAAGAAAAACAGACCAAACAACAAAATAAACCTTTGTTGATGCCATATTCCTCTTCAACTGCTGTCCTGTCTGCTCCTCTTATGGCCAAATTTTTAGAAAATTATTAGGGGGTAGAAACTTAATCCACAACAGATGTATAGAGAATATGTATTGATCAAGGTTCTCCAGAGAAACAGAACCAATAGGGTGAGTGTGTGTGTGTATGTGTGTGTGTGTGTGTGTGTGTGTAAAGGGATATGTATTATAAGGAACTAGCTTATGTGATTATGGAGGTGTAAGTCCCCAAATCAGCCAAGTAAGTTGGCAAGCTGGAGACCCAAGAAAGCCAATGATGTAGTTCCAATGTGAAAGCCGATAGGCTCAAAAGCCAGATAAAGTTGACATTTTAATCCAAAGGCAGGAAAAATTCTCTCTTACACTGAGGAAGGTGAACTTTTTCTTCTGTTCAAGACTACAACTGATTGGAGACCCACCAACACTAAGGAGAACAATCTTCTTTACTCACTCTACTGATTTAAATGTTAATCTCATCCAGAAACACCATCACAGAAACACCCAGAATAACGTTTGACCAAATATCTGAGTACCTCATAGACCAGTCAAGTTGACACATAAAACTAACCGTTTCAAAGTATAATCATCTCTTATACAACTTGAGCTAATGTTTACTTCAAGTTCCACGCCTCTGAAGAAATGTGATAATGGTCAAATGGGATCTGCCCAATTTCCTAGGGCTGTCTTGAAGTTCTTGGAAGCTGGCGTAACAACTAGATCTTCTAGAAAAAGAAGCACCTGCCTCATCTTGAGGTCATCTGTCCACATGGGCATCTCCCAAGACCTCTCTTGTTCTCCCTGGTCCTCTACAGTTGAACATGTGATTTCTTTTTTTTTAAGATTTTATTTATTTATTTGACAGAGAGAGAGAGAGCCAGTGAGAGAGGGAACACAAGCAGGGGGAGTGGGAGAGGAAGAAGCAGGCTCCCATCAGAGAAGCCTGATGTGGGGCTCGATCCCAGAACGCTGGGATCATGCCCTGAGCCAAAGGCAGATGCTTAACGACTAAGCCACCCAGGCGCCCCTGAACATGTGATTTCTTATTACAACTCCCTGTTTTCCCAACCACATGGACACTTCAGGTTTGAGATCATTCTGTTACTTTTCATACCATGATTAGGCATCTAGAAATTATTTCACTGCTTTAATAGTACTCTTCAAAATAAAATTCTGAATGAGATTGTCAAGAAGCTAAGACCCTTCAGATGTTCCCTTTATGAAGACTTGCTGTCCTTTCAGAGTTTTGCTCTTAAAGCAAGATGTAATGCAACTACCAAGAAACCTGGATATGTATATATCAGTGTCACCTTGTGCCAAGTTCAGGAGCTTCTGGGGGAGGCACAATGATGTGGGAATGAAAGTGAGGCCTGCTCCATCTCATGTCTCTCCCAAATACTGTGCACACTTTAGAATTAATAAATTAATGAGTGTTTTTATTTTTTATATGTAGAAATCATGATTGCTGTTCTTTCACAAAATATAAGAACTCTAGAGTTGCTAGCATTTCTACTTACCAAAGAACATAGATTTGCTTTCAAAAACTAAGCTATATTGAACTCCTTCAATCAAATTATTTTACTAATTTCATTCTTTTATTTAAATAGTGCATACAAGGTAGGGAATTGATTTTACGTTATTGTTTTTAGTACCATCATGTAACATGTCTCAAGTCAGCTACCTAGCATCCTGACTGCTCTCAGAGAAGCCATGGCCAACCAAACAGTGACAATATTAGGAAAATGCTTTTAGGAGCATCACAAACATGTTTACACTTCAGCGTGGAGCTTTTACTGCCTATGTTCCTTATGTACTCATAGGAACAATTTTCCAAAGACCATATTTCTAAATAATGGCTAGCTGATTTTCCACCATTATTCAGACAAAACTCAGAAATAGTAAGATAGCACAAAAGAAAAAATAAGCTTGAGAGGGAGAGGTAGCAAAAGCATGAAAGCAAGTTTTTATGTATAGTGATCATCTAGTTTCTTGTAAACAAATTCTTAGTTATTTTTATTGTTGGTTGTACAATATTGAAATCAATGGGCATGACCACTGAATTCTACTCAATGACTAGTAAGTGTAATTCCTCCTCTTGCCTGGTATCCTCTAATGTTGACTAAAATGTAAAATCAAGTTTACGATTTATGTTCATATGTGAATAAGCCCAAGTCGAAGGAGGAATCTAGCCCTCATCAAGTATCCTTCAGTATTTCCAGAATCTTTAAAGGGACATTACATCAACACACAAACCTGTCTATCAGCTACAGCCATCTCAAGCAGCCCAGATTGCTCTCTCCTATCTTGGCTCTATCTGTAGACAGCTAATGTGTGGGGCTGCTTGCAAATTCACATTGTTGCCATTGTTGGCTTCACTACACCGTATTAACTACTGTGTAGAACAGGTCTCTTTTAGCAGACTAAAATAAATCATTTATCCATTTACTATCATTATAAACACAATTTTGTGAAGAAAGCCATGAGACGATTGTCTTCCCATGGTATGATACACACTTGAGTACATTAAAATACTTCAGCCTGCTTGAGGTTTTATTTTTTATCTATTTATTTTCTTTTGCCACATTCTTATCATTTTACATCATTTTCTAGGACTGCATTAGCTATCCACTTCTTCTTAGGCATCATTTCATGGCTGGAGATATTTCCCAAAGACATGTTTCATTACTATGATTTGAGCCTTCATTTCCATTCATGCCTGGGCATGCATAATGTCTCATAAAGGTGAATTTCAATATCATGGTCTGCAACATCAGCATCACCTCCATACACTACAAGTACTGTTTTAGTCTAGACCTCATATTATGCATTAAGAATGAGACGTAGATATGTGTTTGTTTCATTTTGTTTTGCTTTGTTTTAATGCAATCTTGTACTGATTCACATTAAGTGGTATCAATGGTTGATGCTTTTGAATTGGGTGTACTTGTGAATGTTAACATATATGCTAAAGTTAAGATCAGATCATGAATTTTTCAGAAGCTCTTGCAAAATAAAGGTAAGTTTAAAAATCACTTTTCTTAATTTAAAGATTAAGAAAATGGTGTTAATTTTCAGATGTCTACTTTAACTTTTCACAGTCAGCTGTGTTCAGCTTGTCTCATCCTCCTTGGACAAGCGAACTAGCTGGGCATGTCTTTCTCACAGCAATGGGAGAAGCACACTAACTATATAAGCATATTTTAAGCACTGACCAAAGAAGTCTTTGACTCTCTAGTTCATTCTTCCAAGGCTTAAGGAATGGAGAATTTTATACTTCCCCAAGGAAAGTGACAGGGGAGTTGAACTGAATTTTTAAAAAATAGTAATCTAATCAAGAGGAGGTGCTATTACATATTCCAGTTGAGCAAGGATTGTCGCTTGGAGCAGGTGAAAGGGGCAGACGTGAAGAGAATCGTAAGATTAAGGATAATTAGAAAGTAATATACATAGCATATAAGGATACGCTGTGATGAGGCCGGAGAAAGGTCTGTTGAGGAAGTATCAAGCATAAATTTCATTGTTTGGTGCCCAGTGTGGACCTTCACAGAGATAGTGAACAGTGGAAGAGATGGGGGTGCTTTCATGGGTGGGAGTACAGGGCTATAAATAACTGTCATCATTTCTAGTGTTGTTAGCATCATCATCATTACTGATGATATTACTGGCTTGGGAAATTGATGACAGTATACTGCCTTCAGTGCTATATTTCCCAAGCTCAGACATAAGTCTATCTAAGGGCACTGAAATCACTCAGCTATGTCCAGCCCTATCAGCACTTTCTCTCCTCCACAAAACAGTTCCTACAATATTATCCATCCAGCCTTCCCCCTCATCTTGATATTGCCATGGACACCAAACAGTAAAAATTCCTGCATCTATTTACTGGTCTTTGCAGAAACTGCTTAGGTTCCACCCCTACTTTCTATTTTAAACTGATGTGTGTGTGCATGTATGTATATATAAACATATTGGGGGGGGTGAGTGAATTTTTCTAGTTTCTGTCCTATGGACTTTATGTTTTTCACTCTCATTCTCTAATTAACCACTTTCAGACTAGCGAATTGGTTTGACCTGAATTCCAGATTTTAATTATTAGAAATATGTTAGTCCTAGTATGTTTGTTCTGGGTCATCAGCTGCAGCCATAAAGCAGGTATATGGATTCTCTCGCTCTCGACCCAGGCTTTGAGATACTCTACCCCATGCTGACCTCAGCACCCTGGGCCCCTACTCGTACAGAAGACAGGATTGAAAAAAATGTGCATTGGTAATTCTAGTAAAAGAAAACTGTAAATATAGAATACTTTTACTATAATAGTTGTGACAATATGTTCTGCCTAGAAATCAAAATGGGATCTAAAAAGTGAGGCTGACTTCCACTTAAAACATTTTTACTGCTGAATTACATTTAGATCTATTAATGACTTAGCTCAGTACCAGCCTAAGTGCACCTAGATCACACACACACACACACACACACGCACACACACGCGCGCGTGTGCGCATGCACCATTCCTGGTAAATTATTTAGTGTTTTCAGCACAGCTGCACAATGTATTTATTAATTGCCTGTAAAATCAGCAAAATATGTTCAGTAAGTGCCAGCTTGCCATATATTGTACATAATCACACATTTGAGCCACACAGTTGTTTATGTCATTTTATAATCGTGCTAATAATTACCAGACAACTAAATTATTCGGCAAACCATAAATGTTACATTTAATTACTTTATCATTTCTGTATGTTGCCATGGAGATTAAATTGCTAACTCAATCCATAAATTCAGTTCTTTTCTAATTTCCGCCTTTATCAATATGAATGTGGAATGAATTAATGAAACTAGGAAGCATGTGCAAACAAGTTCATATTTCCTCGGTATGTTTTCTAGTCACACAGATTCTATATGATGCTGTGAAAATTTATAAGGTTCTCTCTAACAATTTCAAAGCATTCCTGAGCTCTGAAAATTAAAGGGAGAGGAATAATATAAATCTTTCATAAGATACAATTTCCACCTTCTGTCAGGAACTAACTGATTAGAAAACTCTTTATAGGTTAAACCAACCACCACATTTTTATGGTTCTGTGTATTTCCAAATGTTAAGAATAAAGCTTTCTCACTATAAACTATCCCCATACAGTAAATACTAGCACAGTCCACAACCCCGGTCTGTGTAACAATTTATCATATATCTAGTTTTGTTTTGCTATAGTATCTTTTTTTTATAGGCCTGCAAATTTCCCTAAGAATATCCCTGTATCTAAAATCATTTATAACTTAAAACTACCTTGTAATAAACACTAAATGTGTGCCAAGCCTTCCCATAAAGCACCCAGCGTCCATCTTACAACATTTTGAGTGTAAGAAACTCGGGTCATTAAAATGAGTTACTCTTCTTGTAGGTAACAGATATTGAAAGTATCCAAAGATGCACTCAGGGCCTTAAAATCACTTGAGAACTAGCTGTACTGAAAAATTTAAAACTATATTATAATTTAATCAAATCTTGAGCCTTTATATATATATATATATACAATTCAAATACGTCAGTGTTCTTTATGGGTGAAAAAACCCTCCAAACTTTTTGGACTTATCTGTCTAGCACATATTTAGGGAGACATTTACACTGAAATGCCCTCGATCATTGTTGGATTATTTATGAATAGAGTGAGCTTAGGAGACTAGAGATGCCCAAACTTTGGGTTGGGGTAGATACATAATGTTAGTCATTAGCTCGTCTGCATATATTAATTTATCCAATTGTTGATACAACATGAATTGTGAAGATACCTGGTAAAATAATAATGCATTTGTTAAAAATTTACAAGTACTCTCACAGATATTTCTTGAATACAAAACTGAATAACCAGAAAAAAACAATGCTCCAAAATTTCAACAAATATTGGGGAAAGGTATAAGGGAACATGCAAAACCATAGTAGGAGATGGAATGTTATTAATGTCATAATACCAACAAAGTACTGTAAACATTCAAAAGAGGGGAGAAAAACGGGGGGGGGGGATTCAAATTCAAGCTCCTGGGGAGACAACACTTTTTTTTTTTCCATAAAATTGAGAACTTGATATGATAAAAGTAATTAAATATCAAAACATGGGACCAGACTATACACCAGGTGACACTCACTCTTGCCTTCCTTATTAGTAAAGCCTCCCACGTGCTTTTAATGTTTCTAGTCTACCCCTTTCCAAGCCAAACTCTTTACAGATTTTGGAGACGTTTTTAGAGCACAAATGATATATACTATCACTCCAATACTTAAAACTCTTCCATTGTTCCAAGTTCTTTCTAGAATTCACTCTAATAACATTAAATGACATGTAAGTCCATTCAAAATGGCATCCTTGCTGAACACTCTCCTTTCCCAGCCCAGCATTCACCCCTAACACTCCAGACACAGCAGCCACACTAAATTTGTGGTTAGTCCCCAAAGATAATTGGGTTTTATTTAGCTTCTGCATCTTTGTCTACATAATCCGTTCTTTGTAAAAAACCTTTTTACTCCTTTTTTCCTGGGATAATTTCTAGTCAAGCCTCTTATCCCTAATTCAGTGTCGCTACTTAAGTAAATGTTTCCTAGTACTTGAAAATTCTATTGGTTGACTTCCCTTCGTACTTGTGCTTCACCCAGGATAGCATATACCACATTGAATTTTCTAAATATTATTACTTATTACTCAAGAAATATCAAAATAAAATAAAAATTAACAACACTTCTTCTACTAAATCAAAGATGCTCAAGTCTAAAATTTGAAATTTAAAGGAAACTATGAGTTAAAAGCTATCTTTATATGAATTCTGGTAATGCTGACTATATTTATTATTCATATTTTATATCTAATAAATTCCTCTTCAGTCCTAACTTTTCCCTTCCCAACTTTTTCCTCTCTTCAGAATACCATCTTCTTCACTGTTTGCTAAGAAACCCGACAAACTGCCAAAGTGTCCCTGGAGGCTTCTCTGTGGTATGGTGAGACAGTCACTCTCTCAGCCAGCCCTGGAACTTTGATATTGATGTGTCTCTCTAGGGGCTGCAGTAAAGATAAATTACTAGTTGTCATTTTTCAAAAATGCCTTTTAGCTCTTCAGACTATAGTCAATGAATAAAATGACTTAAAATAGTAATAAATTGGGGTTTATCATTAATGCCATCCCTGCAGTGGCATGTCAATATCAAAGGGCACGCTAGCAAAGAAAACCACTAATATCAAACTTCAAGCTGAGATACAGATAATACTCATGCATCTTGCCTAACAACTGAGGGAAAAAGGCGAGCATCATGAAGGGAATAGCAAGTAATCAGTAGAAAAATTAAGAAGTGAAAGGGAACACATGGAGATTTGAGAAAAGCCAAATTCTATGTTTACATTCAGAATTAGTCCAGAGAGCCCTTTTCAAATTCAGTTGAACAATTCAGGTGCTTAGATCAGAGTGAAAGGTATCAGTGTAAACACAAGCTCACAAATATCTACCTGTTGCGAAGTTGTTTCTCAACAAATACTGCCATGATCGTTAGTTCAGACAAGTCGAGGATTCCACCACAGATCTACTTAGCTGAAAGACTTGTCAACCTCCTTGGAAAGAAGCTATCCTAGTTGAATGAAAATAGGAAGGTTTGAGTGTAATGTGGTGACCTTTTTTGAACCACTGGAGACTAAGATCCATGGGCATATATCTGATCCTTGAGCAAGAAGAGTTGCAAATAGAAATCAAAGGTGTTTCACTTCTCCATGATGTCAGAGGAATAAGAAAAACACTTTGTGGGGTCTAATGTTAAGCAAGTGAAGTGAAAGAGAAGACTAATTCTCGCTGTAGTGAGAGTAGCGCATAACTCTTATATGTCAAGGGCCCCACAGCACAGACTGCAAATTTGGTATGCACTGGAGAGATGGAGCAACTTCTACAGAGAAACTTAGAGTACCAGAGTTTCTCTTTTTTGGGGGACATGACAATCTTGATGAAGATAGCTAGCATTGTGTATAATGGGCAATTTAAAAGGTTTAATGTATGTGAAAGTAGCTGGCACACAGTAAAGCTCAATAAATACTAACATTTTTCTCTATCTATACACAGTCCCTTAGTAATGTCATTAGTTTTTGTCATAGCTTTAAACAGCATCTATAACCCGAGGATTTAGGATAAATTTTGAAAGTGAAATTAACAGGGCTTGCCTAGATTGGCCATGGAGGCGGGTAAAGAAAAGAAGTTAAGATGTCTCTAAGGTTTTTTTGTGTGAACAAGAGAAAGGATGGGATAATTACTTACTGAAAGGGGGGAGCATGGATCTGCAGTTGTTAAAGCTGGGCGGTGAGAACAAGATTTCTGATTGAAAATACGGTTTGAGATGAGTATTAAGCAATTAAGTATTGTAAAGTCAAACTGAATCCAGAGTTCAAAATAACCATCAAGGCTAAATATAAATTTGGCAGTCATCAAGTATGAGAATTAATGAGATCACCAAGAAGGGTATGTTGATAGAAAGTGACAAAAGTTCTCAGAGTCTGAGCTATAGGACGCACAAAGCTTTAGAGAGCTGAGAGATGAGAAGAAATCAGCAAAAACGAACAATGGCGTAAGAAAAAAACCCCAACAGGACCATGCACTGCTCTAGAAGCAAAGTAGGAGAAAGAAGCAACCTCTGACAAACACTGCTCATAGCCTGAGATGATTCCTCAGAATCAGTTGTTGACGTCAGCAAGATAAATCATCACTGGTGACATCAGTCAGCAAGTCACAGTGAGCCTATACTGTGCTTTTATTCAAATGAGAAAAGAAAAAAAAAGTGCTGCTTCTCCTGGGTGAATACAAACCCCCAAGAGAGTACATGGTTTGGCGGGTAGAACACAAGCTAGATGTCATCCTCCGCATGCTGGAGTAATGAGAACACACAGAACTATAAGGTGCAGCAATATAGACAAGTTTCAGTGATGCGGAGGGCATGAGAAAATGATTGGGGTAGGCTGAAGAGAGAATATAATAAACGAGAAACACATATATGAAAGACTTATTAAAGGAATTGTGCTTTAAAAGGGGGAGAAATAGGGCAGTAGCTGGAGAGGGTAGAGGTATCAAGTGAAGATTTTATTTTTAAGATTTTTAGCAGATGCTATCTATCAGTGACATATCCATATAGTGGCACTCTTGTCTCTTACACTCTTATTTTTCCTAGACACATGGATGGCTTTTTATTATAACCACATCTCCTGCCCGAGGGCTTCTACTCACTGCAAGGGCACACTGAGTCAGGGGGGATGGGCTGAAGAATATAGCCCCAGGGTACATTAGTCAACCACTGTGGGTGGGACATGGTAAGTAAATACTCCAGTGTCCCAAATTCTTACTTTAGGGCCAATGTTCAAACTCAGGGATCTTCTGAGTTTTAAAAAAAAAAAATAATAATCTCTTGTGTTTGTAGTAGAAATCAATACAACCAGTAGTACCCGAAATGTAGCTATTATCCCAGATTTTTTTTTTCTCCATTTCAATATACATGGAATACCATAAGCAGTTTGTTTTCACTTGGCAACAGGGATGCATTAAATTTTTGCTACATGCCCTATTTAGTTCATAAGGATTTGGCTCTTCACCATCCTACTGAATATTTTTATGCAATCAGTAATAGAACCTGGAGAGTGGGAAGCAGTAAGCACCTTGGGTGCCTTTGAAATTCTAATGGATAGAAGACAAACCCCATCATAAAACAGGTACCTTGCATCTCAGTGATGTATCTGTGGACATAATAGTTTGAGACAGCTGAAAATTTTTCCTCCAAAAAGGAACATCTCCAAATGATACAAAATAACTATGTAATTCAATCTATTTAGTTGTGTCTTTTTATTAATACAAATATGGGCTTGAGGGTTTTAAAGTGTATTATTAATAATAGTTAACAATATTTAATGGCATAAATTAAACATAAATACCTTGACAATTTAAAAGCCCATGTTTTTATTTTATCTTACAGTAAAATAGATTCTGAAAAATGGAATTTCCTTAAAGCATGTACATGTAGCCAGGTAACATACACTGAAATATTAATTATATGTTGTACTAATAACAAATGAGAGTAACTTTTTTCCAAAATATAAGGTGTTAAGAGTTTGAAATAGTAAAGGTATAAATTTTATATTATTAAACAAAACTTAGATTTTTTATTGCTAGTGAAAACATCAATGTTTATGTAGGGAAGTTAAGCTCTTCCAGTTTTTAAATCACCATATTAGACTGATTCTAAATGTAGTTTATAAAGAAACATACTATTACATAGCAGTATCAAGGAATGAATGGTAAACCACTTTCCTATATGAATATTAAATTTAACTTCCCTAAAAACCATAAATCCTTAATTTTGTTCTCAATATAAATCTTCCTCTTCATTTGTTATAATTTAGTGAATTTTCATCTGATTCTTCTCTGTTGCCCTGGGAGATTCAACTGTTTTTACTTCCTCAAAGAATAAAAATTATAATTACCCATTGAGTTAGAAATATAAAAATAGGGGCGCCTGGGTAGCGCAGTCGTTAAGCATCTGCCTTCGGCTCAGGGCGTGATCCCGGCGATTTGGGATCGAGTCCCACATCAGGCTCTTCCGCTAAGAGCCTGCTTCCTCCTCTCCCACTCCCCCTGCTGTGTTCCCTCTCTCGCTGGCTATCTCTCTGTCAAATAAATAAATAAAATCTTTAAAAAAAAAAAAAGAAAAGAAATATAAAAATATATTAATAAAATATCTGAAGGAGACTTGTCCTTGATGTTTCATATTCACACATTTTAATTTATTGTTAGCAATTTGCTTCTAATAAACTGTACTCCCCTTGTCAGAAAAATTATTTGATAAAGTTTTGAGTTTTAAGTAATATGTGCCAATTATGCAAGTATATACCAGAACTTAGAACAGGTTAAAGGAAGAGGAAATGTAATGGTATTCATATTGTCTGGATAAAATGGCTTAATATAATATACATGCCTATTGATATATAAATGTAAACTTGTTTTACAATATATGGTACAAAACTCCGTGGATTTTACTGCAAAACTATATGGGAAATAGGTGTTCATTATATTTTATTCTCTTCCTCTACCTCATTAGCTTCAAAGGAAAAATGATTTTAACTTTGTCTGTATATTTGAATATTATTCTATTTATCATCTTTATATGTGGATAAATAATTAATGACGAGCAGATTACTTTTGTTATTGAAAATCTGAAAATGTTTTTCATATATCTTTATTGTTTCAAGTTTTGGGAACTCAATTATTTGTACCTGCAAAATAATTTACACCTCTATTAAAAATTTGTGCTGAGCATGAAAGGTGCTTTAAAAAAGTTTTTCCATTCATATCTAAAAAATACGCTTTATTTGTCTTTATCACAAGAAAAAATGTTAATATGCAACTGAAGGCATCTTTCTGTTTGGTCAAAATGCATAAGCATCTCAGCCTCAACTCGAAATAAATACAGGTAATATTCTAGGAGGCTGTAGTCTTCTGTTTGTATCTGCTTGACTGTGGGTAGAGAGAAAACCCTGCCTCAGTAACTGCCCCTTATGCTTCAATTCAGTTTATATTGCCCCCACTGACGCTGAAATCCTAGCCTGGATGTTTATTAGCAATCACATTTTGGCTATGAAAACAAGAGGAGTAAGAATATTTCAAGCTTCCTCAAGTCCTGGATAACAGGATTCTTAACTAAAAATGTAGGGGTCCTTGCAGGGTACGCACGAAGTAATATTTCATTGTATAAATGCACCACAGTTCATTCAGTCACCAGTTGAAGACAATCTTAGTTGTATCTGGTTTTTGGCTTATATGAATAAAGCTGCTATGAGCATTCACATGCAGGTGTTTATTTGGACATAAAATTTCAGTTCAGCTGGGTAAATACCTAGGAGATAGACTGCTAGATGTTGTGGTAAGCTATCAAACTCTCTTCCAAGGTGCCTGTGGTATGTTGCACTCCCACCAACAATGCATGGCAGTTTCTATAGCTCTACATCCTCACCAGTAATTGTTACAGTCAGTGTGGGGAATTTAAATGTTTTAACAGGTGTGTGGTAGTATCTTGTTGTTTTAATTTGCAATTACCTAGTTGATAAATAATGAGAAGCATATTTTCATACACTTACTCACCATCTATGTATCTTCTTTGGTGAGGTGTCTATTCAGATCTTTCACCCATTTGTTAATCAGATTATTTGTTTTTTTATTGTTTCATTTTAAGAACTTTCTGTATATTTTAGATACAAGGTCTTTATTATGCATGTTTTCAAATATTTTCTCTCAATCTGAGTTTAACTTTTCATTCTTTTAATAAGGTTTTACACAGAGCATAAGTTTTACATTTTAATCAAGTTCAAGCTTGGAGATGGCAAACTAGCAATCAGAAATCTAAGACTATTTATATTAATGTTATATTCTGCTAAGCCACTGAGTAGTTCTAATATGGGTGTTAGGTTTATCATTGATCCCCTTTTGTTTTCTAGTTACACAATCATATCATCTGAAACCAGTTTCACTACTTTCCTAACCCTGATTCTTCCCACTCTGTTGTCCCACGGCACAATACAATGTGGAGTAGTGGAGGCGCTAGTGGACACCCTCGTCTTGTCCCTGCATGCTGTAATTACTCACTGACAACTCCCCAACCTGTTACACATGTAGTTGACATCAATCCTTTCTCTACACACAAAGTATAGCAACTGGTATTATTATGTCTTATTATCTTATTATTTTTTTACTGTTGTCCCAAAAATAGAGAGAAAAATTATACTGTATGGCAAACTATGATCACTGTTTTGTGTAAGACACTATCTCTTGTTCTATTTACTTATTATTTTGAAAATCTCACTCTTTGTTCTCATTTTTACCCTCCCAAATGCAAATATTCTGCTGTATTGAATATGAAACCTTGTATTTCATATGTCCATTTAAAAAAGAGGCTGGGATGTTTTGTGAGAATATTTTAAATGCACATAAGTTATCTTGTGTTAAGACCACATTCTGTTTCTTACTTTACTCATTAAGCACTGTGCTCTTAAAAGTTATTGGTACTACTGAGTTCACAACTATCTTGCTGTTTCTAATTTTTTTAGGGATCCATAGCATATATCCACTATATTTTATTTATACAACCTCCATTTAGGGACATAAAGATCTCTTTCAACTCCCCCACTTCATTATATTTGGCTTTTTATGGCCCTGTTTATGATATGTACAGCCAGGTATGAAATGGATGTATACAGAGTATAAATATAAATAATTTGACAACATATGAGGTGTTGCACATTAGGATGGCCGAAGCAGTGCAAACTTCCACAACGGTGCATGAGTGGCCCAGTTTTCCAAAATCCTTACTACCACTTGGTGCTATGCAACTTCTTAACTCTTGTTAACCCAATGACTATAAGCAGATACCATCTTTTTAAACATCTTAATTTCTCTAATTATTTATGAGTTTAAATATATACTCATATACTTGCTAACCATTTGTGTTTCCCTTTCTATGACTTGCCTGGTTGTATCTTTGCTCACTTTTTTTCTGCTGGATTTTTGTCCTTCATTTGTTGATTTTCAAGTGCTCCTACTGCATTCTTAAATCTCTACTCGTTACTGGTTTAAATAATGAGAGTGTGCTCTTTCAATCATTATCCATTATTTCTGTCCATAGTGCTTTTGTTAAACCCAAACCCCTAATTTTGGTGAGAACAAACCTATCGATTTTTCACCTTATTGTTGTTGCCTCATGATTCTTAATTCTTGTTCAATACATCTTATTTGACTTATATCTGTTATATAATGTTAAATCTTACACTGAATTATTTAAGTCCTCTGGAGCTGGGTGATGTTTCTACAATAAGTAGGTAAATGAATCAAGATAGGTTATTTAAAATTTCTACTCTCTTCATTGCATCTGATATTTTTTGTCTGACTAAAGTGGATCTTTTAAGCGTTTCCTCAGTGAAGCTCATTAAGGTAAGCTTCCTTAACCAAGAGTCTGTCTTATAATATATCAAGGTCTCTGAACTGTCCTTTCGTAATTCTTATCAGTGTGCAGTGATGGGGTATCTCAGAAAGATCAACCAATTCATCATTTCTCATTTCAACCATGACTAATCTAATCTAGCTTTTATCCCAGATATATATAAATTTGGTTTCCAAGTTTTCTGACTGATTCTTTTTCATATTTCTTATTCCTTTCTCTCTCTCTCTCTCTCTCTCTCTCTCTCTCTCTCTTTTCACTTCTGCCTGACTATGGTGGTTAATTCTGTATGTCAACTTGCTTAGGCCACAATACTCAGATATTTGGTCAAACCCAAATATTTGGTCAGACAGTATTCTAGATGCTTAAATGAAGGTGTTTCTTTGGATGGGATTAACATATGAATCAACAGACTTTGAGCAAAGCAAATTGCCCTGCAAAGTGTGGGTGGGCCTCAACCAATCAGTTGACAGTGGTAAGAAAAAAGACTGACTTTCCCCTAAAAGGGGGAGTTCTACCAGCCAACTGTCCTTGGATCTGAATCGCAACTCTTTCTTGGGTCTCCATGTTGTCAGCCTACCCTGCAGATTTGCATTTCCCAGCTTTCACAATGTGAGACAATTCCTTGAATTCTCTATATATACATAGAGAGAGAGATGTATAGATATGTATATATGATTGGTATGTTTATACATATAAAGAGAGATATAAAGATATATATATACACACACACACACATAGAGAGAGAGTCTACTGATTTTGTTTCTCTGTAAAACTGAATAATACACTGATTTTCATAATATTTTTAGTGGATGTTACATTTGTATTCAATTATTTGGTAATCCTAATATAGTCAAATCTTTTTCAGAAGTTCTATTACTTTAGTTTTATCTAGAATAGATTCATTTTTATATTTGTTGATTTTTTCAGTTGCATTTCTTAAAATTACATTTCTTCATGCATTTTGAAAATAGCTTACAGTTTATTTGAAGTTCTTTGTTATTCTTTCTTTCTCTTTTATTTTCTCATCTGTTTCTATCCTTTCCATTTTGAAATTGCTCCCACTTGGTTCCTTGAGTCCTCAGTCCAAAACAAGATTTTATGTAAAAATTCCAGGCCCACAGTGATATTGGAGATATAACAGATACAACCACCAGGCCAGTAGGTATCTAGATACCAGGACCTTGTCAGTGAGCCTCCTCAGAAGGCCTGTACTTTCAGCTGCAGACGTTGCCCCCAGGCAATGCTATTTGTTTGTGTTTGTGTCACCTCCTCATTCATGCTTTTTAGCAGTGATCTTATCTCTAGTACGCCACTGTCCCAGAAGTGTACTAATTATCCTGTAAGATTCAGATGATCATTTGCCTTTGCCTGCTTAAAAACCTGCCATGGAAGCCCATGTTTGTGCCTTTCCCTAAATTCTATCCATTTCTTGTCTACAGTTCACATAAATAATTTATTGCATTTACCATCATAGGATAGGTTTCACAGTTCTTTACATAGAAACACTCAAAAAAGTTAGAATATGAAATAAACACCACCGACAGACTCAAAACGAATAAAAAGCAACTGCATAGTGAATAAGTAAGCAAACAAATACGATTATATTTACAATTTATTGTTAACAGAGGATGGTAGAATGTAGGTAAGAAAGATCATAATTTGACAGCTAAATAGGATATGTTTGATCATCTTATGAGTTTAGAGAAGACTTAGTGCGGAAAGTAGGATTTTAAGAGCTTCATGAAGAGGAAATAAGAAAGCTGAGTATGCTAGCAAAACAAAAGATTCCCTTTACCACATTGTTTCATATATTAGTATTTACCTCTGTTATGTAGCAGTTTGCCTAATGATGTGCTCTTTTTTGCTTAGGTAAGCATTTCTGAAGTTTCAAAGTCTTTAATGTTTTGACAAAAGAAAAAAAGGCTTTTTCTAACTAGAATTTTTTTTTTCCCATTCTTTTTTCCTTGTGTCCAGGAGAAAGACTGAAGAACGTATTTACTGTGATACTTTTTATCAGGAAGAAACTTACATACCCTATTTGTTGATGTAATTCACTCCCTTAAAACTTGTGGTATGAATAAATGCTAAAAAGGATAGATTAGGTACATGGTTAACTTGGTCTGGACTAATTGGTTCTAAGAGAAAACTTTTTCTTTGTAAGTAGTATTTCTCCAGAGACAGTCACTCCTAGACTTTGGTGTTACTTTGGCAAGAGTTGGATTAAAAAGCTTCCCAGCTGATGAATCTTGAACTGGGCTGGACTGGATGATTGTAAAGAGCTCTTAAGCCATGAAATTCTATGATACATCAGATACCTGGCACTGTAATGTGGTAGAGAGAACAAGAAACTTTAAGTCACAGCGTATAGAGAATCTGCTCTATAGCCGGTCGGTCTTCTATTCATTGTATAAGCCTACAGTCCATGAGTCTCAGTCTCAGTTCAAAAAATGTGGAAATGTGGAAAACAATGCTGTCTGTTGTAATAGTATATGGAGAGAACAAACATAAAGCACACACTACAAATGAATTATATTCCTTTATGAAATAAATGCTAACTAGAGAAGATTTTAGAGAATTGTGGTATTTTTAAGATAATGAAATATAATTTTTAATATAGTGAAACACAGTCACCTCACTGATTAATCAGATAATGGAAAACACATACACAATTTCTCAACGTCTCTCAACAACAGCATTACCTTCAAGGATTATTCTAATAGTGTATTTCCACTTCCTTCCTTCTTTGGTAACAGCTCACTTTTGAAACTAACAATGGTCTCCTTATCATTATCATTACCACTTCAGGTTCTTATTGCAGCTTTTATTACTGAATCGATCAATTCCATGTCATATAATATGAGGATTAATAGAGAAATTTTAAAATATAGCTCTATATTTTATGGACTAGTTTCCCTTCTATTTCCCTTCTATTGTCTTTGTTGTTCTTTAAGATCTTGCAGCTGGAGTCTAAGATTAGGTGGCCGATTTATTCACCTCCTTTAGTTTGATGTCCAGTGGCATATCTGCTTATCAGCATAGCATTTATCCTCACTGACAACACTGAATAGTCATTGGCATGTCACTTTATGGGTTAAAAAAAAAATGTGTGGTCTGATTAAAGTCACAGAAACTGTGCTGAATAACAGATACACAATGACCATATCATTACAGGATATCAAAACAACATTCTCTAGCAATGTAAGAAATCTTCCTGGATATCCTACAAAAATTGGTAAAGTTCTTATCTATTAGACTAAAATTTCACTCACTGCATTTTATTTTTAATCTTCAAAGGGAATAGTGCTTCAGTTGTCATTTAAATGATCGGGATTAGCAAAAGGAATATATTGGGCTGCTTCCCGTGACAAAACTCTCAAAAACCGTAGTAAAGAAATGTTCTGAACTAGGAAAAATGAATTATTGGATGACAGAAGCAAAACAAAATTTAAGAGATTTTGTTTCATGATAATAATGCTATCATTTAATTTCATTCTCAGAAACAGGCACTATTATCCCTACTTTCACAGATAAAGAAACTGAGACAAAGAAAGGTGAAATAAATCACCCAGGACCAGCCCAGCACTAACTGCTGGAGCTGAGACTCAAACCCACGGAATGTGTCTCTGAAATACATCCTTTTAACTCCTTACAGCCTCACATCTGCAACACAAAACGGAGGCCACAAAAAAGATGTGCAAACACCTCCCAAGCTTCCTGGAACATAATAATGTTTAGTGAATCCAAATCTAAACTTACCTTTACGATACATGAAAATCAAAGTGTCTTTCAATGGGTAAACTCTTCCACCACAGAGACTTTTGTGACCAAGACTCCTTCATAGTTTCTGAAAACAATTAGGAGAAATTCACTGTTGGAAAGATAAGTGGTTAAAGTATTCTAGTTTCTGGACTGACATGTAAATAGCAATGGAAGTCATCACTCATGTCCTCACAACAAGAAAAAAGGAAAACAAAATTCAACAACTCAACTCTTCTTCGACTCAGAATTGAGGTCACAGTGATGAGGGAATGGAAGGCAAGCGGAGGACAGAAGCTGACACCCTGCAACCCCCACCTCCATGGGATGTATGCAACATTCCTCAGGCACTCCTGGCTGCCCTAAAGGACAAAGAAACAGTCCTTACTACCTACAGCCCATTGAAACAGGCATGGTGACATTCCTCTAGGAACTCAGCTGCCTCTATGTTAATACTTTGCTAAGGGCAAAAGGCAGTCCTAGCCTGAGTCCCTCCCCTCCACCAATATCCTGTACCTATAAAAAGTCCTTTAGAAACTTCCTTTATCTCTAACCCCCCCCCCCCAAGATACGTGTTGGCAATCATCCTCCAAGCATATGGCCCACCGATATACATCTGAAGAGTCTCATGACTAAGGTTTTATTAGACGGTAATAAATGACCCTTTCCCAACAGTAGCTAGCCCCCGCAAGGTCCTGGAGACCTTACTTCCAAAATTCCTTAGAGACTTATGCTATCCCTAGCCCCCTCCCCACTTGAGGGTATAAAATAGGCCATTTCTCACAACCCCGGGGCAGCAGCTCTTTCTGCCCGAGGGTCCTGTCCCCGTGCTTTGATAAACCACCATTTTGCACCAAAGACACCTCAAGAATTCTTTCTTGGTCGTCGGCTCCGGACCCCACCTCACTGAACCTCACCTGTACCTCATCAAAGGGACAAACTACTGCCCCAAATCTGGAAGACAGACCAGCCGATTCAGAGAATCACAGCTTCCCAGAAGCAAAGCCCAGGAGCTGTAGTAGCCTGCAGCAGAAGCCAACCAACATCAGTAGCCAGACTGCAGACTGTAAGAGATACGTTGTTACAGGCTCAGGGCAGACTGGCTGGGGAGTAAAAACTCTGAAGACATTCAATAGGAGGGGGCCCTCACATTCTTGTGAGTTTCACCTCCAGGGGGCCCATTGATCTTACTGTGAAAATTAGAGAAAAATCCCTTTGTACTTCAGGCAGAAGGAGAAGGAAAGTAACCATTCGGAAATATATTCAGAGCTCTCCTTTCTTAATAAGGTCTACCCTTGAGAAAACTTGTTTACAAGAAGCTAACCTACTGGGGTTTTACTAAAGATTAACCAACCTGAGGGAAGAGAAATAACTAATTCAGGCTCCTTTGAAGACTGATACCTAATAAAGGCCAAAGCACAGTTCCTTTCCCTCACACATTACTACAGCAACAATAGGGCCCAGGATAATGACAAGGGATTGCAGCTAGAAGAACTATAGGCCTCAGACTCTATTTAGGGAATCTCTAGAAAAATTCAAAGACAACAGAAGAGTCAGAAACAAGGAACTCTCGAAGAAATTGTAGGCTCTGACAGTACAGCTACAGCAAACAATAAATGTGGCCTAACTCCTATCCAGATAAAAACACAAAACTACAGGGGCGCGTGGGTGGCACAGGGGTTAAGCGTCTGCCTTCGGCTCAGGGCGTGATCCTGGTGCTCTGGGATCGAGCCCCACATCAGGCTCCTCTGCTATGAGCCTGCTTCTTCCTCTCCCACTCCCCCTGCTTGTGTTCCCTCTCTCGCTGGCTGTCTCTATCTCTGTCGAATAAATAAATCTTTTTAAAAAAGAAAAAAACACAAAACTACAAAACTAAAACTAAAGACCTATCTACCTCAATTCCTTGTACCGGATATAATTACAGATATGGAAGATATTATATCAATATCAATAATCTCTTTATATCAATTATATCAATAATCATTATATCAATAATCTCTTTCACGTGGATGGTCTAAATACACCAATTAAAAGATAGAGACTGTCAAAGTGGATTAACAAAACAAGGCCCAACTCTAAATTGTCTACAAGAAAGATAAGCGGTTGAGCTCAAGATTCATGTTCTTCAAGGAAGAGTTATTACTCCTCCTTAATTCTGACCTTTCCTCTCATAAATTATTTCAGTGTTTTTATATCTAGTGTATCTCTTAAAATACATTGCTTTACAAATAACAGAAACC
The DNA here is from genome assembly GCF_023065955.2 of Ursus arctos. Classification (NCBI taxonomy): domain Eukaryota; kingdom Metazoa; phylum Chordata; class Mammalia; order Carnivora; family Ursidae; genus Ursus; species Ursus arctos. The sequence continues at coordinate 70,853,897 of NW_026622763.1, forward strand.
CAGTTCAAATTGATTTAAGCAGAAAAAGGGAAAATTCTGGACCATGTCATTCATTCAACCAAAATCTCAGGTCTGGGCTCAACTCAGAGCTCAAACTGTATCACCACAACCTGTTTTCTCGATTTCTACAATACATTTCCCCTACATGATTTCATTCTCAGATGGGTTTCATGACAACCGCTAGAAGTACCCAGGTGTGAAGCCAATCAAAATAGTGAGATTCTTTCCCCACCATTGGAACCAAACTCATTTTGTTTTTTTGTTCTAACTGGCTTTGGTGTCCATCTTAAGCCCACCGTAGTGGTCTGAACAACTTAATGTACTGTGTGGATCTGGGAGAATGTGAAGTAAATGCCATTGGAACCAACCGAGATGAGAGGGAGTAATGTGTGACCTCCTGGAGGGAAAGCAGGTAGAGTTACCAGGACAGGACTGTTGGAGAATACATGTCTAGTTGTATATGTATGTGTAGCTGGACTACAACATCTGTGTTTTTTTCTACACTGTACCCAAATAATTTGCTCTTTATTCCTTTCTACGTGGTCTCTAATATATTGCTGTGGGAAAAAAATGAATTAATTTACATGAAACCATACTGAACAGAAAGAAATGAACTGAAACGAAGAGGTGAAGAGCAAAAAGTCCTCCCTACCGCATGATTTTGTAGGAAGTAGCACTAGGAAAGTGTACAGAAATAAACTGGTCTTTCATCTTATTCCTCATTGCAAAATGAGCAATAGTTTAAACAACAACGAGTAACTCGTCGTCTTAAGTAGGAAAGTGTCTTTTCCTAGTATGTCTGATTTTAAAGTTGACAAATGAATAGGAGTTTTTGTTCATTAGTTTTCAAGTATTTTGTCATAATGCTACCACTTTGTGCTGTAAAAGTTCTATGTAATAGTAATAAATCTTTCACAAAGAAAATACATGGGAGAACAATTATAAGTTCTTTAGAAACATCTCTTGACATTTTTAGCATGAGATTCAAATCAGGTTCACCCTCTTCCCCATCTAGCCATGACCTTTTCATATTGAGAGATTATATCATACAGGTTACTGTACTTCAGGGATGGCTAATTAAAATGTCTCACAACAAAGCACAAAAGTAGGAAGAAAAAGAGAAAAAAGGGATGAAGGATCAACATATATTTTGTCTTTGCATTTTTCTAATTGAATTAATCACCTTCGTGCAAGGTCTTTCTTTGCTCCTGAAATGAAGTATAATCATACCTTACATACTGGACATTAGGTCACATGATGTAGGAAGACGCTTGTTACACTAGACACACCAAAGAAGTACTCTGAATCAGAATAAGGACCAAATGTATTTGAAAAAATAACTATCTTGCTTAAAGACTAAATTTCCCAAGCATGTAAGTTTCAAAAAAAAAAAAAGGTCAGGACTTTACTCTCAAACAGCCATGTTGCCAAAGATTAAAAACAAACCAAAACCATAAGATGGAAACATTTTGGGAACAAAGTTATTTGCAAAGTCAGAAATTCACGTCAATTACACTGCTATTATCATCTATAACCATTTGGTTAATATGAAGTATTCTTACTTTATTGATGACATTACCAAATATTTAGAAAACTCTTAACTGTACAGTTTTGGATTTCTTATAAAGTTTCCAGCTATGGTGAACTTCATTTCATAATGTCAGTTTTAGGGAGCATAACTAGGCTTAGTAACAACCTTACTCATAATAGAACTATAGGTAGTGCCAACACTATTTTATTCCTTTTCTGGTTTCCAAACAAGCCCTATCTTCAGCTAAAATTTACATTTTAGAAATCTACATTTTGATCGTCTAAAATTACAAAATCAGTGAACAGGCACCTTTTAAACTTTATCCATGTTCTACAAAAACTCCAAACTAGTTTGCAAATACAGATTAAAATTACAGCCTTCGGTGTTTGCTGTGTGACTGGTTATGGGACAGCACAATTATCTGTTCTGAAGAGGCCACTGAATGGCCTCTGCATTTGCTCCTCTAGAACCTTCTGCCCCCTCTAGACAGCCTGACCTCTGACCTTCCATCTTCCCAGGAAAACAAAACAGATTAGGATAGCTGTCTTAGTTCAGACTGCTAATAACAAAGCAAAACAAAACAAAACAAAACAAAACTAGACAGGGTGGCTTAAGCAACATTCATTTATTTCTCACAGTTCTAGAGGCTGGGAAGTCTAAAACCAACTTGCCAGCAGATTCTGTGTCTGGTGAGGGCCCACTTCCCGATTCATAGACAGGTGGAGGGGTTTTTGTTTTGCTTTTTCTTTTGTCTTTGCTATGTCCTCACATGGCAGAAGGGGTAGGAGCACTCTTGGGTTTCCTAAGTGCATAAATCCACTCATAAGGGTTCCACTCCTATGACTCAATCACCTCCCACAGGCCCTACTGCTTCATATCATCACATTGAGTTAGGATTTCAGCATACGAATTTTGCGGGTTCACAAACATTCAGTCCATAACAACCAACAACTCTATAGTTCATGTGTCAGACTCTATCTGTTCTCTGCAGGGGAGATAAAGTCATGTTTCCAGGACATAGTTTCAGGCAATCCAGTCCTACTGAAGGATGAGCCGAGAGTACTCAAAGAAAAGTGGGCATACAGATAGCCTAATATCTTCATAAATCTCATCAAAATCTTACTAGAAAAGGTATAAAGTCCATGAGTTAAGCTATATCAGAGCAAAATTGTACTTTGTGACAGGATTCAATAAATTCAATAAGCAATAAAGATACCCTCCTCTCATATTTTTTGGGTGTAGAAGAATGGAAAATAAGTGAATAAATATAGGCGAAGAGATAACTAGAGATATATTCATAATGCATTTATTGAAGAGTCGTTGTAATAATGTTATTAACTAAAATTATAACCATTCTGTATAAGAAAGATATGAAGGTTTATTCACCTTGAACAATGTATTCAAATTACATTCTGGATTTTATCATCTATGCTTTGAGTACCTATCATAGGAACTATTTGGCACAATAAACCAACAGATGATTCTGCAATGAAAAAAGACATCGTTATCCTCCTGGAACATCTATATGCTATTCAAAATATAAATCTGTAGTTGTTTAAATAATGGGCCATAAGAACATGAATAAAGAGCAAATTAATTCCAACTGAACAGATTAATATAACCTCTTACTCCAATTTAATCCACTTTAGTGGATTTAATAAAATTTGGGGAAAAAATCATAATCAGCAGTCCATAAATAATTTAGTAGAATATTAATACCTCGTAAGTTGTAAATACATATTCTAGGACAAAAGTATTCCACAGTCAAATGTTTTAAAATTAATAAGAAGTTTCTTTTTTTTTTTTTTTTTAGGAAGTAAGTTTCTGTATACCTATTTATAAAAAGAAACTTCTCAAACAGAAAGTAATAGCAACAAATTAAATTTTAAAAACTTCAGCATTTGAAAAATATATTTGATCACAGAAACTGACTCTTCAGATCACCTATTAAAATCTCAATGGATGTTAAAATTGTATGGCATGTAGAGATATTCTGAGTCTTTTAAACTATGGGTCTGTTTTCACTAATAACTGCCCACCTGCTTTGCAAAATGTTTCTGCAAAAGGGCTGCCAAGCGTTTTCAAGGAAAAGAGCTGTGGCCTCACCAAGAAATATGGCTCAACCACTGACCTCTTGTATAATTTGAGACGAGTCCTCGAACTTGTATAGACTTAATTCACCTACCCATTAAATGTAAGTGTGGGGGCTTCAAATGTAATAATGGTATCCAGCTAATCACACATAATTTTTCCCCTACCATTTTTCTGTTAAGACACTAAGCAAAACAAAAACTGAAATGAATGAAAAATTATAATTAGTCATCTTATTTTTATATAAAACAAACTTTCCACCTTATACAGTGAGGGTGTTCAACCAAATCATTTCCAGAGTTTTTTTTCATATCTAAGATACCAAAAAGAAACAAAACACAATAAAAACCTGTTGATTATAAAAAAATATCTCATGCTTAAAGAATAGAGAACTGTCCATTGGTCTTGTGTGTAATCAAGCTATAAATTATTTCTTTTCTTCAAGAGGTTTTGTGTTTTAAGGATTTTATTTATTTGAGAGAGAAAGTGAGCAAGAGAGAGAGAGCACAAGCCAGGCGGAGAGGCAGAGGGAGAATCAGACTCCCACTGAGTAGGAAGCCCAATGTGGGGCTTGATCCCAGGACCCTGGGATCATGACCTGAGCCAAAGGCAGATGCTTAACCGACTGAGCCACCCAGGTGCCCCCCTTCAAGAGATTTTTGAAGCATGCCATTTACTACTGAAATATGCTAAATTTCCTCAAATGTAAGAAGCATTTAATGTAAGAAACACCATTATTTATGTACTATGACTAAAGAAAAAATCTCCACTTAAACTATATCATATCACTGACTGAAAGATGCATACCTACTTTAGAGATGCCAAAACAGGGGGAAAAATGTTCTCTTCAGAATCGACGATAGGGACGCCTGGGTAGCTCAGTTGATTGAGCATCTGACTCTAGGTTTCATCTCAGGTAATGATCTCAAGGTCATGGGATCTGCCCATGTTGGGCTCTGCCCTGAGCCTGGAGCATGCTTGAAATTCTCTCTGTCCCTCTCCCATTGTCCCTCTCCCTGCTTTCTCTCAAATAAATAAATAAATCTTAAACAAACAAACAAAAAAAGAATCAATAATACATATAAATATATATATTTGGAGGAAGAAACATTGAAACAACTTTCTTTGAACTTTTTAATGTGTCTTATAACACATTTTTTTTTTTTTTGCAAAGCCATTTTCTCAAAGAGTCATTACAATAGCCATAAAAATGGTACTTTAAATAAGGTCAAATACTCCTTGATACCAACTTTGAAACATTTATTTCAGCAGAAATTCCCAGATCCCATCATTTAGAAAGTGAACCAATTCCTTTTAAAAATAAATCTAATTCTTGAAAAATTTGAAGATCAGTTGCTCCTGTTGTACTAGGTAAGCCTATAAATTCTTCATAGTAACAGTTGTAATAATAAAGTCAAATCATTGACTTTATACCCATACTTAGCAGTGTAAAAATTGGAAACTGAAACTTTTACTTGTGTTGATCAAGGAGCCAGAAACAGAGTGATCCCTTTCCAAAGTATACACCAAATTCATTTAAATAACTGTAGATTAACAAGTATATAGAATGACAGCAATTTAAGTTTTTAAGTCTGACCTCTTCACAAAATCTAAAGTATATTATTCAAGGATTAAAACCACCCAGAATTTCCTATAACAATTAAAGCAACATGGAAAATCCTCACCATGGATTGTAAGACCCTACATGCTCTGGCTACTGGAGCCCCTGCCCTGGGCTCTCATCTCTCCTGCTCTTGCTTACCCCTCTTCAGCCACCCTGACCCTCTCTATAACTCATTCAGTTTCCTTCATCAACATGGTTGTAAGTTTCAATTTTCTATTTTCAGAGTGCTGAGTATAGGTGCAATCAATCAGTCTCTGTTCCTGCTGTTTCCCACGCAGAGACCACTTTTCTCCCAGACCTTGACGTCACTGTTTTAACATTTTTCATTCCTTTGTCATTTGCTCTAATGATTCGTCCTCCTAGAAGTTTTCACTAAGTACCATAGTTAGCTTCTCTCCATTTCCAGTAACTCCCAGTTCTGTTGCCCTATTTTACTTCCTTCGTATAGTTTTACAAATACCTAAAATTATACAATGAGTCATTGTGTCCAATAAAATAGCATGTTTTTTTTTAATTTCTTTTTGTCTCTCATTATTATTTTTATAGTGACTACATTTGTGTGGCATTTCACAACGGGTGACAGTCGAACAGGCTTGGATCACTGAAGAAGACTCAAAAGGACCGAAAAGACAATGCTTACAAAATCTGCAGTTTATCAGAAAAGGAAACAATACGGCCACAGCATCAAAGTCAGAATAGGCATTGTCGGCTGTCTCAGGAGAGGTCTGGAAAAGCCAGGTGATGCCCACTGTCCTCCTTCTACAAGGATGACATGGACACAGTTCTTTTTCTCAGATTGGGGACCACTGTTGTGTGTAGAGAACACCTCAGAACTGGGACGCCCTAAATGGAGTCTCTGCTGGGGTTTCTCTAGGTGTCTACAGGGTCCCAGGGCAAATCAGCAATCTCTCTGTTATCAATAAATAGTACTGATAAACTGGTACAAGCTGCCTTGAAATTTTGGGGATTTTTGGTTACAAACCGACATTATCATCAATACGCTTTATTTCATGCCTAGGCATTAGTGTAACCCGGGAGCATTTCTTATTTCAGTGGAACAGTTCTGGCCATTTCCAGGCCTACTGCAATTAACCCTATCAGCAGAGGCACACAGTAGGATGTGTGTGTAATGAATTAATAAACCTTTACTTCAAATTTTTTCTTAAGATTTGAATTTTTTATCCTAATTATCTCTACATAGAAAATAAACTTGGCTATACCGCATTCTGGTGGAAAAATGACTAACTGCCCAGCAAAATCAGCGCTTCCCCTTCCATAACAGATTACCTGCAGGGAAGCCCAGACGAGGGCTCCATTTCCATACTCTCACCAAAGGAGTATGAGAGAAAATGATTTGCACTGTTCTAGGGCTGAGAGGTAATTAAGAACTGCAGGTGTGGCTTCCCACTTTATCTCTTCCCCAGGTACTTCTTGAATTCAGATGACCCCGAGACACTAAGAGACAGTCAAATCTTAAGATGAAAACTGAGGATGACCAAAAATACCCTCATTTGTCCTTACATGTGTGAGAAACGGATCTCTCCTGGGCTAAGTCATGGAAATGATGCAGCTAGTGTTTCCTTATGCCACTGCTAATTCCTAATACTACTCCTGCTAGAGAAGGACACCAATAAAAAGGTGACTACTCAGTTACTCTCTGATGATTAAGGTTTAACTCATGTGTTTGCAGAATTATAGCACATTAATTTTCATTTAATAGCTGGTATTTACATTTCAATTCGGCAATCTATTTTTATATAATTTACTGGGTACATGTCAAATATACTTCTCTTGATGTATTTTACTTAACTGGCAACATGTTTTATGATTGCTATTTGCTTGTGCATATGTGCTAATATTGATATGTTCAAGATAGTTTACAACATAAACTGGAAGAAGATTCTCATATTTCTGTATTCATGCTTTGCATCTTGATACCAACAAACATTTAAAAATTAATTTTTCAATTTTTTCTGTTTTCACTCTGGATTTCTCTCCTTTCTAAACATAAATATTTACTCTACATGACACAGAGTTTGGAATACGTTAATAATCTGTATTATATTTTTCTCTAAGTTCCCCAGCATGAATTGAATATTAGGTCTTGTGCAAACTAAAGGAAATTTTCTGTTGATTTATTGAAATTTGCTTGTTACAGGTTTACTATTATTGGTCTATTAGCCAGTTTTAAATTGGTTATCTACTTTGTGAAACAACCATTATTTAATTAATTATGTGTAAGCTGGTAATACCAGACAACTCTATAATAATGCAATGTGCAATTTATTGTAAATAAACACCACTATAGTTTCTTAGAAAGGTTACTTTAATAATCGTTTGTTACATTATTTTACATTGTAGAATAGTGCCCAGGATATAAATCTAACTTTTTAAAATTCAATATTGTGGATTATTCATCATCAAAACAATTCTTTTACTTTTACATGACTATTTGAAGTTGTTTAAATAAACACTTATAATCTTAGTAATATAAAGTCTTTTGTGTCTCTAGCTCTGCTTGATCTCTAAAATTAGTATGATGATTTGATGTATGTAATTTAGTCACTTAGATAAAACTACTTTTTCAGTATCTTATCAAAAAGGAATGTAAATGAGCATGTCATAAATGTTTTTGATATGCCAAAGTAGTGTTTTAATAAAAAATGATGTACTTTTAAGATCCATTCTTTGTATTACTTTAAGAAAGTGTCCCTGCTTTTTTTCATTTTATTCCTATCTGCTCCACCCCTTCCCCAAAGGCATTCTGTAATGAGATTCTGTTAAAGGTGGTAACAAAATTATTTCTGCTCAAGAATAGCAATCAGATTTTTGGTACATGCACTCCAGTTTCAAAAATTATCTGTCAAATAAAATTGCAGTGCTTATAAATCCAGCCATTACCAAATATGAATGACAATGCATCAACCATGTGAAAGACTAGTATTTTGTTTATTTTGTTTGGGGCTATTTTGCTTTCATATCACAGTACCTGCTAAATTCACCTTCATCTCAAGGATCTTCCTTTTCGTAAAAGCAGAGTAAATCTAGATATAGATGACTTTGCCTTTGATGTACATATATTTTGACCAAATTTAGTGAAATTCCTTTGTGAACAAAATTTACAAATATGAATAAACTTGGACTACATAATAACTTAAATAAATCACAAACCTGCATTGAAAAGAAAGTAAAATTAGGAAAGTTTGAAAGCAGATTGGAGGGAGTGATAATTATTAAGTTTTCTATAGGAATTAAGCCTTTCAGTAAAGAACTGCTGAGAGGAAATCTCTAAAGTGATTGTTCTTATTTCTTCAGTTGTGGAAAGCATTTACTTTTACCTTCAAAATTGGCAGGGTGAATTCAATGCGATTATCTCTCTTAGGAAAAAAAAATAGAAATTTTAGATGTAGGATTACCTGCATTAGCATCTGTGAACTGCTTCACAATTAGATCAAAGCACAATCTCCCCTGCCAACTTTAGTATGGTATTAATTAGCTATGTGGTGTATATTTTCTTAATTGATCATTTATGTGCTTATAGTGTTATTTTTAGGAGTGGTACACAGTAAGGTTTGAAAGAAAAATTCTCTACTGAGCACATACAGAATAGTACCAATGACTAAATGGTCATTGTCTCCATCAGCCTTGGTTCTAAATGCCAATGATCAGATGTGGATAATTCCATTTCTGAGTCCTGTGGAACAGCAGAGGAACATGGAGTGATTGAAAGGGGTAGGTATAGGGAAAGCGGGCCTGGATTCCAAATTGAAAGCTCAAAAAAAGCTTTAAGAACACCACCGGAAGCATATTGAAATGGAGAAGTTGCTAAGAGTTGATTCCCATCTTTCATAGTTTTGAACAAACTCAAACATCTTCCTTTGCCTTAGTTATAATATGATTTGATTTCCTAGGAAACTTTTACAAATCATTCTTAAAAAAATAGTAATCCTAAAGAGTAAGAAAAATAAGTTTTTTTTAAGTAATACAATAAAAATAACAAGATATATTTTTGATTTTTTTACAATGGCTGGGCCCTAATTAAAATAAGGTATTCTAGGGGCGCCTGGGTGGCACAGTGGTTAAGCGGCTGCCTTCGACTCAGGGCGTGATCCCGGCGTTATGGGATCGAGCCCCACATCAGGCTCCTCCGCTGGGCGCCTGCTTCTTCCTCTCCCACTTCCCCTGCTTGTGTTCCCTCTCTCGCTGGCTGTCTCTCTCTGTCAAATAAATAAAATCTTAAAAAAAAATAAAAATAAAAATAAAAAAAAAATAAAATAGAATAAGGTATTCTAATAGGTAAAGGTTGAAAATGTCTATTCATACCTTAGTTAAGAGTGAAATATAAATGATAAAAACATAAAAGTACACATACACAAAATATGTTAATACAAAGGGGGGAAAAACAAATACTAGTAGTATTAATTTGCAGAATTTTATCCTGCAATGGCATCAGGACAATAGCAGCATTTTCTGATCTGATCATATTACAACTACTAAGCCAATGCTTTAAAAAGGTCCATGAGAAAAAAATTATACTTTGATTACTTTCCCATTTAGATATAAAAATGTGTGGGAAAGACTTAGAACCTATAAGGTCAAAACAAATTTAAAATATTGTCAATACACCTATGTATATGGCTTTTAGCGTACTTTTTTTTTTTTTTTTTTACTAAATCATTGCAGTGATCAATTCATATAAGAGGATTATTATCAGTGTTTTTCCTTCTTAATGTAACTTAAATTTTGAAATTAGTATGTGTTTGTTGAAGAAAATGACAAGAATGTAGATAAACAGAAAAAAATTGTAATTATCTAAAATCTCTGTTGACTATTATGTCAAAAAGAATATATGCAAGTATATTTATTGGCTTATTAGTTGGAATAATAAAATATTGCAAACAACTTAAAGTTTCATCAAAAGCACTCAAATACACTTATTATGACACAACCATACAACAAAATGCTACACAGCCTTTACTGAGAATGAGGAATATATGCAAAGACTGATGTGAAAAGATCCCTAGGATAAAATAGTAAATTAATATATATATGTATATAATTATATATATACATTAATATGTTAACACATAAATATACACATACACACATATAAAGGACCTATATTTAGATATATATATACATATATATATATATAATATGCATACATACACATACACTGAAGAATGAATAAAATATGGTACCACTATTTGTGTAAAACAGAGGAGGAGAGAGGAATATTTATACCATATATTTATATACACAAATATTTTAAATATCTACAAATGATATCAATGATACAGATAGATATAGCTATAGACACACTTGTAGTGCACACGCACACACACACTACCTATATAAAATTAGAAGCAACATTTCTCTTTAGGGATAGGAACTGGAGGGTTGAGGCACAGGGTGGGAAGAATATTTATTTTTTTACTATGTGCCTTTTAGTAGAATTGGGAATCTTTAATTTTATATATTATTACATTTTAAAAATCAATAAACAATATGGTTTAAAAATTGAAAGTACTGATTGTGCATTTTATAGACAAAACTAAAATGCAGATGAGAGAAAGACTTTAAAATTTTTCAAAGTCCCACATTTTGATGATAAATACTGCCAATATGATCATGTATGTCTCCTGTATTTGCTAATCATAAACATTTTTAAATAATTTTAACAATTACTTTAGGTTGTATTATATTACATCATATTATTAATTACATTATTATGTAATAATATTAATATTTATTTTATTAATACATAACTGTGATTATACTATTATCATATCATATATTAGTATATTATTGTGTGTATTAATCATATTAATAAATAGTACTATTATTATGCTAATTATTTTTAAATAATTTTAGGTAAATATTTTTAAAGAAATATGTTCATAATCCTACAAAATCTTCCTAAATCCCACTATTAATAGAAGTTTCTGTTTATACCTTTCCACATGCATATGTGTGTGTTTAATAAAAGTTGGGATAGATATTATCCATCTGATAAGAAGGAAAATGTAGGACACAGACCATGTGAACTACTCCACTTCAAGAAACTGTAGTTTTTACAAAACCATATTTTCAGTTAATAATTCAATACATATACCCACCAACAACTATTTACTAGGATATTTAATATGAAATCAAGAAAGAATGATGTGAGGGAAAAAACACTAGATGAGATTCAGAAGACATGCATTCTAATTTGCTTAGAAACCAGTTATAAAATTCTACCATATATATTTACTTATTAGACTTTCTCTGTCTGTTATCTCACTTATTTATTGATTCAACAAATGCTTTTTAAATATTACCTTTGACAGACACCCACTTGGAAAGTGAGGCTTGGACTATGATTTCTAGGGTTCCCTGTAGCTTCAACATTCTGATAGAGCATTTGATAGGACAGGTCAATAGTCAAATCCGGGAATGGGGATATTAGATTCTCACATTAACTCTGCACCAACTCTCCAATTCCCTTATAAATACTACTCATAGGAAGCCAGGGGCCATCCACTACAGTTGTTACTTTATCTATACTCTTGAAAAAACTTACTTGCCTTTTATCAAAAAGTCATCTCTGAAACCATCTTAATGTGTGTTAATGGCTTGCCGCAATACCTCTCCATAGTCATAGTTTTCTCCTTATCAGGTGTTCAAATTGATTTAGATATTCTTATGGTAGGTCAACTAGCTCAAATTCATAAAGTATGGCTTATTTTTTAAAAAATGAAAGCAGAGAGTAATTTTCTAAAGCCTTAATGATATTTTTTCATACATTCAGAGATAAGTATGTTCTCAGGCCTAGGATATGATATTGGTAGGAGGCATCTAAGTAAAAGTTTATGCAGAGTTCAGAGTGATGCCCTGTTGATTACAGGCTGTGTTTGGCTCACAGGAACCAAGGTAAGAACAATGACATTAAAAAGAATGCTAATAAATTAGCAAATGCAAATTAAGAGTTTGTACTTGCCTACACCTTTTTATCTGGTAACTGTCATGTTCTAATGATACTTCAAGAAATTCAGTCTAAAAGTATGTTCAATTGTAATTACAGTACAAACCATAAATAACAAATTATGATTGCTTTCCTTTGCATCATACAAATGAATCAAACTAAAAATCAAAATGATGTGCAATGTGTCAAAGAGATGCCATGAATCATGTCACCCACGCATTTCTTTTGTGAAGAGTAATGCATCTTCCCAAAGAACTCTTACATCTCTCCGTTTATAGGCCAGAAAAGATTTAATGGCTATGAAGTAAGTTCCCGGTGGTCAAAGTTCTAGAGTCAGAAAGCAGGAAAGATCCTTGAGAAGACATTTACTTCTGAAGCTTTCAAAGTGGACCATACTGAAAGCATCATTTAATGAACTTTCAAAAGAATAATATGTATTTTATTAAAAACATTTAGAAACATAGTCATTACTATTTCCCTTCTGTAAAAAAGAACCTTAAAAATAATAATGAATTCAATTTTTCACTATTTTTTCATCAATCATTTTTTCTTTATTTCTTCCTTTAAAAGCTGGCTCTATCTTTCCATCCCCTATTCTTGTGCACTATGTCTTAGCACATATTTCTTGGTCTTCCTCCTTCAACTTTAACAATGCCCTTCCCGCACCCACCCATATTTTATAACCATAGCTACAAAAGAAATCCTTTGTTTTCCTCAAATCTTGGTCAACTGCATCTAGCACTTACAGATATGACACTTCCCAGATGTTGTAGTATTGTCTCTCTGCCTTGATGGCCTTCCTATGAAGCTGCTACTCTGTTTATCTTGGTCATCTTAACGAGCCTTCCACACAGGTATGTTGTGTAGGGTTCTGTTTGTTTGCAATTTATTTTCTTCCTCTTTTCTGTTCTACGCACTTTGTGCATGCGTCTCTCTGAAACTACACATCACATTCCTCCTTCTATTGAAATTATTTTTATAAATATCTCCTCTGTTCTAAGTTAATAAAAATAAGCTCTCTATGTTTAGGCATGTTGTTTTTCCTTTCTTTGTGTACTTCAGCAATGATATAATTTTTCATAATCTGTGTACCTTGGCAGTTAATACCCGAGTATGACACATCCTGATGTTTGCTAAAGAGAACTAACTAACATCTTGCTTTGTTCTAAATTTTCCATTCTTAGGTCTTGTAAATGCCCTTTTTATTGCACTTCTGTTTTCTCTAAGTTTCTGTAGATTTCAAAATCATTTATCTCTAATTGTAATTCCAGTAACATATACCTATTATCAGAAAAAAAAATTCTTCTAACAAATATAAATTCCCTGAATTACATTTAAACTATTTCAGTTTTGTCTTCCTAGACGTAAAAACTTGCAGATTAATATCCAAATTAATTCATTTTTAGGCATACTCTCAACTTATCTTCATCTCTAACTGAAATTACAAATTACTTTTTCCTATTTATCTACATTTTGTACATGTGCTTTTTAAAATGTTTTCAGTTGGCGGCTTCCTGCTTGTATTTGTCAAATTCAGTATTGAAAAATATATTTGATAAATATCCAGGTCAATTGATATTAATTCACCATTATACATTCATCTACTTAGTAAACCAATTCCTGTGTAACAAAGAATTTGGCTGATTGCACTACTGGGTGTTTACCCCAAAGATACAGACGTAGTGAAGAGAAGGGCCATATGCATCCCAATGTTCATAGCAGCAATGTCCACAATAGCTAAATCGTGGAAGGAGCCGAGATGCCCTTCAACAGATGACTGGATTAAGAAGTTGTGGTCCATATATACAATGGAATATTACTCAGCAATCAGAAAGAACGAGTTCTCAACATTTGCTACAACATGGACGGCACTGGAGGAGATAATGCTAAGTGAAATAAGTCAAGCAGAGAAAGACAACTATCATATGATTTCTCTCATCTATGGAACATAAGAGCTAGAATGATCAGTAGGGGAAGAAAGGGATAAAGAAAGGGGGGGTAATCAGAAGGGGGAATGAAACATGAGAGACTATGGACTATGAGAAACAAACGGAGGGCTACAGAGGGGAGGGGGGTGGGGGAATGGGATAGGCCGGTGATGGGTAGTAAGGAGGGCACATATTGCATGGTGCACTGGGTGTTATACACAACTAATGAATCATCGAGCCTTACATCGAAAACCGGGGATGTACTGTATGGTGACTAACATAATATAATAAAAAATCATTATAAAAAAAAAAAAAAAAGAATTTGGCTGGCTTTTGTCCCTGGTTTCTAAGAAGAAGTCTCTAAATCCTTGGTATTTCCCAGGTGATAGGAGTGACTTTGTTATTCATGATGGAACCTGATAATATATACTAATGAGTGAATCATGGAGGGCCCCTAGATAGTTTATATATAACAGCTGATTCAGTTTGCAGGCTGGCCATACCAGAAGGACCAAGGATTGGAGTACTGGGGTTTTAAGCCATGAGCTATCAGCCTGACCTCCAGGAAGCAAAGGGGAGCTAGAGGTTGTTTAGTCACATAGCCAATGATTCAGTCAATCATGCCTACGTAATGAACCCCCAATGAAAACTCTGGACATCAAGGTCAGGAGAGCTTTCTGGGTTGGCAATACCTGGCATATTGTCACACACTGACATATCAGAACAAAGGGAAAGGACATGGAAGTTTAATGTCTAGAAACCCTCAGATCTCACCCTTTGTGGTGCTTGTTTTTGGGTGCTTCTGATTTATATTATTTGGCTACAATAAAACTTTAATCATAAATGTAATGTTTTCCTGAGTTTTGTGAGTCGTTCTAGTGAATCATCAAACCCTGAGGGGGTAGGGAGGACCCCCAAATTTGTAGCCAGCTGGTCAGAGGTGCAGGTGGCCTTGGGACTCTGGAACTTGTGACTAGTGTCTAAAGTAAGTAAGAACAATGCCCTTAACCTTTAAAGTTAGGTCTAACTGTACATTACCAGTGTCAGAAGTCATTGCACCAATTAAATGTATATCTACATAATATGCTCACCATTTCAACAGTATGAACAGTATTGCATACCCATTTTTTAGGTCAGAGTTTTTCAACTTCAGCATTATTGACATTTTGAACTGGGTAGTTCCTTTTCGTGGAGGGCCATCCTGTGCACTGTAGGGATACCGCTAGATGCTGAATGTTTTGAGAACCAATGGTTTACATATGTGTGCCTTAAAAACAGGAACATGAAAATTCACACGTGTGGAAATGATTTTGGATGTAACACTGGAAGGAATAGATAAATGAATAAATATCTGTAATGGCTACACTGTTGTCTCATATAAGCATATATTTCCAGACAAAGTTTCTATTCTTTTGCTGCTGTTGTAGCTTCCCTTTTTAATGGAACAACACCTCTGCTATACCTAGAACACAGACTCTGTGGGATCGTGCACAAAGATTATTTATGCAATAAATATTTGGTATTGTTTCTGTTTTCCCTAAAGCTATGCACTGAAATATTTCTCCAGGTGTTCCAAAAACCATCTTATGTTCCCCATTTCTACAGGAAAAAAAAAGGCACTACTAATAACATCATATTTCATAACTTTATACAGTCTCTGATCCAGTAATGGAGGTTATAATTCTTCTCAATGCCAAATATACCACCTAATTTTTTTCTGTTGTTGGCAAACAGAAGCAGTTTGTACCCAAAGTATAGATAATCAAAGAAATAAAAACATTTAAGCATATTTTCATGTGCATGTAAATTATAATATTGCTTTAATATCAAAATTTATCTATTTAAATCTTAAGAGCACCTGATAGTTCAAAATTAGTCAATGATCTGATATTTTATTTTCTTAATGATTTCTTCTTGACTAGAACTAACCGAATGAATAATTCCTTGTAACCTGGACCTATTAAAAAAGACAGCTGAACAGCTTGATAGACATCTTACAAAATTAAAACTTATTAATTGGAGAAATTACATATAAGTGGAGAGGAAGCATATTTTGAGAACTTTTAAAATGAAGCCAAAGAAAATAGTAGAGCAAAGAGAGCAAACAATCAACTAGGTAAGAGGGTAAAACATTAAAAATAACAAGAAATCCAAACATGTTTAACCCGCAGAACAAATTTACAGAAAATGTGTTAACAATTTTGATACTGCTACAGATGCACACTGGAATTGAACAACTGAGTAAGTTGATGGTGAACCGTGGGAGCCAGGTTTCTCATTGTTGGATTTGGACCTGACAGATGGGGAGGAGGAGGGAACTAGAATAATCCATTTGCTGATCGATTAAAGTTGGAAATATCATGTTCAACTTAATATAGATATATAAGATTATATAGAGAAATATTTATAAATAGGTAGACGTGCACACATACGTGTTTTTGTTGTCAAGAGGGCCTAGATGCAGCCACATCTCAGCTGTAACAAGGACACACAGCACCCAGATTTTGGTTTCTAATACCGTTCTTCGATAAAGGGAACCACACTTTTGTGGAGAAATAGTAGGTTCTAGGTCTGCAACAGGAAATATACAAGAGTCTGGAGCATCTTGTAGTGCCGAAAAGTAAAGAAATGCTAGAAAGCAAGAAAGCAAGAGAACAGAGAGAGGGAGGGGAGAAAGGGAGGAAGGGATGAAGGAAAAACAAAAGGAAAGGAAAGGGAAGGAAACCACACAACATTGGGTAAATGCTAACTGAACGAGTTTCCAAATGCCAAAACTGGAACAACTGGAGCAAGACAATAAATAAATTATTTTGGATTATAACCTACAATGAAATAAATATCCGTGAGTTCATGCCGATATAAATTATTGAATGAATAAACAAATCAGGAGGAAAAACAAGTCTCCCAAGCACAAGAATTATAAATAATTTAGGTAGAGACTCTGCCCTCCAGAAGAGGGGGCACATAAATTCTCACTCTTTAAAGTATCACCACCTTCACCCCACCCTTTCCCCAAATATGTTAGTTTGTTCCAGGCACCAACATATGTCACATATCTTCACTCACCACATTTCTAAAACTTGATATGGAAACAATGGTATAGAGGTAGCAGCATTATGGCCCTTTTGGTCTTATAAAGCACTTTCATTAACATAATCACATTTAAACTTTCCAATAGTTCTGCATACTAGGTAATATATTTACCATATTGCGGAAAAGTGATTTCAGGTTTGTTTTTTTTTTTTAATTAACATATAATGTATTATTTTTTTTCACGGATACAGGTCTGAGATTCATCAGTCTTATACGACACACAGTGCTCACCACAACACATACCCTCCGCAAAGTCCGTCACCCAGCCACTCCATCCCTGCCCCCTTCCCCAGCAACCCTCAGTTTGCTTCCTAAGATTAAGAGTCTCTTATGGTTTGTCTCCCTTTCTGGTTTCATCTTATTTCATTTTTAACTCTCTTCCCCTATGATCCTCTGCCTTGTTTCTTAAATTCCGCATATCAGTGAGATCATATGATAATTGTCTTTCTCTGATTGACTTATTTTGCTTAGCATAATACCCTCTAGTTCAATCCAGGTCATTGCAAATGGCAAGATTTCCTTTTCTGATGGCTGCATAATATTCCATTGTATATACATATATCATATCTTCTTCATCCATTCATCTGCTGATGGACATTTGGGCTCTTTCCACAGTTTGGCTATTGTACACATTGCTGCTATAAACATCAGGGTGCAGGTACCCCTCTGGATCACCACCTTTGTATCTTTGGGGTAAATACCCAGTAGTGCAACTGCTGGGTCGTAAGGTAGCTCTATTTTCAACTTTTTGAGGAATCTTCATACTGTTTTCCAGAGTGGCTGCACCAGCTTACATTCCCACCAACAGTAAAGGTGGGTTCCCTTTTCTCTGCATCCTCGCCAAGATCTGTTTCCTGACTTGTTAATTTTAGCCATTCTGACTGGTGTGAGGTGGTATCTCATTGGGGTTTTGATTGTATTTCCCTGACGCCAGGTGATGTTGAGCACTTTTTCATATGTCTGCTGGCCATTTGTATGTCTTCTTTGGAGAAATGTCTGTTCATGTCTTCTGCTCATTTCTTGATTGGATTAGTTGTTCTTTGGGTGTTGAGTTTGACAAGTTCTTTATAGATTTTGGATACTAGCCCTTTATCACATATGTCATTTGCAAATATCTTCTCCCATTCTGTCTATTGTCTTTTGGTTTTGTTGACTGTTTCCTTTGCTGTGCAGAAGCTTTTTATCTTGATGAAATCCCAATAGTTCATTTTTGCCTTTGTTTCCTTTGCCTTTGGAGATGTGTCTAGCAAGAAGTTGCTGTGGCCGAGGCACAAAGGTTGCTACCTGTGTTCTCCTCCAGGATTTTAATGGGTTCCTGTCTATATTTAGGTCTTTCATCCATTTTGAGTCTATTTCTGTGTATGGTGTAAGGAAATAGTCCAGTTTCATTCTTTTGCATGTGGCTTTCCAATTTCCCCAACACCATTTGTTGAAGAAACTGTCTTTTTTCCATTGGATATTCTTTCTTGCTTTGTTGAAGATTAGTTGACCATAGACTTGAGGGTCCATTTCTGAGTTCTATATTCTGTTCCATTGATCTACGTGTCTATTTTTGTGCCAGATTTCAGTTTTTAAAGGTCTCAGAGTATTTGACCAATCCATGACTCAGAATTAGTTATTCTGATGCCATATCCAGTACTATTTCTACCATACCTCTCAATATCACACCATAATAAAATCTATCACCAATATATCAGGCCACATCTGTTAAGTATCAACATATAGAGAAAGTTCCAGAAAAACACACCCAAGAGTAAATAAATATATAAATATACACTCATGCATAAGTAAACTTAAATTGAGTTAGAATCATGTCTAGATATTCAATACACATGCTTTTTCTTAAACACTCATGGAGATTTACAGACAAGCATAAATTACATGCAGGTATACATTGTTTTATATAAATATGTGCGTATATACATATACACACAAAAATTCACAAATATGTATAAAATCCTGATGTTCACATAGGTTGTCCTTTTGAATGAAATATACATATATATTTCTCCAGTCTTTTAACTGCCTTAAAAATGTTGCATTGTTAAGCTTTACATTAAAATAGTTTCATGTGTTATTTAATTTGTATCTTCAGAATGTTATTCCCTCCATTCTGTAGATGACAGAACAGCTTCTTTAGAGAAGCTATTAGCCTATAAAGCTATCTGGATTGCAGTCATTTATTTGTTCACTTTTTTTTAGCCCAGTGTTTCTACATATATAGGGAAAGCAAACAACAAATAATTGTACAACGGTATGTATGGAATATGCTACCAGTCAGAAAGGCAAACATAAGAATTAGTAGTTCTAAAAAGTCTAGTAGCCTATAAATATTTAGCTTACTACAACCAATTTTCCACTAGAAAGATTATGGATCTCAAAAGTACAATATCATTGGTAAAAATTTTAGCTTGAACTAAGCTTACCAACCTCATCATATCCTCAGTTAGTAAAGCAACCAAAACTGATTTTTTTTTCTTTAGTGCCTGAACCAATAAAAATAAATAAATGAAAGGGCAACTCAATGTCAGATATATCAATTTATAAATAGATACTTTACAAACTGCTTCAATAAAGCTTTGTAAGCAAAATAATGGACACCAAAAAGGTCACATTTCTATTCAACATTAACTATGAATGCATTATTAACAATATAAAATTTATTTTGCTAAAAACAGTCCAAGTAGATTTTCAATTGTGTATTTATTCAGGAAGGTCAAATCACAGTACTTTTATTTTTCCTTTTTCCTATGACATTGAACCCACTCAGCCAGAGAGGTGGCATCTTTGCCTTGATGGCATTACTGGCTGCAGTAACCTGACTTGTCTTTGAGAATTCTCTCTTATTTATACTGTACCTTTTTTTCAGAAAAGAAAATCAACAAGGTAAAAAAACAAAACAAAACAAAACAAAACAAAACAAAAAAAACCAGAAGCGTGACAGCCTCTGTTTGTTCAAAAGAGACTGCTGAGAACATAAAAGGCCAGTATCTTTCTCATTGATTGTTTGAACAAAAGCTGGACAGATTCTCAGGGTCCAATTTTCTCTTTCCCCCAAGTCCTTCAATCCTGTGTCAATGCTTTGAAAAGCTTCAGGCTTCAGAGCTCAGTTTCCAAGTCACCCTCTTCCAAGTTGAGGTGTGTGGGGAATGGGAGGTCCTTGCAAAAAGAAAATATGGGCCCTAATTCATTTTACTTTTGCCCCATCTTTAAAACAAAATAGTAACTAGATTATAGTAAGCTTATTGGCAAGAAATTTTTAAAAATCAGACAATGAGAAACCAAAATCAAGAAAAAATGAGAGATTCAAATACTCACACTTTTTTCTCCACATCTCCTACATTCAGTCCCACCCCAAATGACTATAACGTCGGAATATCAGTACAATACGTCAGTCGGGTCCTTGGCATGCTCAAAAGAAATGCTTACAGATAAAAATAAAAATAGTTCGAAGCACAAAACAACAAAGTGAAATAACCCAATTCCATTCACCCTGGGTTCAAACAAAGAAAATTAGCTTGAATATGTACCCACAATGAACGAACAGTAAAATGTCAAATTCAAACTCATATATTTAAGTGTTTTAATATGTTTAATGCTTGACTTTAAAATAAGCCTCCACTCTTATTTGGAAACCTGACAACACAAATTGCAGAATTCTATCCTTCCCTTTGTCAGTTGTGCCTCATCATTTTACTGGTGGGAAATTAAGAGCTATCTAAAAGACACATTCTTAATTACCATGTTCAATTTATTTTAAATGTTCATGTTATGGCATGATAGCTATAAAAGGATAATAATGAAAATGAGATATTTGATCTACTTTGAAGGGAGAAGATAAATGTCTCTCCCAGGGTTGAGAGCAATAGCAAAGGAAGACCCTACAAGTCAATCATTGAATTAGATTTGTGGATGAGAAAGCAAAGTTTCCCAGGCTCTAGTTCTTGAGAAAGCATCCACTCTGGTGTTGAGTGTTATCACAGAAGAAAGATTAAAACTCATGGAGGGCTTTTTGGCTGGAACTGCCATTTTCCAGTAATTCACCAAAATGACCAATACAAAGGGAAAGAGGAGAGGCACCTGCTATGTGTTCTCTAGCCCTTTTAGAAAACTTGGAGTTGTTCCTTTGGCCACATACATACAAATCTACAAGAAAGGTGATACTGGAGAATTCAAGAGAATGGACACTGTTCAAAAAGGAATGCCCCACAAATCTTACCATGGCAAGACTGGAAGAGTCTACAATGTTACCCAGCATGCTGATGGCATTGTTGTAAACAAACAAGTTAAGAGGAAGATTCTTGCCAAGAGAATTAATGTACATATTGAGCTTATTAAGCATCAAAGAGCTGAGATAGCTTCCTGAAGTATGTGAAGGAAAAGGATCAGAAAAAGAAGGAAACCAAAGAGAAAGGTATTGGGTTCAACTCAAGTGCCAGCCTGAGTTCTCCACCCAGAGAAGCATACTTTGTGAGAACCAATGGGAAGGAGCCTGAGCTACTGGAACCCACTCCCTATGAATTCATGGCATGATAAGTACAAATAAATAAATAAATAAATACCTCAAGACTGTAAAATAACTAACTAAATAAATAAAATAAAACTCATGGGGAAAGGCCCCAAAGGTGCCTTCTTCTAGACTTCCGCAAACTCCCAAACGGAAAGAGATGGGGAATGGTATACACATACACACACAAACATATATACATACAGGTCTGCAACTTGATTCCATACTTATTTGATCAGGGGCATTTCTCTAAGATAGTACACACAAACTGACCTTATGTAAAGAAGGAAAAAAAAAGTACCCACTATTTGCATTACATTTTTTTAAAACTATTCCTCCACAGATACATAGCTCGAGATTTCAAGCAATGCTACAATGAATATGTGCATATGAATCATTTTTTTTTATTTTTCCAGGAATATATTCCTAACTATTGATAAACTCTGCAAAAATGTTGCAACAATCCAGAGTCTCATCTTCAATACATAAGAGATCTCATTTTTTCCATACTCTTGGCAATACTGCCCCTTCACTTAATAAAATTTTGCCAAACTAAGTAAGTTTGACCATTTGATTTTAATTTGCATCTTTCATGTTTAGTGATGTTGAATATTTCTCATGTGTCTTGAGGATTTGTAATTGGTACTTTTCTAAACTCCCTAGAAATATCCTATATCTACCTTTTCATGTTTGTTGTTTGGCTCATATATTATTTCACTTTTTATTTTTATTTATTATACCTTGTTATTTTCTATTTGCTTGTCCTTTCTTTACTATATTAAGATTTCTCCGTTGCTTGTTTTTATTTGTTTCATATAAACATTTATTTCAAATCACCAGTGTCCTCCGGCATATTATGAAAGAGAGGAAATGACAGGGAAAAGACCTTTAAAAAACTAGCAACCCCATTACATTGGCTAATGTTGCAATTGTTTAGAAAAAACAGATTAACAACCTCTTTACATGGCTGGTTCATTTTTTAAAGCATACTTAAAACAATACAGATGAAGCATGAAGCTTTCTTTTTTTTCTTTTTAGCAGCCAGCAAAATTGTTAATTTGCTTTCAAATTGCATTTTCAACTTTCTTTGGATTTATTTTAAAAAGTGCATGTCAACAGACCAGAATTAAAAAGGTGACAAACTGTGAAGAATTAAAAGTTTTAATTTAACAGATGAGCAATTGCAAATAACAAAATCTCAGAGAAACACAATTTTAATGAAAGGTGACATGCTGGAGATTCTTTTTTTGTTTTGTTCCTTTCCATCAGGTAACAACAAATTAGTTTAGGAAGCCATACTGGAATGCTGTGATTGTGATAACCAGCTCACAGCCCTTGCTGTTAGTTCTGTTTTTTGTTTGTTTTCTGAAACCACATATGACACTTCTTTTGTACTAAGTAGATATTTTCTTCATTCAGATGTATCACAAGTTGTTCAAGTACAGACTAGTTTGTATGTGTTACTGTTATCAGATGCTATTCTTCTTGTGGTTCCCACTTCTGAAAATCTTATTTTTCTTAGTGTTCAGAACTAGAGAGGGTTGTATAGGCATACAGTGAGGAGAAAGAAAGTTATTTTATGGTACCAAAGTAACATTTTTTGACTCAAAAATGGAACCTGTCTTGCCCTGCAAACTCAGAGAAAACATTAATTTAAAATTGGGAGGTGGATTAAATGTGATTAAGGAACAGAGAAAAATTGAATGTGATTAAGGAAATTTATGGAATATCAGAGCATACAGACATATTCTTCTTTTAATTTATTAGGGCTTCTAACAAATGTTTGCTGATTAATTAGAGAAATATGTATCCACATGTTCCTTGCACATTTATAAAGCAAAAACAGCAAAACGTTCATGATTTTAATGAAACTTATGTGCATAGCTCCCACTCCCATGTTTGTGAGTGTGTCCTCGTGAGGTTTCACTTCTCCATCCCAGCTCACTGATTCTGTACATTTGATTATGCTTTCCCAGTTTCTTTTTTTTTCTTTTGAAAGTTTTGATGTTGTTTTAAAGGGATAACAGTAATTAATACAATGAGAAAATAAACCTCTGAAGAATATTTTTCTTTTTCCTATTCATTTATGTGAATCACAGCTTAAGAATTTCTTC
Organism: Ursus arctos; assembly: GCF_023065955.2. Classification (NCBI taxonomy): domain Eukaryota; kingdom Metazoa; phylum Chordata; class Mammalia; order Carnivora; family Ursidae; genus Ursus; species Ursus arctos. The sequence continues at coordinate 70,877,752 of NW_026622763.1, forward strand.
ATTTTCCTTTATCATACATTTAATTTCTCTACATTTAAACATGTATTTCTGGCTGAGGTTGTATAATATTCTAATTATCATTTTGCAAACAATAATATTCTAAGTATCTGTCAACATTTTATTTAATATTTATTAAATATATTATAAATATTAAAGATATATTTATTATTTATCACAACAGCTTTCAACTGGGGGCAATTTTGTTCCCCAGGAGATTTTTGGCAATTTCTGGAGATACTTTTGGTTCTCATAACTGGGGAGTTCTACTGGCCAATAGAACCTCTAATGGGTAGAGATTAAGGATGCCATAAGGATCCTACGCATCTACAGGGCAGTGCCCACAACAAACAATCATACAGGACAGAATGTCAATACTAACGCTGAGAAATGCTGCTCTAGACCACCCACTTTCATCCTACTGATCATGAAAATCTAGCCCACATAACTTCATTAAGTGAAGCACAAAATTAAATGTAATCTAACTTTAAATCTGTGTTCATTTTCTGATAGGGGTGACATAGTATAGCCACCCCAAACAGACAGGAGACTAAAGAGGGCTATGGAACAACAGAGATGAGTTTCGTTTCCTTTAGATTAATATCACTAACACTGTGGAGACAATGAATTAAGAAAACTTTGCTAGGCTTTGAAGTAACAAAGAAAATACATTTTCAAAAAACAAAACCGCAAGTTAAAACTTATATTTCAAATATAAAAATCATTTCAGAAATAATAGCATCAACATTGATTGAAAGATACAGCCTACCAAAAAAAGTTTGCCAATCAGTTAAATAAATTATTGAGGTAGTTTTATCTATCCAATACCAAGTGTTTGAAGAGACTCTGAAATCTGTAAAATAGAAAATACAACTAAAATAGATTGTCTTGATATATTTCTGATTAATGAGAACTAAAATCTCTACAACATCCTATATTAAAATAGCAGTGGAGGAACTGGAAGAACTTCCTTTCCTCCTACCCCAATTATTTTTTAAAGACTTTATTTGTTTAGAGCAGTTTCAGGTTCAAACTTAGCACAAATGAGGGGAAGGTTGAGATTTCCCATTTACTCCTCCCCCCAGGTGTAAATATCCTGCTTCATTATCAGCATCCCCCACCAAGGTAGTACATTTGTTACAACTGATCAACTTACACTGACACATCATAACCACCCAACACTCCCTCAATTTATGGACTGTATTCCATTGCATAAATGTTTACAAACTAGGCAACTGTTTTCAGAACTCATCTCTTTTTTTTTTTTTTTTTTTTTTTCACACCACTTGCCAAAAAGCAACTTACACAACACTAACACACTGTTTTTCACTCCTTTCCCTACAGGAATAAATTCCTTAGGTATACAATCTGCCTTTCATTCTACTACAGATGATAATTGTACAAATAATTTACCATGAACTATCATCTTCTCAGTCTCTGAAAACAGTTTATTTTTCATCTTCCACTTGACCCTTAAACCAATGATATATGTTTCAAAGTTGTTTAACCAATGGCCACAAATAATTATGTTCTATAAATACAGCATTTGTATTATATGACAAAATAACTTTTTATTTTATGGGCTGCGTTTTCCAATACAATTCTAACCAATTCATTCATATCTGCATGAGGAAACTCTAATTTTACTGGGAGCTTCATTTATTGGGAGATGTGTTACAATTTATTCCTCTACACCAAGTTAATATTTTCTTTAAAGATTTTATTTATTTATTGGGGGGGGGGGGGTAGAGAGAGAGCACAAGCAGGGGGAGCATCAGAAGGAGAGGGAGCAACAGGCTGCCCCCCACCCCCAGAGCAGGGAGCCCTATGTAGGGCTCCATCCCAGGACCCTGGGATCGTGACCTGAGCCTAAGGCAGATGCTTAACCAACTGAGCCACCCAGGTGCCCCACCATGTTAATATTTTTAATCAAGCAAAATCATCTTGTCTTTAGAGTCAAAGTACCATTATATGAACTGTTTTTGCATTGTCTACCACTGTAAATATTTTCTGCTAGTAGTTAAAATTTAAATTGTTTACAGATAATAACAAACTGGAAATTTATTGTCAAATGATACTGCTTTATCAATCCTACCTGATTCCAAAAAGCACCCAAGAACTTGTACTTACTTACTGGCCTTTCATTCATTTTTAGAAATGACATAAATTCCTACCTAAAAATAACTTCAAATATTTTAAAAAGAAAAGAAAATAGTTTTTGAATGGTTCTAAGACCAAGGATGATAACTGATAATCATCATTTCATTCAATTACCATTATCCCAAAGAAAATGAAAGCTTCCACATGACTCCCTCTCCCAAATTTCCTGTCCCCTCAGCTAGGAATCATTCCCTCATCCAACAACCCTTTCCTGAGCACTTTCTATGTGCAAAAATCCTACTACATCCTGGAGATACGGGAGACAATTTTCAATTAGGACAGACATTTTTAAGAATCATACCATATATGTGTAATCACAAATCAACAGAAGTACTCTGAGAAGAAAGAGAACTTGATGAGAAGTAAGAACATGTGTGGGACATGAAGCAAAGGCTTCTCTGAGAAAATAACACTTAAAATGAAATTTTTACTTGGGCAAAATGTGGGGAAAGAATATTCCAGGCAGAAAAAAAAGGACTAATAATTAGGGACTAAGTCATCTAGGCCTTCATAGACAGAGGTGAGCATTTTTACATTTTACTCTAGGTCAGAATTCCCTGAAAGGTATTACACAGGGACTATAATAATCAGATTTTTTTTTTTTTCTGTAAAGAAATGATTAGGATATAATGGGAATAATGGGCTATGAGGAAGGAAAGAAATATACACAGAAATGGTATTTAGGAGGTGCTCAGAGATATCTTTGAGAAAGAAGATAGTGTTGGGAAATAAGATGATCACAATAGAAGGAACTATACAGATTTGAAAACTACTTAACAGGTACATTTGAAAGTCCTTGGTACTTGGATATGAAGAGAAAGACAGAAGGTTGCCATTTAGAAACTCAGTTCTGAAACCCAGCTGGAAAGCTTGAACTTTATACTTTGCTTTTTCCTGACAATTCACATTACCCCATGAAGGCTTTCATTACTAGGTCTCTTTTACCTAGGCATAATTTCTGGAATGTCTGATGTCTCTCCCCACATGGCATAAAGGAAAGTTATTAAGGGATTTCAAAATGTACATTTCTAAGAATGTACCAATACATAGATAGGTCTGAACAGTTGTAAATATGTCCTGTGATTATCTTTGTATCTATTTCCTATTATTTCTTATTTTGTAGGAATTATTACACAAAATTGTAAATAACTGAATATGAAAAAATGTGGTGGAGAAATAGTGCAAAAGTGAGCTAAGCTTCCCACCATAATGAGTCTTCAGAATCAGTGAGATCTAATTTGCATGAGTTTCTAACTCCTGGGACTATCCACAGTGTGTCTAAATAAACTGGGAGCCATTATGTAACCATATATGAGGATAGCTATCAAAGGCAAAGATGGCTCCCATGGGAGAGGCAAGCAGCAAGGAGTCTTACTAACATTTTTGGCATTATAAGTGAGTTTTTGCAATGGGTATGTAGACTTGTCAATTATATCCAAACACAACAAACAAAGAGATCTACTTACACTCTGGCTTTTACTTTCAAGAAAGTTGAGTGTCTATTCCCACACTACAGTACAGGTCTCTCCTTCTGATCTGGAACTGGACCAGCTCTGCCATGTTACCTTTTAGCTGCTTTACAATCAGTTTTTCCCAGGGAGTCACAATTTGGTTCCCTAAAATCCAGGTTCTGTGTAATTCTGCTTGTTTCTCCTGTCTGTATACTCTGTTGCCAGTTAATGTGGGGCATAATCGGACTTGGTATCTGTTTTAATATGGTAACATGCTATGTGTTTTTGATAACTGGTGAAGCAGAAATAATTCAGCTCTGTTGCTTTTTACAGGCAAGTCATCGAACTACTGAATATGTATCTGATGGAACCATGAAAGGATCTATGAAATAGAACATCTACCTGATTTTCGCTTAGTTATTGATGATGTAAAGCCATCTATAATGTTCCTTCCTGTCAGGTAAGAAGAAGAAAAAGATATAATAAGAACGTTCATTTCCATATTTATTACAATGTAATAATTTAGAGGTAGTTACATTCTCTTATGAGACCACTAGAGAGCTATTGAACTTTAAAAATTAGCAGTCTGCTATAATAAATACTCAATTTCAATGTAAATGATTCCTTCATAGCCTGCCGTTTTAGAAGTTTAGGAAGTCCAAAAGTCATGACACAAGAAATAGTGTTAAAAGGTGATGCAAAGGAACAAGCAGCCATTGAAGTGGTAGGACATCCTTGGGAACTGAGTTCTAGTATCATTAATAAAACTGATAGGTCAGAGGTGACTGCTTATTGCAAAAATGAGTCATTACAAAAACAGAATTATTAATATTAATTAAATATTGTGAATTTTAATTTTTGAATTTAAGACAATATTTTAGACTACTAAAAATAATTATTTAATTTAAGTCATGGATTAATAATTCATATTAGGATTTACATGAAGAACCTAATATGTAGGAAGTTGTGATCTTAAATATCTCCAACGGGGCAAATGTTCTGTATCTCCGTTTTCAACAATATATCTACATTTTGATAATTTAGATCCATCTCACACTATGAATTCTTACAAAACTAAAATGCATATAATACATAATATCAAATAAGTACAATCTTGTCACATTACTTTAAATGAGTAGAAGTTTTGAATGAATAATGAAATTATTTTTTAAAGAAAAGGAAGTTTACATTACATTATATGTTTACACATTTGAAAGATAGCTGATCTCAGGAAAAGTGTCATATGTGTGTGCACATGTTGAGAAAACTTCCAGGAAATATGGCTGACCAAGCTGATATAGGAAAATAGCCACTCTAAAACACAAATAAATACTATTGTGTTTTTAATAGCTAAGCTCAAAAGGAGGAATATGATATCACTGGTTAATGAAGAGACAATTTAAAGCCAGAATGGTGAACAGCAACTAATGGTTAGTGGCTTATGAGGGTTTTAGAGCAAGGTATTAGGGATGGCAGCATAGGAGAGGTTAGTGCCCATGATAGGACAGAAAAAAAAATTATTCTATAAGCTTGCGTGAGAAAAGCATACAAGGAAAATGGCATTTGTATGGTCCTGTGAGTGGAAAAGTCGCTCTTAGAAATCAAAATTATAGTATTTCTCCATTCACAAGTGGGGTCCTCCTTTATAGAACCCACGCTTTACACATAACGCAAGTTGGCAAATGAGAAATCTGTGTGTGCATGTGAGAGAGACAAGGAATGTGTGTGTGTAAATTCATATAAATTATAATATATTACAATATATGCATATGTATGTGTACACACACACACACATTAAACTACCTTTAACAAATTCATGGATAGGCATTACACATCAACAGTTATTATCATCATAAAAAGAAAGCCATGTAGATTTCTGCACCTCCTAAGACAGGACCTTCCTTAGTCTTCCAATCCACTAGAGCCAACTACCAACAGAATAAGTATAGAGACTAGAACATATTAATTATGTTCATACTAATCACATCTTTACTCAATTAAGGACACAATCAGCAAAGTCTACACCACAGGAAACACAGCAGGTCATATGACCTAAACAACTGAAAAATGTATGACATCTATGAGACAACTGGAAATTTTATCATTGACTAGATATTTGATATTAGTAAATTATTATTAAAGTCCTATAATGGTATTGTGATTATTTTAAAAGAACTCTTCATTTTTAAGAAGTATTAAAATATCTATTAATAAATTAAGATAAGGTATGGAAATTGCTTTAAAATACTACAGAAGAGGGGGAAATGAGTGGAAGTATATATGAGAAAACAATGGCCATGACATCATAATAATTGAAGCTGTGTGGAAGTATATTACAGTCTTCAGTCTATTTTTATATATGTTTGAAATAGTTCATCATAAAAAGGTCAAGAAGGAAATAAAATTGTATATTTGGACGGTAAAACTGATTCATTAGGACTATACTACAGTAAAAATAAATGGTGACTTTGAAGACATTGTATCATAATCCATTCAAAAAATAAAGGAATAAGGGGAGCCTGGATGGCACAGCGGTTAAGCGTCTGCCTTAGGCTCAGGGCGTGATCCCGGAGTTCTGGGATCGAGCCCCACGTCAGGCTCTTCCGCTATGAGCCTGCTTCTTCCTCTCCCACTCCCCCTGCTTGTGTTCCCTCTCTCACTGGCTGTCTCTCTCTCTGTCGAATAAATAAATAAAATCTTTAAAAAAAAAATAAAGGAATAAAATATGTTGAGCATTTTTAAAGATGAAATTGATAATTTAACCTCTTCACAGGAAGAAATTATATCCTACACACCTTACATAAAATTTGATTTTGTTTTGCCATATCAGAATATGAAAGAGACTTAAATGATACATGAGTGCGATATAATCCAAGACAAATCCAAAATGTACTGTCTACTTAATGATTTAGAAACATAGGCATATTGATAAAAATGGGTATTCATATAGACAGAAAAAATGTAATATTTATGCAATCATAAATTTTAAATATTTTCTACTCAGTCTTTAAGAAAAATCAGTTAATGTAATTTTCAGAATTGTTACATTATCTATTACTTCGAAAAGAAATTAATTAAGGAAACTACAATGAGCTAGAAGAAGCTCATTGCTAACTTTCTCTAAGAATTCTTAGGCTGCCTATAAGCCAAGTTTCAATCTCTTGTGGCATCATTCATAAACCACTAACCAAAATAACTACAAATGAGTGAAATATAATGAAAACATGAGCAATGAGCCCAGCGCATTTGTAAAAAAGTAAATCATGTCAAGCAAACTTAATTACTTTCTCAATTGAAATACATAATTCATGGATGAAGTGAATATAGTAAATGTGATAGATTTATATTTCATAGAGTTGATGTAGTGACTCAGAATTATGATTTGAAAAATAGATTTAATTGTCTTACATGAGCTGGCATTTCTTATTGAAAATGGAAACACCAATTAAATCTGTTGATAGAATGGATAAGGTCTACAAATTAGTAATCAAACCTACTCATAAATCCCTCTTTTGTGAACTTCTAGTAAAAGATGACGCACTGAGTTCTGTCATTCCTCCCAATTTCTCTAGAGACAGAAAATGAGACCAGGTAATCAAGGAATGGGGTACCTTCCAGATCAAAGAGTAAAGTTAACCTAGGTAGGTCACCTGTACCCCTGCTGCTTCTTTCACTGACTCTTTTTCATCATGTAGTTTGGAAACAGTCTCCTACCTCTGTCCTTCTTGTAACATAGAAAGGAAGAACTAACAAAACAATGCCATTAAATGTTGGTGGCCAAATGTGTTAATGTCCCACGGAAGTTTTGGTGACATTCATATTTAAAAAAAAAATTAGTAAAGAAATAAAAAGCATCTAAATTAGAAAGAAAAAGGTAAAATTATCTCTATACATTGTCATGTATATAGAAAATCCTAAGGAATACGCACACACACACATACACACACACACACACAAGTTAGAACTATTAAATGATTTCAGCAAGATTGTAGGATATAAGATCAACATATAAAAATTAACTGTATATCAATACACTAGTAATAAACAATCCAAAAATGAAATTAATTCAAAAATTCCACTTACAATAATATGAAAACAAATAAAGTAGCTAGGAACAAACTCAACAAAAAGAGTACAAGATTTGTACACTGAAATCTGTAAGGCATTATCGAAATTAAAGAAAATATAAAAACAATGGAGAGGCACCCCATGTTCATGGATTGGAAGGATTAATATTGTCAAGACGGTAATACCACAGATTCAACACAATCCCCACAACAATCAGGTTTGGCATTTTCGCAGAAATTAACATGCTGATCCTAATGTTTATATGGAAATGCAAAGGACCCAAAATAGCAAAAATAATCTTGTAGAAGAATGAATTTTGATGACTTCCTTAATTTCAAAACTTACTATAGAACTGTAATAATCAAGACTATAGTACTGGCAAAAAGATAACCAGAGACCAGTGGAATAGAACAAACACAGACTAATGGAATAGAAATGAGTCCAGAACTAAATCTTTACATTTATTTTTGACAAGAGTCTCAAGACAATTCAATGGGGGAAAAGTAGTTTTTCAACAAATGATGTCCAGACAACTGAATATCCATATGTAAAACCAAGAGAGGACTTGCTAACAGTGCATTTGCAGACACGCATGAGGAAAGATTATTTTTTGACCGAAAGCTTATTAGAAGTCCTTGATATCTCATTCACCAGTAAGTTAAGAGTGGACATGCTGAGATTTTTGTACTCCTCTATACACTGAAAAGACATTTTGAGGGGCTAATAATCAGCCCTTCTTCCTTAATGTGGCACTTTCCAATCTGGCTTTCTGTGACACCCGTGAATGGCATGGCTGCCAGATGAGTAGCCCATTTCTAGGGTTATTTGCCTTATTGTCCCTACTGTGAATTAACCTCTGTTCTATGTTTGTTCACTCTGCCTGGGAAATAGGAAGAGCAAGTAGGTCACAGATTTAGGTATTCATTTAGTCATTCACTCATTCATCCATCCATTCATTCACCTGTTTAGTAAACACTACTGCATACCTTTTCAATATCATGTCACATGATTTAAGATTAATAAATGCTCTAAGACCATAAGAATATAAATTCTGTGAATCAGAGATTTTTATCTTTTGCTTTTTGTAGTGTCCCCATGACTAGAAGAGCACCTTAGTAGGCATTCATTGAATATTTGTTAAATGAGTAAAAATAACCAACATACTCTGAGGACTAATAAGCAAGGCTCTATTCTAAGTACTTTTATCTTTTTAAATCTCATGGCAACCCTTTGATAAAGGTTCTGTTATAATCCCCACCTCACACTTGAGGAAACCGCAGTACAGAGAACTGAAGTGCTTTGGACAATATCACACAGCTGGCAAGTCCACATTCTAACCAAGACAGTCTGGCTCACAGGCATTCAGAGATGATGTAGACAACTGAAGAGTTCACAGCGTAGTTGGTTATATAAAACACAGCCACATGCTAAGCAACCAGAGGACATAAAATCAGATCGATATGAAATCAGTTACTACTTACTTCGCAATTTCAAAACTGCTATCCGCAAACACAAAATCTGCTATAGAACGAAAGAGAAAAAGAGCGATTGGCCACAAAAAGTATGATAATCAATAAATTAATTAGCCTGATGATGCCTATGAATTCTATTCAGTTGCTTTATTAAAAACCTGAATGTTTAGTTGGGTAAAATTCTCTTTTTTCTCCACTTAGAAAAAAAGTCCCTTCTCTAACCATGGAATTAAGATTCCTCTTATACTTATCTTTTAAAAAGTATGCTGTTTTTTTCACAGTAATCCAGCTCATACAAGATAACAGAACTAACAAAAAAAAAAATTACTTCAAATATGTCAGTGCTTCATTAACTAAAAAAAATACAATTTGCTGTCATTAGAGTTTAAAATGTGTTAATACCTACATTTAAAGGAATTAAAATATTTATTTTAAATACTATGTTTTAAAAATGGAATTGAAACCTGCTGAGAAATGTTAGGGACTCCCTTGATTTCAGTTTTATATATATCTATATAACCTTATAGGCACATACAATGCTTTTATAAGTACTGATGTGGGTGACTCCACTTTGATTACCATAGACTCATAAAATCACAAGACTGGAAGGGACCTTGAGAGGTCATTTACATCTCCACTCTCAGGCAGCACCCTACTTGACTGTCCCTGACAAAGAGCATCTATTCTATTTTTAAAGCCATGATGCAAAGGAGGTCCACATAAATTAATCACACACATAGCCCTAGAGAATAGAGAGCTCGGAATGGCACTCCCGATTTAACCAATCAAATTATTATTGATTGCATCACTTCCATGGTTCCAACTGCTTTTTGCTTGTAAATCACTAGCATCTTAAGGACTCAAAATTCTCATGTACTTCTGAGGATGTAAGAAATCACTCCTCACGAGCATTTGACTAACCAGACCAAATGAGAAGCCAAAGCTACTGTCCCATTAGGGAAGGCAAACTGGCAGGAAGCAGACTAGAATCCCTAATTCCAAATGGTATCTTCAAGTAGAAATCAGTAAAAGTCAAGATAAATATGGATATATATAAAATGCATTCTACTAAATGGATGCAAATACTGATAAAGATTTTCCCTACTTTAACTTTATATGATCTTTCCCTGTGGCCTTGCTTCTATTGCACACATCATTCATTAGATTATGAAAACCATTAATGTCAAGAAGCAGAACAAAATGAATTCACTGAGGGGCTGCTATTAGCATATCAAGCAGCTATTTCTCACTAAATATTCCTGACAGCTCTCATTACATATGATGGATGAGCTTTATAAGTAGTAGTAGTTTCTGAGGAAAATAAAATCTTTAAGCGTACTACCACATGCGGCTGAATAACTAGCAATCATCTTTCAACAGTTTATATTTTTCCCTTTTTAATGGGAAAGTGTTATAAAATTCACAGGTAGGTTAAACGCCCGAGTCAAAATTCATTTAGAAACTGCAAGTCTAATTTATGACCTGAATATTGTAAGTGCTTTTAGTTAAGATACATTGAAGCCAGTCATCCAAACACTCTACAAACATAGGAAATGATAACGAACTGAGCAAAGCAGTTGGAAATCAGAATTCTGGAAGCCACTGGTACTGGAGAGACTTAAAACAAGCAGGGAAACTTAGAATATTAGCTAAGGATACTTCTCCTTATGTTTTCAGTAGAGCTTTAAGAAAACACTGCAAACCTTTATCATAAATATGAGTGTGAAGAAATAATACTAATTACAACAATATTGCGTGCCTTCCTGCTCAGGTAAGAAGGGAGCACTGTTAAGTCCCAAGGGCATAGCAATGTAGGCCCGAAGCATTACATTCTCTAAATCACATTTCACAAGCTGCCGCACAGAATGAATCTGGCCTGTAGAAGGGTTCTGTTTGGCCTACACAGTGTATTTTTAAAAATCAAATTTTCGGCTTTTAAAAAATCAAGGGATTTCAGATAAATGTCAACATTTCTGGATACTTTTTAAAATCTGGCAGCAATTGGTGAACATCAGCATTAATTCCCCCTTTTGCCACAAACTCCTTCTTTATAGTAGTGCTGGGTAGACAAGCAGAGGGCCTGTTGTCTTTCATTATTAGAATAGTATTATTGTCTTACTGAAGGCAGAGAAATAGAGGTCTCTGCGAAGTGTGGTAAAACAAACAAGAAGCTGAGAGGGAAACCTGTCATTGACTTAGGTTGCCTTGTCTTATTTTAAATGTATGAAAGGATGGGCACCTGGGTGGCTCAGTTGGTTAAGCGACTGCCTTCAGCTCATGTCGTGATCCTGGAGTCTGGGATCGAGTCTGGCATTGGGCTCCCTGCTCAGCAGGGAGTCTGCTTCTCCCTCTGACCCTCCCCCATCTCATGCTCTCTCTCTCTCAAATAAATAAAATCTTCAAAAAAAGTTTTAAAAAACTATGAAAGGATTTAGTATAATTTTTTAATATGTTAATTTCTTATTATTAAGAAATGAATGTTCTAAAGCAATAAATTGATTTTTACCTTAATATTATCTATATACTATATCATATATTATATATATTCACTGCGGTTGTGTTATAGGGATTGCAAAAAAATACTAGTATGTACAACTTGTGAGCTACACAGAAAGAAAACAGAATATTTCAGTTAATTATATATACATTCCCAAACATTTGGTGGTCAGTCATCATGTAAAACAAAGAAACCAACACACCTATATCTCTGAAGGCCTTTTTAAAACCAAAGAATTGCCCTTAACTCTTACCAGTGTAACTTTAAAAACACCAACCTATTATTCATAAGAAGGCTTACTTTTTCAACCAAAGAAAGTTCAGGACTGGTTAATTATCATTTTTATAATTTAAATATTATATTGCTTGGAAAGGAATATTTAAAGATGCATCTTTTTAAAATATTTGTCATTAGAATAATCTTTAATTACTTTCAGATAAACCGTATTTTTAAAAGCTAATGGATATTAATTTATCAGCACATAGAACTATCCTTATTCTAAGCGAAAATAAACTTACATCAAAAAAATAAAACTGGCTAATAAAATGCAATCTGGTTTTTGCCTGCTTGTCCTGCTCTATTTTCCTTTTGGGGGAATGTATTTCTAGTGCCATAACAGAAACAGAAGCTCCAAAGGACATCTACTTAAGCATTTCATAGTCAGTATCAGTATCTTATATATAATGTAATGCCATCAGTTGCATATATAAATCTCAAATCTCCTTTTATCTTGTTGACAAAAACAGCTGGATGACAAAAATCCAGGTTCAACCTTATAGAGAAAAAGTACACTTTGGTAATATTTAATACCAAATTGCACATAAACAACCCTCACTGTGAACAAGAAGATTTTAGTTAGTTTTAGATTTATCAAGAGAATGCAAAACAATGGGGTTTACAAAGAAAATGGAATTATTTCAACCAACAATGTATTTCCTCACCCCAGTCCAGATATTACCACTGCTGGCAGCAGACAACTAGAATACTTTGGACTATTTTTTTTTTTTTTTAGTGCTTCACTGTAATAGGATATATATAGCCACTTCATTTTAATAAATGTGCAGTGAGTATGAATCTTCATTGTATGAACTCAGTTATGCAGGAAATACTCATTATATATAAATCTGAGTTCTGGTCTAGCCAGGCTAGTGAAAAATTTAATAAGGGAGACAGGGGCTGAGTACAAAAATAGGAAAAGGACCTCTTATCTTCAGTTACCAGGTTTACCATCCTCATCTTCCATCTCTATCTGAAATCCAATAGCTCTTGATTTGATGTCACTCTAAAAGTCTGGATTTCTGGTTCCATACAAATTTCAGGATTGTTTGTTCCAGCTCTTTGAAAAATGCCAATGGTATTTTAACAGGGATGGCACTGAAAGTATAAATTGCTCTGGGTAGGATAGACATTTTAACAATGTTTATTCTTCCAATCCATGAGCATGGAATATTTTTCCATCTTTTTTGTGTCTTCCTCAATTTCCTTCATTAAGTGTTCTGTAGTTTCTAGAGTATAGATCTTCTACCTCTTTGGTTAGGTTTATTCCAAGGTATCTTATGGCTTTTGGTGCTATTGTAAATGGAATTGATTCCCTAACTTCTCTTTCTATAGTTACATTGTTAGTGTATAAAAAAGCAACTGATTTCTGTGCATTGACTTTGTATCCTGCCACATTGCTGAATTGCTGTATGGTTCTAGTAATTTGGGGGTAGAGTCTTTTGGGTTTTCCACATAAAGTATCATGTCATCTGTGAAGGGAGAGAGTTTGACTTCTTCTTTGCCAATATGGATACCTTTTATTTCTTTTTGTTGTCTTACTGCTGAGGCTGGAACTTCTAGCACTATGTTGAGCAACAGTGGTCAAAGTGGGCATCCCTGTCGTGTTCCTGACCTTAAGGGAAAAGCTCTCAGCTTTTCCCCATTAATAATGATATTCACTGTGGGCTTTTCATAGATGGTTTTTATGATATTGAGGAATGTTCCCTCTATCCCTATACTTTAAAGAGTTTTAATCAGGAACAGATGTTGTATTTTGTCAAATGCCTCTCCTGCATCAATTGAGAGGATCATAAGACCCCAAATCACCAAGAGAATAATGAAAAAGAAAAACAAAGCAGGGGGCATCACGTTGCCTGACTTCAAGCTATATTACAAAGCTGTGATCACCAAAACAGCATGGTATTGGCACAAAAACAGACACATAGACCAATGGAACAGAACAGAAACTCCAGAAATGGATCCTCAACTCTATGGCCAACTAATCTTTGACAAATCAGGAAAAAATATCTGAAGGAAAAAATACAGTCTCTTCAATAAGTGGGTGGTGCTGAGAAAATTGGACAGCTACATAGAAGAATGAAACCAGACCATTCCCTTATACCATACACAAAAATAAACTCAAAATGGATGAAAGACCTCAATGTGAGACAGGAATCCATCAAAATCCTAGAGAAGAACATGGGCAGTTACCTCTTCAACATCGGCCACAGTAACTTCTTTCAAGACATGTCTCCAAAGGCAAGGGAAACAAAGGCAAAAAGGAATTATTGGGACTTTATCAAGATAAAGCAAAGGAAACAGTCAACAAAACTAAGAGGCAACCCACGGAATGTAAGAAAATATTTGCAAATGACATAACAGATAAAGGGCTGATATCCAAGATCTACAAAGAACTTCTCAAATTCAACACTCAAAAAAACAAATAACACAAAAAAATGGGCAGAAGACATGAACAGACACTTCTCCAAAGAAGACATACCAATGACTAACAGACATATGAAGAAATGCTCAACATCATTAGCCATCAGGGAAATACAGATCAAAACCACAATGAGATACCACCTTACACCAGTCAGAACGGCAAAAATTAACAAGACAGGAAACAACAAATGTTGGCGAGGATGTAGAGAAAGAGGAACGCTCTTACACTGTTGGTGGGAATGCAAGCTGGTACAGCCACTCTGCAAAACAGTATGGAGGTTCCTTAAAATGCTGAAAATAGAGCTACCCTACAACCCAGCAATTGCACTACTAGGTATTTACCCCAAAGATACAAATGTAGTGAAAAGAAGGGGCACATGCACCCCAATGTTCATAGCAGCAATATCCACAATAGCCAAACTGTGGGAGGAGCTGAGATGCCCTTCAACAGATGAATGGATAAAGAAGATGTGGTACATATATACAGTGGAATATTATTCAGCCATCAGAAAGGATGAATACCCACCATTTGCAGCAACATGGACGGGACTAGAAGGGATTATGCTAAGTGAAGTAAGTCAAGCAGAGAAAGACAATTATCATATGGTTTCACTCCTATGTGGAACATAAGCAATAGCACAGAGGACCATAGGGGAAGGGAGGGAAATCTGAAGGGGAACAATCAGAGAGGGGATTGAACCATGAGAGACTATGGACCCCAGGAAACGAACTGAGGGTTACAGAAGGGAGGGGGATGGGAGGCAACAGGGTGATGGGTATTAAGGAGGGCATGTGTTGTGATATGTACTAGGTGTTATAGGTAACTAATGAATTACTGAACATTACATCAAAAACTAATGAGGTACTATACAGTGGCTAACTGAACATTAAAAAAAAAAAAAAAAAAAAAGTCTGGATTTCTTTACAGATGCTGAAAAACCAAATGCCCAGAGTCCAGCCTCCCCTACTGCTAGTGAATGTTACTTCCAAGATACATGAATGTTACTCACTATCCCTTAGTTCAGAAAGACAGTGATCCTACAGGAAATGGAACAGTGATCCCATAATGCCTTAAATATGAATAATAGACATATAAGAAGAAAAATATTCACTAAGGGCTCCCAGGTCTCATTTAGGAATATTTTTCCTGAGAATCTCCAGGAAATATTATTTTTCTTAAAAAAACAAGTCCATTTCCTTGATGATTTCTTTCTAGAACCATTACACTGAATTATTTGGCTTACACAGAATGGAGGCAAGAAGTCATCTGTGAGCAAATCACAATCAACTCTCTGCATCTACCATCTTATGGTCTAGAGATAGAAAGAAATACGGCATGGGTATAACATTAAGAAATGTATACTTTATTTCACAGATTCAGCTCTTAATAATTAATTTGAATAAAGGAAAAAATAACATACTAAAAAATCATGTTCTTAGAACACAGAAAGAACAAATAACACCATCTTAGGGAAACATGAGACAATATAGAATTACAAAGAACAACTAGGAAACCTGTGCTCCCCTTTTTCTCTCCTGTCATTCCCCCAGGGAGGTTCCTCATGGAATGGGGTAGCTTCGCATCAGGCCCTTTAAAGTAGAAGTGAATTAAATGTAGACTTAAGAGAAATCTTTGATAAAAATAGTTATTTCATAGGGAGATTTATAATTGTTTACAAATAAACAACTCATTATTTGAACATTCCTTTTATTATACAATATTCCTTATCATAGATCTTAAATTTAACAATAACAATGACGGACACAGATGGACATATATTTAAAGTGGGATTCTATTCAAATTTGCATAGTTCTGAGAAAGAGGTGTTAGACATTTCTTTTTCGATACTGGAAGGAGATTTTTGAAATATTAACGATTGTTATCTCTGGATCATGGGTTTTGTTTTGTTTGTTTTTTACTTTGAAGTAATTAAATGTTCACAAGAAATTGCAAGATAGTACAGAGTCCCTGTATCCCTTCACCCCACTTTTTTCTATGAAACATCTTACATAACCGTTGTACATTTTTAAAACCAGGAAATTAACACTGACAAAAACTATTAATTAAACTGCTGATGTTATTTGGATTTTACCAGTTTACATGCTTACAATTTGTAGGTAATTTTAACTTTTTTAAGTTTTCTGGCTTTTACAGCTTTTTCTAAAGTGATTGTATGGATCACTCATACGTGAAATTTAAGAAATAAAACAAATGAACAAAGAGAAAAAGAGACAAACAAACAAACAAACAAACAAACAAAAACCCAGACTTTTAAAACTGGTAGTTACCAGAGGGGTTGTTGGTGGGGGAATGGGTGAAATAGGTGAAGGGATTAAGAGTGATGTGATGGGCACTGAGTAATGTATAGAAATGTTCAATCACTATTTTGTACACCTGAAACTAACATAATACAGGATGTTAATTATGCTGAAATGTATAATAATAATAATAAAGTGGTCAGATAGATATGTAAGAAGATAAATAGATAAAATGTAAATAAATAATCACCATTTGCCCATTTTCTTTGCAGAAATGTGTTGACTAGGTTTTCCAAAGTTATGGCATATATCAAGAATAATCAGGTTTTAGGAATAATCATCTCCATTTTGATCACTTTTATATTTCCTTTCACATCACTAAGAAAATTTAACAATAATTTCAGGGTTTCCAGAATGTTAACCATTCCACTGAAACACAGTAATGCACTATAAAGCAATTTCCATGAGCTAATATCTAGGCAGTTAGAATTATCATTTGTGCATCCAAAACTGAAATATCCACATTATTTGTTTTGATGTTTTGATCGAGTCTGATTATATTCTCTCAAGTAAACTGTGTCTTATATAAATAATAAGCTCAGCCAACATTATTTTACTATTTGACATTCTGAAGAATTGCCTTGGACTCTAGCTGTGATTTTCTTCCTCTACTTTCTTTTTCTCAGAAACTTCCTCGTGAAATGAAATGCTTCATTATTCATTCAACAAGTGTTGAATGAATGACATGTGAATGACAGTGGAGGAGTTAAAAACATGATTGAGGTGTTATCCCTGCTGTCAAGAAGATAAAATGTGCACATAGATTACTGTAATGGAAGACAGAAAGTGTTAAGGGGCCTAAGAGAAATTTAGGTAGAGTGCAGAGGAGGGGGCGTTGCTTCCAGTCAGGGAAGAGTAAACCCAGTAGGAGGTTGTACCGCACTAACTGATAAAGCACAAGCTCTTGCGCTGGATATGTGAGTTCTGTTTTCTGTTTGCTTTGCTGAAACTTAGCTTCCTCGCTGGGCCTCATTTTTCCTGTTAAATCTGTTAAAAGGGAGTAAGATTAATATTTACTACTTAAGGTCGCTGTGTGTGTCAAAGAAAATACTGCATGTAAAACACATAGAATGTGCCAGGCACACATTTTATCTAACTCAACAGTGTTATGCATAGCATTGACTAAGAAAACAAGGGACACTGAGACTCTCTGTTGTGATAGAATCTGGTGGAAGTTCTGGGCACGCACGATGCCTCTATAATCCCAGCTAAATCTTACGTAAGATTTTTCACTCCCTTTTTCCAATACTCACAACACATAAACAAGGAATTAAATTAAGACTTACTTTGTATAATTAAATCTGCAATCTTCTCTTTTTTCATGCTTTTTAAAAATTTTTCTATAAAAATACTTCAAACTATTTTTATGTTTTTCCCACAATGTTCATATCTCCTGAGTGTTTCTCATTGCAATTATATTTATAGGCAAACTTTGTTGCTTTGTACCAAGGGGATAAGAATCTGAGGAGATAAAGATTCTAGAGGGCCTTTAATTTATCTTGATTCTCATGATTCTAAAAAATTGCTATTTGTCATCTTTTCACTCTCCCTCACATTGTTATAGACACGCATATGCCCACATGCTGGGTGGGATCACAGGTCACCATGTTGCAAACATGGCCACGCTGTCTGCTGTGAGTCTGTCTGCATAGTAGTCCATTGGACATTTGGGACTGGGCTGTCCTGGACTCAGTGAAAAAGGATAACTTTCACTAATATAACTACATTTTCTGCTCTTTTCTTCCCCTTGAGAACTTGAATGGTACTTACCGAGTGGAAGGAGAAAGAATTTGTCATTAGAATTATGGCACAGAGATAAATGTCACTGGGCCTATGGGAACAAGTTCAATTCAAGTGTGTTTTATCCTCATTCAGCTTCTTAAAGCTCAGACCCCAGAACCTGTCCTACAAAGTTGCTTCAAAAAAGTTATTTTTGGAAAGTTTTCAGAAAGAAATTTAAGGGGCGCCTGGGTGGCTCAGTTGTTAAGCGTCTGCCTTGGGCTCAGGGCGTGATCCCAGGGTTCTGGGATCGAGCCCCACATTGGGCTCCCTGATCCACTGGGAGCCTGCTTCTTCCTCTCCCACTCTGCCTGCCTGTGTTCCTTCTTTCGCTGGCTGTCTCTCTCTCTGTCAAATAAATAAAATCTTAAAAAAAAAAAAAAAGGAAAGAAAGAAAGAAATTTAAAAATGATATTATTGAGGGCGTGGGTGAGACAGGAGTGTCTACAAATTTTCCCTGAAAGTTAAAAAAAACAAAAACAAAAAACCTGATCACTTGCTATCAGATACCAGGTTTTCCTTGTCTTAATAAGTTAAAATGAAACTTAATGGACTCTCACCTGAGCAATTTCAGATCTCCTCAAAATTCTTTAATAACTTTAGAAGCACATGTTTCAGAATCCATTGCAAGTTTACTGAGCAATTTAATAATAAAAAGGAAACAAGGAAAATAAATCAATGGGAAGATTTTAGCCTAAAAACATTATCTCAACAGCATTATATCTGCAATATAACCACTCATATGTGGTGGCTTGTTAGCAGCTGCAGTCATAAATCTTGGCATCCAGAATATTCAAAGGAGATGATATATTGCTGGTAGCTATCTGTACACAAATATATGATCTTTTAATCTATGAACTGTAATCACTCCTTGGAAGTGATGACTTAAAAGCATCCTCTGTAGACAATTCACTTAAGCATAACTTTCACTACACCTTAAGTAATAATTTCACTCTTTATCTGAGAGACTCTTACAGCACTGATAGTGTTCACTCAGTTTCCAGATGTCAACCCCTATTTTCCTACCCGTATACAGTCAACCCTCCTCCCTGTTCTCAAAGCTAACTCTGAGACCTGACAAGAGAAATAAACCAAATACAGCCCCGGATCCCAATACCCACCCCCATGAGGTCTCCTATACCAGTTTGTCAACTTCAAGAAGCTGGCCCAGATCTACTAATCAGGCTCCTGCCTTGCCCTTGGGTGTCAAGTTCCTTTCTTTTCCTTCTGGAATTTTCCAGTTTATATCAGTGGATTTCGGTTTTATTTCTTATCCCTAGTGCAATTTCCGTAATATGTGTGGTTGCCATCTATGGAAATAGTGTGGAGAAGGGCAGGCATAAACTTTGGCATCAGACAGACCCAGGTCAGAATCCAGCTGACACTGGCCATTTGAATTTTAGCAGATTTCTACATCTCTCTAAGCCTTATTTTATCCTAAAGCTGCTGTTATGATTAAATTCATCAATATGATATACTTTTATGTACTTAACATGGTACTAAAAAGTGCCACGTAATGCCAAAAAGATGACAGCAATGTCTCTTAGACAGCTGGATGGCTAGGGCACTACTACACATGGATAAGGGTCCCCAGTACTGAAGGCACAATTTCCTCTTCCCGCTGTCAAAGATAAACATAGTAAGATAATACTTAAAGTAGTAAGGACAGATTTTAATTACTAATGTACTAGTGCAACAGGGAAAAGTTTCCAGTGTGAACTGAACTCAACTTTGATTTGTATAGAAATAGGGAGGGGGTGAGTGGGGGCTCAATAGAGTCAGAGAGGTGAAAACTTACAAAAAGTAGAAAGAAGGGGATGGTGGTCCATATGAAACCTACCTGGGTTTGTTAACTAGCACTTATGAAAGTTAGCTTCTTACAATTCATGGAGACTGAGAGATAGGGGCCCCATCTGTAGGTATTAGCTGGAACAAATAGTAAATTCTTTCGGCAGCCTTGAGTTTTCTCAAGCAGGCTCCTTAAGCAGGGCTAGGGTTGTCCTAAGAATGCAGTCTTGGGCTATTAGAAACTTGTAAGTGTTTTATTCAAGTCTTTAAAGGTCAAGGTTGAGGCCTAGTCAAGAAAGGGCTCAGAGGAGCCCAGCTAGAGTTTGGACAAGGAGAGAATTTTTGTCACTCACAACCCTCTTCTCTTTTGCCTCCCATCTATTGAAATACACTTCTTTAGCCTGGTTCTCACCCCAATCTAGCCATTTCTAACGTGGAAAAAAACCCAGGGAATGTTGACATCTCCGAATGTGTTTCCTTATCAGCCTAGGACTCACCTCTTCACTCTGGCAGTTGACTCAGTTTTCTTAAAACCTCTCCCACCCTTTCAGGTATTTCTATCCTGAGGCCTAAGTTCCTGCTTCCCTGTGTCACTGCACATGCCTGGTCAGACCCTAAAATCATGACACAGGGAAAATTCTCATCCTTTATTTGCTCAGGTCTCCTGTGACAGCCAAGAGTGTCTACCAGTGACTTTCGAGCAATTAGTACAAGTGTAAATTATGTTCCAATACATTATATATTTTTAAATTCTCAATCAATTTCATGTTTTTATTGTGTTTGCTTGCCCGAAATATGTCCTAATATTTAAAATCTAATATTCTTAAAAGAAAACAGGCTTAAAAATAGATACAGATATCTACAGGTATAGATATAGTAGCAACTTTGTGAATTAGAAATTGTGTCCTTTATTTTTAAAAAGTGTGCACAAAACTACATCGTGTATTCAGTATAATTTTCCCCATCTTGAAACTTCAGCTTAAACTGGAGTTTCAAACAATATATATGTAGCATATGTATGAGTCAATGAATATACAATATATTTTCTAATGTTTTTGAGGTCAAAGAATGTGTTACACAACCAAAGGTTGCTCACAATTTCTCTTCAGTTTTAGGTAAATCTGGTCATATCTGATTTCACCTGGATCTTATTTAAAGACTTTTCTCCAGCTCATCCCTGTAAGGCAGACTCATATCCAGCTCCTCGGGTAACAGTGTATAAGCCCCAACCTCATCTAGGGTGCCATTATAATCCTTTTTAGCTCCATAGCAACTCTCTCCTGTGAGCCTAAGATACCAGATAACTATCATTTACTAAGCTATTAAAATAAAGGCTTTTCAGCTTCCTCAGGTGCAGAATTGGAAAGAAGCCTAGAAGCCTGGAAGGCTTACCTGTCTGGCTAAGTCCTGCGATCTATCAATTAAATGCAGAGTGGTTTATGTCACCAGCGCTCAATGGAATCTAATTTCTCTTTCTCGCTTCTTAGTGCTATAGTCTCTATCTTCCGGTTTCTTGCTATTAAGTCTATTTGTTGCTGGTTTCCTGTTTCTGCCTCTTGAGTAGTACTATAATTAATGGATGCTATTGTTTCTCAGACTCTCTTGGTTGCCACTTACTCATTTTTACTGTGTATACTAAAGATAAGAAAGTTTTTAAAATGTCATTAAATCGCTGCAACTCTACACTATTGCAGACAGCTATAAGCAGGTTACAAAGTAAAATCGTACCAGGTAGAAAGAATTATTATGGTAACTAAAGGTAAAAAGCAAATGTCTTTTGAATTAATTAACTTTGCAGGCTTCATAGATAGAAGAATATTCATGAATTTTAAAGATTCAAAAAAAATCTACATCATTTGCACGAATATTATTTAGACAATGTGTTGCCAAGTAGAAGGATGTGAGAGAAAATCATCATGCATGGGTTCTGTAAATAATAAAATAGCTCCTTCAGTAAGTCTGCTAATAGTCTTTCTTCTTCTCTGTCCTCAGCATCTTTAAAAAAATAGATATTTCATGCTACAGTTTAACTAAGGATGTTTTTAGGGCAACACTTTTCCATAAGTCTCATAATCTATATAGCTTTCATGAGCGTGTTAAGTCTGACCATAACCACTGTCTATTGTCTGGACAGCAAAGCATACATGGCGAGGCCATAATGGGATGGTCTATATAGCAAGAATAAAATCACCTTAGATGACAAGTGAATCTGAAATGAGCCTCCTTTTACCATCAAATTAATAAAACAAACATATTTTCATGAAGATGCTTCATTGATACCACTTGTTCTAAACAAATAAACATTGAAAATGGTTAGAAACTTCAAAATAATAAAAAGAGAAAGCATTTTGTCTGTCACTGGCACAATTAAACGATATCCAGCAAACAAAAACGGAAGGTAGTAAAATATTTCGCTCAATTGATTCTTTTGTTTAAATCTTAGTACCATCATGATTAAAAAAAATAACTAAAGCATTTGAGAAAAATTTCAGTCTCTTTTGCTAAGGAATGCTTTCTTTCTGAATAGAACTTCAGAATAAATCCTGTCAGACTATCTCTGAACAAAAGGATGTTTAAAGGTTTTAGCTGGAGAAGAATACAAGCCTAAAGGTGCTAATAGCAGAGAATTTATTTCTCCTATCCAGCATCCCTTTATCCTAATAATTTAGGGGTACTAACTACATATTATAATTCTGAAAAATGTAGTTGGTTAAATAAGAAACTCTGAGACCTCAATTAAAGATCTTTGTACGAATCATATAGAGAGCTTTTTTGTTTTAGATTAAACACTAGAGAATAGAAGGCTTTTGCAATATCTCACTTTTTTTTTTTGAAAGGAAAAGATATCAAAGTATGTGCAAACAATATTTCACAATCCAGAGTTGGGAGTAATCTTAGGGAATAGTATGGTTCTGCAGTCAAGAACCCTACATTTGGAATTCATTTTCATACCTGACTTACCCCACAATTATTGTCACCATACATCTATCACCTGTTTCAGTTACAAAACACAAAAAGTAAAAACATCTTCCCTCACAGAGATGTCGAAAAGGATCCATGCAAAAGAAAATACACAAATAAATAATTCAAACTACCTTCCATACAAATACAAAAATAAACAAACTACTGTTATTAGTGGTAACAGGGTACCTGGAATTAGTAAAACTGCAAAGTTTGAGGCCATAGTCATCTCAAGATTTACTTCACTTTGTACACCAATAGCAAAACTGAAAGGTTCCCAAAACTAATCTCAGTTTGATGGCTGCAGTTTATTACAGGAAAAGGATATGGATTAATATTAGCCATGGGGTGTGGTCCAGGAAGTTTCCAAATAGAGTTCCCAGGGTCCTCTCGCCATGGAATCAGAACACATTACTCTCTCAACATCGATGTATGAAAATACACATGGAGTACTGACAACAGGAAAATATACCAGAATTATGGTATCCAGGGTTTTACTAGGGCTTCATTATGTAGGCATGATTGATTGATTGATTGCCACGTGGTTGAACTATTTCCAGATGGACTAGATACTGCATGACCCAAAGCTCCTACCTTAAGTCACAATGTTGGTCTATCTGGTATGGTCAAACCCCACTTGAAGATTGTTGGGTGTGGCCACTGTCTCTTTCCCCAGATCTGGAATGGTCAGCCCCATTTTGTTTATGGTGGTAAAAAAACCACTTCCATCAGATATGGCATAGTCTACCTCCTTGAGACCAAGGGAAAAGACCAGACCTCTCTTTAGGCAAGGTCAAATTCTTTACTACACAAACAGACTATCTCTTGGCCTTTGCCCAGGGCTCTCTTACACAATCTCCATCCTCACCTGAGGCATCTATATTTAGTACAGTATTGATATGCCAGACAGACCAATAATATCTCTAAAAATATACCTAATATTTGGTGGAGCCAGTGTAGGGGAGGGATAGTTTAACGAAATAACTGATCCACTCTATAAAGCCACTCCCTGAAAAATTTATCATTATTTGTACTTTATGATAAACTTTAATAGAACTATCTACCATAGAAACTAGTTGACAGATAAAACACATTCTGTCTCAGTCCAGTCATTTGCCATCAATATTACATCCTGGGGAGGCTTTAACTCAATTTACCAATACATTTGACCATCAACATCAGTATTATAACCTTATCAACAATGTCAGTATTAACAACCTATCACAGGATGTCAGTAGGTATAACATAAAAATAAGAATCAAACATACTGACTCATTACTAGAGTCTTACTCAGTCATTAACAATTAGTCCAGTCCATCATTATAGCATATAATGAAAGTATCTCCCAGAACAATGGCAATCAGGTTTCATTTTATCCTGTCAGGTTCCAAAAGCACAATAGTCTCAGCAACATACATATGGTTCACCATTTCAGGAATCTGAAATACTTGAGCTAAGAGATGGTATCACCTCTTGCTCTGAGCCTTTCTCATTAATGTAATATTGGACTTCTGTCGTTGCATAATCCATCTATTTATTCTTTTACTTTCAACTACTATTCTACCATTCCGTTCATCATTTAGGTTTACCCAAACTTTTCTACCTCCATGGGATGAGGGAAGAATAGGGAAAGAAAGTAAGACAAAGCCTTTCTTTTCCTAGAAGGAGGAACTATTAAAGGAAAGGCCATTTAAAGAGGAAGTATAGTGAAAAGAGGCAATATGTAAAAGTGTTCATGCCCTACTTCCCACTATCAACCACCAGAGTAGGTGCTTGAGATGGAGACAGAATTTGGTAGAAGCTCCCACAGATATATGGGATATCCGAAAACATGATTTCACCAAACATCTGAAAGATCATATGCTTCTTGGAGTAGACCAAGGCCACATCCAAGATGCTGTTCATGAGAAGGAAGAAGAGTCATAACAACTCGAAGTGCCAAAACAGCCTCAGAAACCCCCACAAGAGTGCATGAGGTATGGAATGAATTCTTGTATTATTTTGCTTTTCTCCTATTACTAATGAAATTGACCATCCTTTCAATATGTTTATTGACTAACTGGTGTCGTCTTTTGTGAATGTCCTATTTATAACCTTTGTCTACTTTTAATTAGGCTGTTTATCTTTTTTATTATTTGTAATACTTCCTTATGTATTCTAGATGTCAATTTTGTGTCTATTAAAACTACCTTCCCCAATTTGTTTTATATCCATGAATTATATTTATGGTATACTTTGTTATAAGAAGTTTAAATTTTGATGTAACTAATTTTATAATTTATTTCCTATATGATTTCTTCTTTGTGCATTTGCTTCAGAAATTCATCTCTACATAATATTCATTAAAATATTTGTTCACTTTTTCTATTTTTTTTTTTTTTTGCTATTTGTCATACTAACATCCTTAATTTGAAAGGGTTTTTGTAATTTTTTCTGTATTTTTTTAGAGTAAGATCTAATTTTATTTTATCATGTGGAAAGCTAATTGTCCTAATACCATTTATCAAATAATTCATCCTTTCCCCACTAATTATGATGCTTCATCCACCACATGAATACTCTCCTTTTTGCTATTAAAATCATGATTCATCTTGTTTTTATATGTTAGTATTGAATAACATTAACATAACTTCAATGATATTGAACAATGTTTGCTTTCCTGATATAAATATCACTTAGATATGATCTACAAATATGAGTTTTTTATGTGTGTAATTACTGCATTTGACTGGATACTATTTTGTTAGAATTTTGTATCTAGATTCCTGAGTAAGAATGGTCTATGAGACCCTTTTTTAAAAACTATTCTTTATTCTTCCTTGTTTCCATATAAAAAAGTTATTCTGGCATCCAGAAATATTCACCAAAGGTTTTTAAAAAGAAACACACACACACACACACAAAACCACTTCAAAAGAATGCCTCTTTATCCTGTATCTATTAAGCATATGTCAGCCCCCTACCCCCATAATCAAAGTTATGGTTAATGACAGCAAAAAATAAGAGCTTAATAGTGTCATCAATGTGATAGAATATAAGATACTATATTTACTTCACATTATTTGGTAAGATTAAATGACACCATCTTGAAAAATTTACTTGTAAATGAAAATGTTTCAAACAAATTTGTACCTAACATGATTATCAATGCCTCCAAATGTTTATCATTATAAAACTGTATTTTTAATTTTTTTTATTTAAATTCAATTTAGTTACATATACTGTATTATTAGTTTCAGGGGTAGTACCTAGTGATTCATCTGTTGCATATAACACCCAGTGCTCATTACATCAACTGCCCTCCTTAATGCCAATCACCCAATTACTCATCACTCCATCCACTTCCCCTCGAGTAACTCTTAGTATGTTTCCTACAGTTAAGAGTCTCTTATGGTTTGACTCCTCTCTGTTTTCATCTTCTTTTATTTTTCCGTCCCTTCCCCT
Source organism: Ursus arctos (assembly GCF_023065955.2). Lineage (NCBI taxonomy): Eukaryota > Metazoa > Chordata > Mammalia > Carnivora > Ursidae > Ursus > Ursus arctos. The sequence goes on from NW_026622763.1 coordinate 70,904,388, forward strand.
ATGTTCATCTGTTCTGAAAAAAATAAAATTTAGCATGCATATTTCCCATATGGTCAAAATAAATTACAAAAAGCAGGAACTTGACCTAATTATTTCTAAGGAGTACAAAAGAGTCTAAACCTGTGTACATATTTTTCTCATCTACAGACACAAAGGGAAGGATTCCTCGTAGTACTAGAGAAAATTCTTGATGTAAACAAATGTTGATAATAGTAATGTTTCAAGAGAAGAAATATTTTGCACTTCTAAAATATATATCACCAAATATTTGTTTTTTTCAGTAGCAAATATGCCTCTCAACAAAAGCTATAACCAGAGGTGTGAGATATGCAAAGGGTACAGCTTATACAGTATGAGGTATAGGTGTGGAGATATGGAGTTCACGTGAATTGATTCATTATCAGGTCCCAGCTCTGACTCATTGTGTCTACATGGTTTCAGCACATCACTTACCCTAAATACTATCCTTCAAGGTCTCTTAGGAGGCAGATAGCAAGAGTTGTTCTTGACTGTTCCTTCTGTCTTTTTGTTACGACGCTATTGAAACTTTATCATGCCACTGAATTAGAGACAGTAGAATATGGAGAAGACCTTTAGACTTCATTCGGTTCAAAATGTGATGCACAAGAAGTATGTATCTAAATGATAACAGAAAGCAATGCATAGAGATTATGTTCAAAGACTCCCTAAGAAGACTTTGTCTCCTAAAGAGCTCCATTTGCCTGAAAGATAAAAGACCAGTAGAAAAAAAGAACACCACTAGGCCAGTGTTATCTAAAATGTGGCATTTCATCATAGAAAGGAATGATTCAATTAGTTGACCACCGTATATATTTTCTACAACATTTGGCGATCTTAGAAAATGTCATAGGTATGAAAGAAGTCTGAATCATTATTATCTTCAAACATTGCACTAAAAAGGCAGCTGTGATTGTTGTGGCATCTAACACAGAACTCTGAAAAGCAGCACCTTGGACAGTTCTTCTGCATTGATTATTGGACATCCCTGTTAACACTAGTACAATGTAATGAGCTTAATGAGTTAAAGTGGGAAAGAAGACAGATATGAGCAAACCACAAGAAAATTAGTGCATGAAGGCTTTTATTCCCTGTTATTCACCGATCACTTTGGAGCTTTTGTACAAAACTGGAGGGAACATTAAGTCCTTTCAAGTGTATTTAACAACAGGATAATCAACAGTATACGATGTAATAAAATCTAAGTGATACATTTCATATCACCAAAGTATAAAATAAGTCAATTCCATAATAAGACCAAATCCATCCAAGTTAATGAGCTAGCTTTTAAGATATAAGGAATGTAAAAGTGGTCATTTGACCAAAGATACTATGCCCAGTCAATTGCATATCATTTTCATATCATAGCAGTCTTTGAATATCCATTTACCATTAGAAAATACAAAGAAATATAATCCTCATTTGTACAGAATAGAAGCTTACAATCTAATTATAGATATAAAGGTCATCCTTTTAAATAGAAATCTCACAATAAAATGTAATTTATAATTGCCCGTGAACATTACATACAAGAACTGTTGCAGAAGCTCAGGGACATGCCGTATCAACAATGAGCTGATATTATAGTGAAAGATTTTTCTGATGATAGATGAAAAAAAGTGAGTAGCCTTCAGATAAATGTAGCATAGTCTAAGAAACAAGTGAGAAAAGGACCAAGGTGGTATAAAAAAAAAAAAAAGTAAAGTAAAATGGATAGCATAGGTTTCTCAGAAAAAGACTGAGTTGAGTATATCAACAAGGATTTAAAAGAACCAAGGATAAGCAAGGGAGTAAGATACAGGCAATATGTCTCTCTTGAGATACTCCACTGTGCATAGCTAACAGTGATTATCTGGTGGGTCACTGGGTCTACGCAACAGGTGTGTATCAGGAGTGTTTGCCCCACAGGAAAAGGCCCTGAAGGGGTAGGAACCAGAACTACTAGACCAAAGCTTGGACCACAGATCTGTCTGTGTCTCTGATTTCTTCTACTGCTTTAGTCTGATTGCAGGAGGTCAGCATAGGGAAACCCACTTAGAAACTCCCATTTCTATGTTTGAAATGCATAATGACAGATTCTTGACAGATTATACAACACTTTTGCAGACCACATCTATGGACCCAAAGCCCTATCCAGATATATTACAGAAATAGTCATTCAATATGAAGTTTCATTCTGTCTGTGAGTGCCAGCAAATAGTATTGGTCAATAAAAAAGAAACAGATAGTGATGTAGTGAATAAACAACAACAAAAAAAGTTAAGCAATCTGTTTAGATCACTGCTGTAGTCATTAAGGTTAGGCACAGAAAGAGACTCCAGATACAAACCAAGAAAACAGAAACCAAGTTTTGAAACAAAGATTATGAGACCCAGAGTTTCTATGTCAAAGTGATGAGTTGTTATGGCATTTTTGTACAGTACCAATGGTCTCAGAAAAGGAATAGAATTGAGTCTGGACAATACTAAGCAGAGAAATCATGTTGGGAATTATCAGAAACTTAAATTGAGAAGATAGGTTGTAGCTAGATTTCAGAAGACTGCTAGGAAATTCTGCATCAGAATGCTGTATGTACCAAATAGGCCACCTGACAACTTTCACATGCTTGTATCTACCCATCACCCTTAGCAGACCATATTGCTGTTTCTCACACTGCTTGGGGATTCCGAACTTAATATTCCCTCTGACTGGAACACCCCTCCCCCAGATGTTCATGTGACCCACTCCTGAACCTCCTACGAGGATTTTTAAAATATCAACTTCTCAATGAGGGCTTCCCTGACAACCCATTTACAATTTTAACATCACCCTTAATTCCCCTCTTCGCCCTATAGCACTGATCACTCTTATATATCAAACAGTTTTTCCAGATGTCTTTGTTTATTTTCCATGCCTCTCACTCATTTCTGAGCCTCACAAATGCAGAAATTGTTGGGTTTTTGTTCCACCATTGAATCGGCAGGCTCTAAAAGAATGTTTGTTGATACGCAAACCACGTGTGGGTATGACTATATGTGTGTGAATAAGTATTAAGTTTCAAGTAGAATTAGTGGCCTGAGCAAAGGCAAAGTGATGTTTGAAAGCCTCAAAGAAAGCCAATAATCCAGCTGATAAGATCATAAGGTATAGAGAGAAATAATCAGATATATGATAAGCTATTTCAGTCCATAAAAAGGCCATGAAATTCATGAATGATATGTCAAGCCTATGATATAATATTAAAAAGTTGGGATTATGCATCAATTAGAATAAAGGGAAAGTCATATAGCCAGAGGTTTAAAACCTGAAAAATGGGGTGCCTGGGTGGTTCAGTTGATTAAGCATCTGACTCTTGATTTTGTGTGAGGTCGTGATCTCAGGTTCATGATCTCATGGTTATGAGATCCAGCCCCGCCTCGGGCTCCCTGCTCAGCAGGGTGTCAGCTGGAGATTCTCTCTCTCCCTCTTCCTCTCTCTCTCTGCCTCTTTCCCTGCTCGCACGTGCATGTGCTCTCTCTCTCTCAAATAAATAAATCTTTTTTTTTAATACTTTATTTGAGGGAGAGAGACATAGATAGAGACAGCAAGAATGGGGAGGAGAGGGAGAAGCAGGCTCCCCATTGAGCAGGGAGCCTGATGGGGGCTCGATCCCAGGACCCTGGGATCATGACCTGAGCCAAAGGCAGACACTTAGCCAACTGAGCCACCCAGGTGCCCCATCAAATAAATAAATAAATAAATCTTTAAAATAAATAAACAAATAAAACCTGAAAAATATTATAGTCAGCCCCATATAGTCCTTATACAAGGACTGTATAACAAAAAAATATAGAAAATGGAAAGTGATATATTGTAGCTTTATATATTAAAATTCAAGAGGAAACATCCTTTTGTTTTTTATACATATAAACATACAGATATAGATAATATATATAAATATACAGATAGAGATAAATAAAGAGATAGATACATGTGGATGTAGTTAAAAGCAAAGGAACGTAAAGGAAAATAAAATATTATGTCCTGAAAATGTAAATAAAAACTAAGAGCTCAAAAATAACTCCAGAGTTACAGTCTATCAAGTTTCTTAAACAGTATTACGAGTCACCAGGAAATATTACTGCTACTTTGAGACACATTACTTACAACATAAACTACCTTGATTTCATAAATGTCCTTGAAATTTCTGATCTTTCTGATGTTTTCTAAAAAAAAAAAAAATTTAGTATAACCTGAAAATATAACAAGGTAGCAGAAAGCCTAATTGGGAACATCACATATGTGAGATGAACAAGTATATATCTGAAAAATAAATTTGGATTTAGTAAAACTATAAAAGAGGTCTGTTTGAGAGTTTGTCTTAGAATTAAGCACCAGTTAATGAGGATGCCATTAGAAGTCCAAAATGTTAATTTAATGAAAACCTCTAATTATATCTGTTTGATTTTCCCATTAACAATATCAACATTTAGCAGTTGTTCTCATTAGACATTAAAAGAATATCAAAGAAATTAGAATAAAGGGCAAATAGAATTAGGATATATAAAGACTAGCTGAAATCAAGAACGAAAATTTACAAGTTACAGTAAACTTCTCAGAAGGTAAGAAACTTCTGAAAGAAAAATGTAAAACAGAGTATCCAAAATTTGCATCATAATTTCAATCCATGATACATATGCTGTAATTAATCTAACCAATAAGTCAGACCTGCATTCTTCACTTGGGCACTTCATCCCCAAACCTACTGAGAGTGTCCACATTATGATTTACATTGGACATGGGTAGAAACCATACATAAAGCCCCCAAACTATCACCAAAAGACCTTGGTCTTTGGTCCTTCTCTATTTCTGTTATAAATTTGACCACTACTGTGACCAATCCTAACCCTTATATAAGTCCTATTTTAAAAAAAATAATTATCTAAAGATTTTTTTTACTGATAATATTTTCTATTTCTGTACTTGTTTTACTTTTAATGGTTATTATATACATTTCATAGTCTTTATTATGAATACTTAAATGGTGCTGCAATGAATATCCTTGTCTGTTCATCATTTTGCTTATGTGTGGTACATTTTAAATGCTTCACAAAATGTGTATTAGACTTACTGGTGTTCCTTACTATCCACAGCCCAAAGTTTTTGCTAAAGCATAAGACTTATACAGACAGATTATTACATGATATGAATTCCCTTTCCCAGCCCAGGGAAATTGGAGTATATGAGCTTCTGCCTTCAGTTATCAATCTACCGATATATTGGCTTGCCAACACTTGTGACATAGCACAAGAACATGAGCTCAGACAATTAGATTTGCTTTTTTTAGGAAAAAAAAGTTTTAAAGATTTTAGTTCTCTCATTAATTCCTCATCTATTCTCATCATCATGTCAAATATTTTTCTTATTTTCTTAAATATATTAATTATTGCTAGTTTAAAGCCCTTGTGTGCTTATTTCAGTACCCGGGTCATCTGCGTTTGTTTCCATTGACTGTTTTTTTATCCCCCTTGGATTTTAAATAGCATGTTGAACACTGAATATGAAAAATGTTGAGGCTCTGATGATGTTATCTTCGTCCAGTGGGGGTTCACTTTTTCCTTCAATAACCAGACAGAATGGAGGTTATCATCTGCTTCCAACCATGGACGGAGTTGACCTGAGACTGGGTTGCACTTCTGGTATGGTCTGTCAACCTCTTTTCTATCATGCATCCCAGGGTGTATTCCCTTCATAGGGTTGTAACTGAGGAGAGTGGGACCAGTGTCCACAAGGCCTCTCCTCTGAATGTTAATTACCACCATGAGGCTATGAGATCTCTGCTCTGCCTTTTATTCTGTTAGAAGAATGCTGAACTGAGCCTTTACCTCTCTCTTATTACAGGGAATTCTGGCCCCTTAAATCCCAAACTTTTGTCTCTCAAGCCCTACGAGACTATCAAAAGTCCTACCAGTTTCTGTGTCTCTGGGTAATATCAACTGTTACTCCATTCTGAGAATCAAAAATGCTCTGATGGAGATAAGAAAAGGTTGCAGAATATCTTCTCACCTCTTTGTGTAGCATCTGGTTCCCTCAAGACCTAGTTGCTCCAAAGATTGTCCATTGCATTCAAACATTTATTTCTCATGTGGCTTTCCAAGTTTTCCTCAGTGAGAACATTCATTGGTCTACCACAAACTACTCTATAAGAGCTAGAAACTGAAATCCCTCTCTCTGGAATGTGTACTAAGAGAAAGCAAACTAAAAGTATTCAAGCAACAAAAGAATTAAATCAGTTAGCAACGTGTACAAAGGCTGTAAGGACACACAAAAAGAAATTTGAGACAAATATTAATAAGCCAATGTTATAAGAAAAAGGAATAATACAGTAAAATAATATAAATCCTCTAGCAGCATCCACTGAATTCAATTCTCCTTGGAAAGTTAACAGATATTCAACAATAAAGAGTTTTGTAATACAAAAACCATTCTGAGAAATTAAGTGAAAGAAAAGCAAAAAAGTTTTTAAACACAAAAATCATCAGAGCCTTCAAAATACTCATGTGCTTTATGACCCTCCTAGATCTCTTATACAACACTATCCCAAATGATTTGACCAAGGGAATCCTTTCATTTCAGAATTCTGAAAACTTGGACACATAAGTGATGCTGGACAAAACCCAATAGCTTTGGAAAAACTAAGCCTTAAGATATAAAATGAACTAAAACAATACAGAGTAAATTTTTAAAAATGAGTGACCTTCAGCAAGAAGCAGGAACTTATGCTGTTAAGGTCCTACAGACACGTTACATGCAGGCATGTAGGACTATACTACTTTTTCTATTCTTGGATCTCCCAAGAAGCCACACCAACTATAGTCCCATAAAAATATTTATGGTAGCCACCTCCACAAAAAACATAAACATAATTAATAAAAAGATAGAAAGTCTAAAATGAAGTATCTCAATCAGAATCTTTTACTTGATAAAAGTTTCTTTACATTAAAAATTACCCACTGCATTTATGTATTCAATGTATTCTGAGAAATGCTTTGTTTCAGTGGACGAACCTCATTAGCATTCTTCTGCACCAAAAAATTAGCTCTACCGCTAAGTAGTTATCTTGATTATCAGAGATTCTACTGATTCAATTAACATAAACACTGGGCCAGTAACTATCACCGCCTATAAAAGAAAAAAAATAATGTATCTCCATAAAGATTCTCTTTTGACCTGAGAATGCTTCCATTATTTTGCATTCATTTAATGTATTAATATTATTGTGAGCTTTTATGTTAGGCATGTGGTAGCTACTCTATAAAAATCAAATTTAAAATACCTTTTGTGAACAACAATACAGAACTCAAGAATGAAATATCTTACAAAGCAAAGAAAAATGAGGAAATGAAAATCTATATTATTCATTTTCATTTGTGTTACACTGAAGAAAAAACGAAGGTAATTAATTGAATTCTCTTTGGAGCAACTTTTGAGATGGCATATTGACCCAATATTCATTTTCCTATTGCAAGCCAATGAAGTGCTATTATCAGGGTTCCTGCAAATGCATAAACTATTTTTATCCTTCACGTATTAAATAGAACTTGAAGGAAAGCGGTGAATCTTAAGAATGTAAATGGAAGAGCAAAGGAAAACACCATACACAAAACATTTTAGAATAAATAGCTTAGGCATCAAGCAGGTGGCCGAAGTATGTCCATCACACCAGGTATGAGACAAAAGATGGTACAGGACTGTGACAAATGAGAAAACACATGCTACATCCATACGCATTCAAATTTACTGCTTACATGGTATGTGAGCAAAGCAAAACCCAGCAAGGTCTAGAGCCAGCATCTGGGTGGCCATTTTCTGACCTCTGGTTTAGACCACCAACCTCATATAGTAGCAAGAAGAAGCAGTTAGAGAAGATAAGTTACATGATAAGAAGGAGCATCCATTCATTGACTTCTGTGGGCCAGGATTGTTCTAAATGTTTAACAGACAGTATGCTAACATACGTTAACATACAATATCTTAACATAATATCTTAACAACATAAAAAGGAGACACTAATAGTAGCTCCACTTTACAGATGAGGACTCTAGGAAAATTTGTGATTCATCATTTTCATGTACTGAGCCTGGTCTCTTAAAAATAACTTATTTGTTTAAGCCTTACTCTATATTCCAAGTACTCTACTAAGCATTACTTCATCTACTCCTTATAACAACCCATTGGAGTGCGCTTTATTTGAAGATAATTGAAGCTCCAGAAGCTTAATTACTAGCTCAAGCAGTAAAGTGAGTAGGTTAGGGAAGTGATTATTATATTACCATTAGAAATCCAGATTTCTTGGCTATACTGGGCTTTTTGATAAGTACTATTAGAAAACAGTACTCATTCAGAATGGACACAAGCACACAATCATACTGCTTGAGACTTCCGGTTTTTATCTGTAGCCTTGGAGGGCAGCTAGGAAGCAACCCCACCCTGCGTAGACTGGCACTGACAAGGATGTTCCCGTGTTACAGATGCCATTCTCAATCTGATTTTTCTTTTTTTAATACAAAAATCTTAAATTAGCTTATTTTATTATTTTTATTTATTTTTCTCTTTTAATTGAAGCACAATTAAAATACAGTGTTATATTAGTTTCAGGTGTACAATATAATAATTCAACAATTCTATACATTACTCAGTGCTCATCGAAGTTAAGTGTACTCTTCTTTTTTCTTCATCTGATTTTTCTTAAGAGTAGACTAGTTAAGGTTTCATCATTTTGCTCTTTCTAGAACTAGCCATTTCTTTCTTTCTTTATTTTTTTATTATGTTCAATTAGCCAACATATAGTACATCATCAGTTTTTGATGTAGTGCTCAACGATTCATTAGTTGTGTTTAACATCCAGTGCTCATCACAACACCTGCCCTCCTTAATACTCATCACCTGGCTATCCCATCCCCCTGTCCCCCTCCCAGGATATGAGAAGCCTAGAACTAGCCGTTTCTTTGAAATGTACACTATTTTAATAGGATATCCTTTGCCATGAAGAAAATTTACTTCTGGAAACACACTTCTTTCAAAAGAAAATTGCAGACACCCCCAGAAGTGATTAAGTGTGAGAAACACATTTTGTGTGTCTTTATGTAATTACACTTTTTCAGTCCAGTGCAATCTCTACAAATAAATTTCTATTGTCACGACAATGTGAAAATAATAACTGGTTCATTAGACATTTCAAAACTAAACTTCTGTTTAATTTAAACCTAAAATGTGTTTCTTTCCAAAAATAGTTCAGTAGCCTTCTGTCAAAAACTCCCAGAAGATTCTCTCACTGCATGCCCCTCTGAAGTTAACCTTAACTCTGGTATCCGACTCAATTTTCACTGCTTTTTCTCTCTTTATATCCTATCTGTGCTAATATCTGGCTGTTCTTCTCCCCTGTTCCTGCTTTTCTCCTGCCCACCTTGCAGTACTTAAACTAACAAAGCTTTATTCAATATCTAGGCCCTGGGGGGTTTACCAGTGTCATTGCTTAGCCCTTATGGCCAGCTGAAGCAAAAGGGTTTATCTGCGAATAGAAATTTCTGACAATTACCCTTAGTAGAACCAGGGGATTTCTAACTACCTTAGTTGGCTAAATTGACATAAAAAAAAAAAAAATCAGTCTCCAACTACAACAAAGGAAAATCTTTTCTCTCTGGAGAGAACTATGATCAAGTGTGATATCTTTAATTCATCTCATGAACCTTTGAGTCTCTGTATCACAGGCCTCTAAGATTCTTGATCAAGAATTAGGATTAAGTTGCCTGAAAAAGAGATTTCTTGCAAAAATTCCAGAAATCCAACATTACCAGTTCCATGTGCCTCTCACCTCCATGGTGTAGAGTGACTAGTCAAAATACTAGACCCTGCAGCCCACCATTTTCTCATAGTCTAGCATGTTTTTAGGGCTTTCTTCTCCATTGTTTTAACTATTCACACACAATCCAGAATAAAATTTATTGTAAAAAAAAAAAAATGCATCTAAGTAACTCCATGTTCTTGCTTTAATTAAAATTCAACCCTTTTCGGAAAGCCTGGGTAGCTCAACCAGTTAGGCATCTCACTCTTGATTTCAGCTCAGGTCATGATCTCAGGGTTGTAAGATTGAGCCCCTCACTGGGCTCCCCACTGGGGGTGGAGCCTGCTTAAGATTCTCTCTCTCCCTCTGCCCATAAATAAATAAATAAATAATAATAAAATAAAAATAAAATAAAATAAGATAAAATAACATTCAACTCTTTTCCAGTAAGACCATCTCTGCCCTCAGGCTCAGTCCTCTGGGTAGAAATTACTCATTCTCCAATATCCTGTTTCAAACTATAAGTTCCTGATATTAGTGCACTGAACAATTATGTTAATTATAATGATAATAATAAATGTAAGGTGATGACAGTTAGCTATGTGCCTTTTCTGTACTTTTTAATTTTGCTGTCTTATTCTGACTTCATTGTTATGCTTCCTTATTCGCTCAGTACTTGGGTCCCTGGCTCATTAGCTTTCTTTCCTACTTATCTCTATGTTTTTGACCCACCAAGTAACTTAGCTTCAAATATCTCTGACCTCTTAAACACCAACAAAATTTACTCACACTCCTGTGAGCATACCTTTTCTATGACCTCTCCCTGGCCTTATGATTGGATGGACAGGCTGAGGTACCACATACAAAGTACAAGTGAGCATTTCTGGTGATTACAGCTATAAATTTTCTAGATATCTCAGGCTGCTAAGGCAAAACATAAATAATTTAATCTAAAACTCCAGCCAAATTAGACATAAATATTTCAAGAGCTGTTTCTCTTGAATGGCTCAACTCAAACTTTTAAAATGCAATCTATGAGTCCCCAGTCACCATCTTTCCACATCTCTCATGCACTAACTCCCCCATGTGTATTCTTTAACTTCATCATGGGTAGTTAGGGCTCTGATCGTTTCCTTCTAATCTGTAATATCAGTCTTGAACTATCTTCATCTTATTTGATATCAAGCATACAACCCATGGTGAAAGACATCAACCATCTCTTTCATTAGATTTACCTATTAGCCAACTCACGTTCACTTTTTTTTTTTTTTTTTTTTTTTTTGGTGAATAATGGTTTGGCTCCAGGTATAACCCCTCTGGAAAGACTTTCCTGAACCTCCCCCTTAAAACAAATAGAACTTCTCATTTTGTTGTCCATTGCACTATTATGCACTTGCACCAAAAAAATTACCATACTTTATTGGCCTTGTTTGCATAGCTACTTCTGTCTGAGACTATAAACTCTTTGACAGTAAAGATCATGCATTATTTCTGGAACTCAATGCCTAGCACAGAGATGAGTGCCAAGTACGCACTTAGTAACTGTCTTCTAGATTAATCAATACATTATTCTTTTGAGAAGTTACATTGATTTCACTTGCTCCTGTGAGAAATGTTCATTTGGTCTCATGCACTTTATTAATAGACTTTATTTTTTTTTAACAGTTTTAAGGTTTATAGAAAAATAGAGGGGAAAGTACAAAGAGTTTTCATATATGCTTCACCCTCTCATGAGTCCCCCCATTACTAACTTTTGCATCAGCATAGTACACTTGTTATAATTCATGAGCCAATATTGGTAGAGGATTGTTAACTGAAGTCCACAGTTTTCTTTAGGGGTCACTCTTTGTGTTGTAGAGTTCTACAGGCTTTGACAATGTGTAATGACAAGTATGCACTATTATATTATACAGAATTGTTCCACAGCCCTAAAAATGCCTTCTGCTCCTCTTATTTATCCCTTCCTCCCTTGCCCGACAAACCACAGGCAACCACTGGTCTTTTCACTGTTTCCAGAGTTTTGCCTTTCCAGAATGTAATCAAGTTGAAATTATATGGTATAATTTGGTTTTTCTGACGGGCTTTTTTTTACTTTAAATTATGCATTTAAGCTTCCTCCACGTTCTTCCATGGCATGGTAGCTCATTTCTTCTAATCGCTCAATAATACTCCTTTCTATGGATATACCACTGTTTGTTTATCTGTCCACCTATTAAAGGACATCTTGGCTGTTTCCAAGTTTTGACAATTACAAATAAAGCTGTTATAAACATTCATATACAGGTTTTTGTGTGGACATAATTTTTTAACTCATTTGGGTAAATACCAAAGAGCTTCATTTTGTTGGATCATATGGTAAGAGTATGAAAGAAATTTGTTTTTGTAGAAAACTGTCAAACCATCTTTCAAAGTGGTCATTTTGCTTTCCCACCAACAATGAACAACAGGCCTTGTTTCGTTCACTTTTCAGGATACAATGACCCACCCTTAAATATATGCTCATATATTACTCTTTCTGCAGACTGGTCTTCCAGCTACCTTTCATTGCTGCTTCCCCTCTGATATTTTCACTTAAGGTAAAAAACCCTTACATTAATTCCCACATAGCACTTCCCACATGTCAGTGTAACAGTGCCCCTGCTACCCCAATGATGCGGGCCTCAGTTTCCTCTTTGTATGCCAAAACAATGTATCTAAAACAATGCTGGTACGTTTTTGATAAATGTTTAATTAATTCATAAGTATACAAATTAACGTATAACTAGATATTTCTGTCTTCCTTCATGCACAAGGGCACAGAAGGTTCTGAGTGTACCGTCGGGTTATACGTCTTCTCTGTTATTTATACATGTAGAACTACAGGTCTATCAGAACACTAATAAAATTGGAATTAAAAGCTGGATTAGATTTCAATGATGAATAGTGCTACCGCTCTAAAGAAAAATACTATTGGAGAAAGTGTACTGCTTGGAAAAGAATGGAGAGAACTTATAAACGGCTTTAGGTATTGTGCCCCCTTGTATAGAGTAGTGTATCTAGCTCTAAGCCTAACTAAGGGAGCACAGTAAACAGAACGTTAAGCTGTGTGTTGGGAGAACTGGCTCTATCCCTGGCTCTACTGGTAACCATCTGTGTGACCCTGGGCAAAGTCTCTACTTGTAAAATGAGGGGTTTATTCATTCAACTTTCAATAACTGTACTGATTTCCTACTATGTGTGTCCTAGATGCCTGGGCTACAGCAGGACCCAGATGGTCAAAGTCCCTACTTCAATGTGCTTACATTCCAGGGGTGAGGGAGGCAATGGGAAGAAGAAATAAACATAAACTAGCACATATCAAAATGCAATAAATGATGTGAAGCAATGAAGTGGAGTGATGGAATGGTGAGAGCCTCCCCAGGGGATAATATTAAACTGAGTGGTCCATCAATCTCTCTGAGGACATAGTGTCTAAGCCAAGTCGTGAGTGGTCAGAAAGAGCCAGCTAGCCTTGTAAATATCTATGGGAAGAAATTCTACCTATGAGGAACAACTGAGACAAAGTACAAGTTGGTATAAAGCAATTGGTACAAAGAGACCACTATTGCTTCTGAGGCTATGCCCGTCTCTCAGTTTCTGATTTTATTATTGTATGATCATGGCCACTCAAGGTGTGACATTTCACCAGTGAGGTTATACAAGAAAATTAATATTGCTCCTTAAAATATCTGTGAATGGTAAACATGGTTTTGTAAGGCACTCTCTCTGCCCACATTTAACAATCTGTAAATGTTATTTATCCCATCATCCATCCTTACCTCTTCCTCACACAACAGCACATTTTAAAAGTCCATCACTACACAATTTAGCACTTTGAATTGTTTTCTATTCCAAGGATCATTTAGCATTTGTTTTTGAACTCACTTAAAGATGATTTAAGCAAAATACTCTTTTAAAGTCACTGGTATTAGACAAATCCAAATGTGACTCAAATGCCAGGAAAATAAATTCTTATCTAATTTGCCTAGCTAAGGAGCCTTAATAAACATTAATCAGTTTGATGTTAAATTAGCAGAGCTAACATTCTTGGTGAGTTTTATATATTCATTAATTTTCCATATTTATTATATCCAACTTGATTCTTTGGTGATTATTATACTCATTATTAGATTCAAAATAATAATCTCTTCAATTTTTGTAGTCCATTGCATTCTTTAGATAATTCACAACAATACAATTACATATAATCTCCACTTTAGACATGAGGAAATCAATGCTGAGGGAGACTAAAAAAATTTATGTAATGTCCACAGTCAATTATTAGCAAATCAAAGCTTGAAAGCCAAGTCTTCCTTCCTTCCTCCCTCCCTTTCCTTCCTTTCTTCCTCCTTCCTTCCCACTCTCCATGTGTCAGAGAACAAACCACTGGCAGTTTGGTCATGAATAAATCCAATCTCTGCCTTCAGAGAGCTCGCAATTCAATGGAGGAGACAGAAAAAGACAAATTTCCCTTCAATGTCAACAAGGCTGCAGTAGAAGTATATACTGGAACCCCTATGGGAGCCTTTTATCACAAAAGCCCACTTAATTTGCTAATTGCATTGATGACATATTACTTCACTAAAACAGTAGAGCTGCTTTCAATTTCCAATTTAGAGAAAATGACTTTGGCTAACTTGTTCCAATCTCCTTTACATTTAACATGCATAGAAATAACACTTTCTTTGGGAAGGAATGAAACACAATAAGTTGTGAATAAATAAATCAAGGTCTTAAATCTATTAACAAAATAGCAGAATCAATAGCATAAAGATTCAGCTGGTTCTTGGTTCTCTTATTGGGTGGCAATTTTCATTGATAAAGCTGATTAAACTTGCTAAGTTTCCTCATCTGTAAAATGGGGATAAAGTCTATTTATTGGGCTGTTGTTAGGACTTTTATGTATTAATATTTGTATAATTTTCAGCATAGCTCATGGTACATCTTAAGTGATCAATTAAGTAATAGGAAGAATATCATTACTTTCCAGCAGAATTAGATACTAATTCAATTCTTTTTAGTATTATAAATAAATCTCCTACCCAAAATGTTTCAAAGTAATAAAGCTTATATGAAATATTCATATTTGCAGCATCTCTGATTATGGCCAATAAGACAAGATGATCTAAAGGTCTACTTCCTTCTCTCCTTTGTTAAGGATATTTTCTTTAGACTTAAGATTACCCTTTTTGTCTATCTTTGAATATCACATTACCCTTAGGATCCTTAAATGACTAAGTCCAATCTAATCAGCTACTATAGTCCAATCACTTTATTACTCCTCCACCTATCCAAGCTTCTTAACTATCCTGGTATCCCAGACCACCTTAGAACAAATCAAGATCAAGTGGAAACATTCTGATTCTTTGCATTCACCATATTAGTCTCTTCCATGAGTTCTATAGATATCTCCTCAGACTGCATTAGTCTGAGGTAAATGGAAGCTGTATGGAGAGTTTTACACATCAAATGCAGTAGAGAACAAGTAGTAGATATTAATGTTCATAAACTGAGTTGTTCCTGGCCATTAATTGTATTGTTATAACTGCTTACAATTATAATTAAAATGATAGCAGATAGGTTACTTTGGGAATGTCTTATTCAGAGAGCGAAGGTCTCAACTAAACACATGAAACCTCTAATTCCCTTATTTTTAAGTTGGTAAAGTGGCCAGAACATCCATCAAAATAATTCACCTGTCTGTCCCAATTCCATAGTACTGGGGATTGCAGCATATGACAAGGGTAAGGGAAAGGGGAAGTACAAGTCAGAACAACATTTCACAGTGACCATCTGGCTATTTTAAGCCCCTGTCTGTGGTACATTTACATGACAGTCAGTTGAAGTTAAGCAAAAGCCAACAGAAAATCATCCACACTAACATAAATGAAAGACTATCCCTGGAATGTTTAAAAGCTTCCAAGAACAACCGGAGCCAAAATGAATGCAGTCAGTATTTCAGTTTAGTAAAGATGGTACCAGTTTGTTAATAACCACTGCCTTTCCTCTTGACAGCTGTTTAAAAGCACCAAGTTTAGAGTCTGCAACCGCTAAGATTTGAAAGTGTTGGAGTCTTTGTATTATTTGGAGTCATAAGCACTTCTTCCAGAGATTACAAGAAAATGGGAAACATAATGAGAGATCAACATTACTTCCCGGTCCCCTGGTATGTTAAGTATTTGCTCCCATATAGCATTTTCAAATGCCTGCTTTGCATTTGGGCTTCCCACCTGCCAGAGTCTTGTCAAGAGAAGTCCCAAAGCACTGCTGTTCATCTGCTCTATGTGCTCTGCAGACTTCTTTAATTGAAGTACAGTTTGCACACTTTGGAAGAACTCCACCAGGACCAAACCTGTGCAGGAGGAATTGAGGACCAGCCTCCCTAGAAAGTCACAGGCTTCATTTCATTGGCAGCCCCTGCAAAAAGTGCTGCCAAAGACCAAGAGCGTACTACCTATAAATCTTATATCTTCATGTGGGTCAGCTTTCAATCAATTGTAAGTAATATATATCTGTTTAAGCAGATTGGGATCGCATCTTATCCACTTATAAATCTATATGTATCTATTCTTACCCATTTCTATGATCAATACATACAATAAGATCATACACAAAAAAGGACCAGAAAAAAGAAGTGGTAATTTTTTTTTTTAATTAAGGGAATCTTTAATGTCTTAACTTAAGATATTCTTAAAGCCAAATACTGCAGAATATCATCACCTAGAGGAAATCCTCTCTTGATGCTTTGCCTCATAATTGTGTTTGTGGTTTTTTTATAACTATTTTACTAAAAACTTTGAGAAAGCTAAAACATCTACATCCGAAGTGCTTTTCCATTTGTTTAGCTATTAAACTTCCTCCCATGCAATATATGTTTATTTAAAGTATCTCTACACAATTACAATGTGTTTGTTAAATTAGTTAAGAGATTGTAATTGGGCATTGGGGATTAGTTGCACTATTCCCAAATCTCTTTACTAAAAATACATGAGAACAGTGAGCAGTTTATTTATAACCTTGTTACTTTGAGCCATTAGTGATGCCATTGTTTTCCCTCTGCATATTTTAAATATGTCAAACTCAAAATTCAATTCATAGCCCAGTTTGCTGATGTTTTATAAAGTAGCCTACAATGATTTTAAGTTAAATACAGTGCATCCACCTGCTAAATTTGGAACAGAAAAAGATGGGCGAGTTCCCAGAAAAGCTGCATTAAAATTGCAAATAGAATTTGTGATTTTTCTATTCATTGCCCATGGAAAGAATATACAATGGTATTCTTCTTCCCTGTAAAATACACAATATTATACTATCTTGCTTAATTATGGAGAATTAAAATTAAAAACCAAGAATATTTCCAATGGGAATAATATTCTCCATCACTATTCCTATAACAATGAATCTGTGTCACTTCTATATGTATTAAGACAGATGTGGATAATAATATCTTGTCACTTACAACATTATCTGAAAGAATTTTTGTGATGGCTGCGTGTCCGGGAATCTGCTTGGCATCTGATAATCATTAACACACAATAAAGAAGTCTGACAAACTGAATCCTGCTTTTCTTATGCCTGAAGGTGTGAGTTCAGCCCAGAGAACAACTGGCTTCATGCCAAGCTATCACACCAGCAAGAAACATGCTAAATCATCTCACTTCCAAAGGGATATTCCTCTGTAGCCTACACATTCAGACTAGCCCTTAAAAAATACTGGTCCCCTAGTTTTTCTCTGAATCTGGATTTTCATGAAGTAATTCTCCCAAAAACCCGTGCTGATTTAAGCAAACCTGCATAGGCCTAGTCTGGGAGATAAAGATTGAGGCTCGACCCACAGGGCATTTGAACATAGCATAGGAAAAGTCCTACATTAAAACAGACTTATTAACTACTGACCAACATGACCTTGACATTCCTCTTAGCTTGACTAAACTTTAGGCAGTTTTCTTTCTGACTATAGGCTCCTGACTGCCCTTTTCTTAGAGTATTTAGCTTAGAAAACCTGCAACTGTAAGTTCTTTCTCTGCCCCAAAATGTCTTTCTCAAGATCCTGGAAACCATCTCTTTGAAATGTAATCACTGAAGAAGATAGCACCTTTATCTCCCAGTTTCTGTGGCAGGACAGGATCCTAACTTCAATAAGCAACAATTAGTAAATGCAGATGGCCTAATCACGTTGATTACCCTACCCCTAACATCCTGCAGTATTTTTCCATTTGCTCAACCCAGAATTTAAAAATCCTCCCACCATTTGTTTAAGCAGAGTTGAGTTCAATCTCCCTCCGCTATTTCAATAGTCTCTCTGCCCTACTGAAATATTCTCCAATAACATCTCCCTTGACTGTTTAACTGGTCTGATGCAATTTTTCTTTTACAATATTCAGTTGTTTCTTTTTTTTTTTCCCTCAACAAGAGTGAGACAGATGCTCAAGTCTAATTACTAGCTACTAGTCATTTGCATGTGCATGAATGGCTTTAAAAAATACTTTTATTTTACAAAATGAAAATGTCTGGCTACTGCTGAAACTCTTTTTGTAGGAGATGGATTTATAAAGATTGCAAGCTACCTCTGTTTTACAGCTTTAAGATGAATAAGTCAGCCCAGTACTGTTCCAACCTCTTTAACTTGAATATATCTACATAGACAATAATCCCAACACTTCTTTTTGACATATAGAGTCTGAGTCCTACTTGCTTTTGGGACTTTTTTTTTTTTTTTTTTTTTTTTACCCCACCTCCCCCCTTCAGCCTCAGGACACTATTCCATCCCTCAATTCTTAATGAATAATTCTGACTGATGCTTACTGAGGATGAGGGTACCAGTGAGAAAGAAGTCTGAATGAAGATATGAGAAAATAATGTGTCCATTATCTCTTTAATGATTCCCTAGTGGTGTCAGTTCCCTCCAGTCCTGTAAAACCAGGCAGCAAAGATAAAAGTATACTCCTGCTGATGAAGTCTACTGTGATATGAAGAATGAATCTCATTGTGGCTGACGGCAAAAGGTTAACAAGAAAATGATTAAGTTACATACAAAAGCTTCTTCCTCTTCCTGTGCCTTCAAATTCTTCAACATAGAAGTAAAAGACTGTGCCAGGAAGGAAGAAACCATTTATGATTTTCTTGCAGAAATGCTAATATTTTGCTTTAATTTACTAATGTCATGTTTCCTTTTATTTTTGTGAACTTGTGAAGTCAACTAAATTAGGAGCAGAAATGTGTAACTAAGGTAACTGCTTTCATAAATCAAGGAAATGAAAAGTAGCAGCAATAAATTAAACAAAATAAGCAAAAATGTGCTAGAAGTGTATTCACATATGTACAAAATTTTGAGTTAGTTTTAGTCTCATTCCCTAAGAGTTCAAGATGTCACTTATAAGACTTGCACTTGAGTGATGAATGGTGTGTATATCACATGCATCCCTCAACTATTTATATCACGTTGTGTATGTGTGCATATATGCATGGTCTAAACGAAGCCACACAGCTGAATTAGTCAATGTCATGAGATAGTCTCTAGTGCCAAAAGAGAGAGCCAATATTGATTAAAATTTACTTTTATAGCACAAGAGAAATTCCATGTAGCCAGATTGTTCAGTATTAATGAATACATATTTAAATGATATACAGAAAAATAATTATGTACCTTTCAGGGAAAAGTATATATTGTATTTAATTAATTTTTAAGAGTAATTAATCCATTGAAAAAAATCAGATACGTTAGCATCTAAAGAGTCTAAAATCTCAAATGCCACCAGATGTAGGTATGACTGTAACATAGTGGGTGAAGCTGTATAATTCAAAAAGAAGAATGATTCAGTAAGGAGTATTATTCCAGTTGTAAATTGGAAGAATATACCTCTCCCAGGACATTCAAATTCATTTTTAGAACTGTCTCCTGGCCTTCACAAGTCTGCTGCCTAGCTGTTACCTTAGCTCCAAGTGTACGACTCCTGAAGTATTGGGTGACCCTGTTTTCTGCATATGAAATATAATATTTGTATAACTGACACCAACTTAGGATATAAAAGTCTGTTCTAGTTGCAATAGTCCCAAATCAGGTCAATGAGTTGTATTTGAAGTGGTAATTAGTCTGCAAAGAGAAGTATAAACAGAACATGAGGCTCCTAGATGGTTCAGTCCATTAAGCACCTGACTCTTGACTTTGGCTCAGATCAAGCCCCATGTCAGGCTCCCATAGAGCCTGCTTAAGATTCTCTCTCTCCCTCTGCCTCCACTCCCCCTAATAAAAAACAAAACAAAGACAAAAACAAAAAACCCAGAACACTAGTTTGATAATTCTTTGCCCCTTTGGTCACTCTCTCCATTCCTGACGCACGTACCTGTGCACGCATACTAACGCCAATGTACCCATCTTCCCCTATTACTCCTGAAGTCTTTCATTTGGATGTATTTTTTGGCATATAATTACCACATAATCTCTTAACAAATTCATGATGGATATTTTCGAAATAGATTTTACTTCCAGGTTCTGTCGTTTGAAATGTTTGATATTAGATGATTGGTTTGATCTTTAGTGTGTTGCAGAAACTTTCACCCAAGTTCAAATCATTATTTGCAAAAGTGCTCTAAGCACTGGGACTTCGAAATGGAAAGGAAGCAAGCCTAATGAGCCCTTTTGGGGTTTACAGAAGCAATCAAAAACTTGGAAGGAACAAGAGGCAGTAAACTGATTGATAGTCCCTGTGTACTGCAGCATACCACAGACCCTTGAGGAGCTCACGAGTGTGTATTCTTTCGAATCTGTAGGAGGCTTTCAACAACTATTTAAATTATATCTCATGTGCCCTGGCAAGCAGTGTGGGAATAGTAATTAATAAATAGCCATGATAATATGTAAATTGCATTTATATAAAAGTAGACATCTCGCAGTACTTCTGAAAATAAAGACCGCTTTAGTTACTACTTAAATCTCATTATAGAACAGATTTTGTTCTCACTAAAACTAGCTTTTATTCTACTAGATAACATTTTATATATTTTGCCACATGCCAACCTCTATCTCCCAAAGCAGTTATGTCAGACCCTCCCCCCAAAGCTCTCCTAAACAAGAATTAAATTAAAAGTCTAAAAGCCTCTGGGTAGTGTATATCAGGAAACAGCCGCGACATTCCCAGTGAACAGACAGCTCAATGAAAAGCAGCTACTATTTTCACAATGTGTCTTGATCAATTTAGGACTTTGGGTCCTGGGAGCCCAGATTCATGCCCATCTGGCAGTGCTGAGAGACACACACTTAAATATCAGATGTGCAGCAGAGCTAACATTACCACACAGGAACTAGGCAGTCACTCACTCCTGATTTCCACCACTCACCAAGTGCAACAGATTTCCCAATTTTGCTGCCCAAAACACAGGAAAAGCAGCAAGGAAGAAGGAGACAAGATGGCAATGTAAGAAAGAGCTAATAAAAGAACCAAATGACTCACGAGCAATCTGGAAAGCAGTGAGCAGGCCCGTTGTGCCTCTAGTTCACAACTCTGGAGACAAAAAGGCTTTATCTTTCCCTAAACAGAAAATGCTCCAATTAGGTTTCTGTCCCTGAAAGCTAGCAGATATTACCATAAAATGCATCTTACCTTTTCTTAGAATGTAAAAGGAGGAGTTAGCTTTTTCTTGTGTAATTTCAACGGACTTTATTCTTGCAAAATGTTCTATATTCTTATATATGCATATAAAAATAGGTATTTCTCTTATTTTAGTACAGTTAATTAATTGAGCCAATGGTCCCAGGTATAAGGTTTTACAAATATTACCCTACTTACTAATATTGTAATAACTTTATAATTTAAAATATGAAATAGTTCTCTTTTATATTTTATGCTAACACACACATAAGAAAGAAGGAGGTACCACTTTCATTTTCTTATTGTTTGTGGATATGACATTTGGTAGCAACTCTTCAGCATTGACTTTAAACGTAAGAAGTATGGATTGTTGCCAGGGTGAGGTGATTGAAAAGAAAGGCCCCTTTCCTTGAAATTATTCAGTAAAGCATCTGAGACAGTTTTAAAGTTTCTTTACCTTTAAGAGTCCCCTACAGAAGTATAAAAAACACACACAGCGCAAAATCCTACAACTATCCAGTAAAGATACACAGACTGGAGTAAACTTGAACTAGTTGCCATATAATCACAAACTCAGAATGAAAATAAAAGTACAGATTTAAATGTTGTATCAACTGAATTATAGACTTTTCTTAGATCAGTCAAGTACTTTCCATTTCTCACTTAATCATGGCAAAACACTTCCTAGCCATCAAAAGTGATTTCTAGCTTTTGATGCATGTAACACGTTAAAAATATTAGAGGAAAATCTTAAATCACAGATACTCCTATAAATTTGAACCTCACATGTACACCTTATTAAGAGACAAAATATTTCCTACCTTCCTTCCTTTTTTTCTTTTCAAAAACATTTACTAACCTTCTGAGGTGCCAGACACTGTTTCAGGTACTTGAAAGATGTCAGGGAACAAAACAGTGATTCCTTCCCCTGTGGAGCTTACAACCCAGTCAGTAAACAGACACCTCGTGAATACCTGCTGTGTGACCGTGAGCAAGGCACTTAACCTCTCTGTGCTTTAGTTC
Source organism: Ursus arctos (assembly GCF_023065955.2). NCBI lineage: Eukaryota > Metazoa > Chordata > Mammalia > Carnivora > Ursidae > Ursus > Ursus arctos. Next base: position 70,926,837 of record NW_026622763.1, read on the forward strand.
CCTCATCTGCAAAAAGAGGATGCTAATAGTATCTACTTCATGGGTGCCTGGGTGGCTCAGTCCATTAAGGCTCAGTCTGTCTTTGGCTCAGGTCATGATTTTGGGGTCCTGGGATCAAGCCCACATTGGGCACCCTGCTCAGCAGGGAGTCTGCTTCTCCCACTGCCCCTCACCCCCCTCGTGCTCTGTCTCTCACTCTCTTTCTCTCAAATAAATAAATAAAATCTTTAAAAACAAAAAAAAGTTTTAAAAAATAGTATCTACCTCATAATATTAAATGAGTTCATATGTATAAAGTGCCCTGCACAGAGTAAATTCTATATAAACATTAGCTTTTATTATCATTTTTGTCTAAGCTGTGCCAATGTAAATGTACAAGAAGACAAAAATACCAAGCTGAACCACATGAAATTGATATTTTTGTAGGCAACGGTATACAGTTTAACTTATAATTTAAGAGAATGGTTATATCCGGCTACACATTAGAGATGCCTAAGGGAACTTTTAAAACTACCAATGCCAGGCTTCACCCTCTCCCCAACCCCAGATCCATCAAGTTACAACTTTGTGGGTGAGAAGCTTAGCATCATTTTTTTTTTTTTTAAATTATCAGGTAATTCCAATGGGCAGCCAGAGATGAGAATCACAGCCTGTTTTTTAAACACCTTATTCCATAACAAGTAGTGAGAAAATCAGGACAACATGATGTCAAGGAAAGCAGAGGGAAGGAGAAATGAGTGGTCAATGATGCTAAATGCTGCAGAAAAGTCATATAAAAGGGAAATTACCTTACAATACTTAGGGAGGCATATTCGCTCAGGTGTTCCTTATAATAATGACGGTCTCCATTGGAAAATATAACTACTCTGTTTTTGTTCCTGTCCCTTAAGATACTCATAAGTGGTCCAGAGTATAGAATTTAGTCAAATGTGAGCAAATGTTCATGAGAAATAGAATGGAAACATTTTTGACTCAACTTCTCCTGTCACTGCAGCAGAGCCCAAATTCACAGACTCAAACTTTAAAGAAAAAGTTTGTAATAGAAAATAAAATATCTTTAAGTTTTTATTAAGAGTCTCTGTGTATCACATTTCAAAGTATAAAATAAGTAGAGAGCATATTTTCAAAATTCTACCATTCAGAAACAAAATAGTCATGCTGTACTACGAGGCTTTTCATAGGACAAGAACATCAGCATCTACCAGTCCATGAAGAATGTGTTGTGGTTAGCTACGTTAGAGTGTTTTGAGTTACTTAATGGAAATACGGTTTTTACAGAATAATGGGTTATTCTAAGAAAATCTTTATAATGCAAACTGTTCATCATCAGCAATATGGAATCTTTATCTAACCATATACTGGAAACCTAGAAAAAGGTCCTCAAGATAAGTCTCAGTCATATACTCAGTCTTGTACTCTCCAACATTTTTAACATGAACAAATAATTTTTAAAGTATTTTATAAAATCTATGAATGATAAGGAAAGTTTGGAACCAGCATAATTTGTACAATAACGATCCAAATGACAGATGTGAATAACAGGCCATATCTAAGAGGACAAAATAAAATAATAAAATAATTGCTCCTCTGATCTCTGGACTAAAAGCCTATTCTCTGTTACAGCACCTTGTGCAGCTGCTCTCAGCCTCAGATACCATGTTAACATATTACATCATAATATTCCACAGTAATTTGAAATTGTAATTTTATCTGTTATTTCTCCAGAACAATATATTCCGATTCATCCTTACACCTTAGGTCATCTAGCAGAGTACCTAATACATCGATCACCTCTTGCAGAACTGAACAGATAAATAACTAAATAGGCTACTATTGCCACAAACACCAATTTAAATAGCATGAAAAGATGGCATGAGTGTATCGGAGGAAGTATAAAATGGACATGGTGAAAGGGGGGTATGATAGCCGCCTTCAAATATTTGAGAGGTTATCATTTAGAAGAGGGCACAGCAGCATTCTTTATGATTTTAAGGGAGTAGAATCAATCAGTGTGTCATATTTATCAGGACATAAATAAGAACCTTGTATCAAGAGAAATGAAAAAAAAATCCTAAAAATCATAGTTTATGGCCATGTATTGTTTTGAGTTTCCTAGCAAAGATGTTTTCAAATACAGATTGGTGGCCACTTATTGTAGAAGGGAATCGCTCACCATTCATTTTTTTGAATAATGTGCTCTGCTATGTTGTGGGTATAGTGCTGTGCACTAAGGACACAGAGCCTATGGCATAGTTCTCTGCTCAAGAAATACACCATTTAATGGGAGACATAAACACGAATGTGGCAATAAGAATCATTTGTGACAAATGCTACAGTGTGCGATAATGAGAAAACACAGGAAAGATAACCTCTTCTTGGGAGAAGAGGGAAAAATTCCTTCCCCTGACTCTACCATGTTGAAAAACTGAGATAAATAATCTTTAATTTCCTTGAAACTCTGGTTTGTCTAATTCCACACACCCCACCACTTTGAGTATTACCAGCAGGAAAAGTTAGACTACTTACTTACTTACCTAGTCGGAGGTTTGAAGATGCTTTTTGCCTGAATGATAACCCTTCAAAAGACACTTCAGTCAGTCCTTTCTATGCTGTACCAGCACTACAGTTTTTATTATACATGCACATATATGACAAAGATGGCTATTCCTATTGTTTTTGATTATGTTGACTGGCGTATGACAGAAAATATTCTGAGGACATGGTAACTCTGTTTTCCTTTTCTAATATAGTGTTACCTCTGAAAACAATGAAAATTATAACTTCACAATTATGTTAAAGGTGGAACCAGCCCTGGGTTATTCTGGGATTGGATATCTGTTGCGTCTCTGTGGGTTGGGAGGAGCTGTAACGTACCGTGCGGTAGTCTCTAACGGAGGCTTCTTCCCATCGTTGGGAAACTCTTCCCACAGGTCGGCAGGTGGAGTTTTTGACACCACAAGGTTTGTACTGAACAGTCATGGCGGCCTTTCTCCATGGATTAGGGGGGCAGGGTGGGCAAATGTATCCACAATGCAGATGCATTATACTGAGTCTAGAGGTTACCCTGGTATGGAGGCGGAAGAGGAGAGCACAGGCTCTACACCTGTGGCACTTGATCTTTCATACCCAAGGTCTTGGAAGACACAAGGTCAGGATGTTGTGTCACTGGGCTTTTACTGTACAGCTTATTTATCACTGTTCCTGCCTCCAGTTCCTGTCTCTATCATTCCCCTTCAAGGCGTTCCTTTCACTGCTCTTATCTAGCTTCTACATAACAAAACAATGTGTCTTGGAATTTATTTAAAACACAGAAAATGCTAAGAAATATTTCCTGTGCTCTTTGTATAATTCTAAGCCAAAACACATGTTTTACCAACAATATGAACTGAGAATTAAAATTTAAAAAGCTAGGGCCTTTCTGCATATACATTCCACAGACAAGTAAATGGATAAATGAACTTACAGAGACACAGCTGGGGTCAAACTGACATTTTCTAAATTTAAGAAGAAACCCTTTATAAAAGGTTACACAGTCCACCAAATTAGCCATATGCCGAAAACAGATTTTTATTTGAATTTGATTAGATAAAATATTTAAAATAAAACTATTATCCCTTCTATAATCTAAAGTTCATTTCTATATGAACTTAGATGGCAATAGGCATATTGCTCCTTTAGCCTCCTTAGATTGTTATAGCATATAAACCAGCTCCTTGATATCTATCACTTTTAATTAGGACACTGGATCAGATCAGGACACTGGTACTCTGATACAGTAGTTAGTTGAACTTTCAGCTATGTCTCCTCTACAACACTACAACATGAGAAATCTGGAAATCCAGAACAATGTTGGGGACGGGATGGGAATATTCAATAAAAGAAGTGTTAAAATAATGCATTCATTTAGACCTCTTGTTAATTGGGGCTTAACTTTCATTGGAAAAATGGAAACTGTTATCATAAGCTCTGTCCCTCAAGGTACACAGATAATTTTAACTCTCGTCATTTCATTTTTTCAGTTCTGTATTCTGACTCAGCATCAACCTGCTTTTTGTAAGCAATTACTATGTATCTGGGGGCAATGTAGCCACTCCTGCAGAAAAGGGGGAAGAAAAAAACCTGACAGAACATCATCAAAAACCTGAAAAAATGTTAGAAGACTTATGCATAAAAGAGATCAAACATATTCCCACTATGCTGCAAAAAAATTCAAAAAAGGACAGGAAAAAAAAAAGTAAATCTGCAGCTCTTAGAATGAAAGAGTGAAGAGTAAAAGCATAGATACAATAAGAAATGACAGAATTGACAAAAAAAGAGTCTCTGAATATATTAAACTGAAGATGAATTATTAAAAGTACTAGAAGGACAAATCACACTTCATAATAACTAATCAGAATTTAAAAATTAATAATTATCTGTGAGCTTTATAATTAGACTAGATATATTATAGAATTCCAGCTTAGCATTCCTGTGCCTTTTGTTAGTGCCCAATTATAATGTAAAATAAGTAAATAATAGGGCATTAAATATACAATATGATGTATATGTACATAATAAATGGAGATATATATGTCAACTATTTTGAATTACCACCTAATGAATATTCTAGAGTATGCAAGTGATTAAGAAAAAGCCAAATTTGCTTTCGTAGATGAACACTGCCTCTAGGATGTTACATGGCAAAAAAAGTAAAACCAGCTATTCAGTGTCACTCATAGTGATAAAGGAAAGGAGAATTTACAGGATCACATAAATACTGAACACAAAAAGTTAAAATACAATATGGAAATATATTAATAAAAATATTAGTAAAGCAATATCCATTTGCAAAATGCTTTAGAATATGCACACTGGGTCTACTCAACACAAATGAGAATTTTTAATAATCTAATTAAATTGGGACATGAAGTTTGGCAAATAAGAAATAAGGATTAAAAAAATATACCAGTAAAAATTATAAACTATCTGGATTTTCTTTCTATGTGGACTAATAAATGTCAATAGCATATTTGCCACATTTATTATCTCTTTGTTGTACACAACAACCCTATGCCATGTATAAAGAACCTTTCAGGATTGTTGGTCCTTTCGTTTTATCTATCTTTTCTCTAATACTGAATTATATTACAGATTATAAATTAAGCATAATATTGCATTATGTAATTTTTCCTACTTTTATTATAGTAAAACATAATATATTCATGTCTTTCTTACAAAATGATCCAAAGATATAAAAAGAGTAGTCTGGACAATCCAATCATAAAATGATATCCTTCTTAGTTCTGTTTTTCAGAATTGTCGGTCTGAATCTTTAAAAACCTTAAAGTCAATTTAACTAACCCTCTCCCAAGGTATTTGTTGTTGTTGCTGTTGTTAACATCTTCTCAAACATTTAACGAATTTTAGGCCTTCGGAGTGAGTTTGGTCTATCGAGAATTAATGAATAAAAGGAAAAGATTCTAAAGTAAGGATCTTTCTAAATTATTTCTTACTCTTAAACCAGATTATTATTTAAAATAATTTTCTATATCCTGCAAAGATAGATAGGTGACAGAAATATTATGCACACTTACCCACACACGTACATGCAGATACATGAACATATATAAAGACAGCTCCCAATATACTGAAAGATAGGTCTGTACTCATGAATATGAATGTAATCATTACTTTAATATATAAGACAATGATTTTAGTATATATATATAGTAAGACATAGTACAAAAAAATGTTTCCCCATAATTTCATATTTTAGTCTTACATAATTATAATCAGGCCTAATTATGAAGTGTTGGGCACTCAATGTACGTTCAATAAAGTTAAATAACTGGGTTAACTTACAAAACATATATTAAATCTTTTCCTTTGGACACTCTCATGTTCATTTGTTATTCATCTCTTCAGCATAGTTCTTACATTTGGATTAACATTTAATTTAGAAGTGTCCTTTCCCTCTGATTTATGCTCTGTCCCCTCCATGCAATACTGATGTTAGTTTATAACATCAATCCATCCTGTTCTGGGCATGACCTCTTAGGGTCCCAGAATTTCCTGATGTACGCATAAGTCAATGGGCTTACTAATTCACAGCTAACTTAACTTACTTTGTGAGATCCAATCAACCCAAAGCAAACCTACAGTAGCCTTCCCATGTCCTCCTCTTCCAAAATATCATATTCTTCTACTCTCCATATGGAGCAGAACAAAAGAGGTGGGAGGAGGAGACTCTGTTGTTTGCCTTTGAGAAGGTTCTTTGATGTTTTCTGTGATCAGGCCATGTGCCTCTTAAAGCATCATATATGAGGAGTCCTGAATTATATAAACGTCATATATCAAACAGGAAAATATACATTCTTTATCTTTATCGTATCAATCCCTGAAATCATGGTGGTTATAACCTGTCTCAAGACAGCAGGCAACTACACTTTCTCTTTGACTGTCACATTTTTTTAATTTAATGCAAAAGAAATTTATTGTGCAATCCAGAATCAATCAAGGTTAGTTGACCTTTAATGATGACACACTGCCAGATGCCTGCCAGAAAATGAGAGAGAGCACAAATTTAACAAGCAGTCTATTTTACAAGTTGGGCGCCCACAGAGCTTACTTCAAGTCTAACTTAAGCCCCCAAAATTCTTCAAATATGTTTCAAATCCCACAGACTTCAAATGGAAATAGTCTATTTGAACAAAGTTGGAGAAATATGTATATCTTACTGTTCAGTTCAGAAGTGATTTTATATATATATATATATAAAATCACACAAAATTACAGTAACCTTGTGAGGTACTCAGAACAGGAATTTTCATTTTAAAAACTAAAAAGATGAAATTCAAAAAAGTTAACTAAGTAGACCAAGAGATAGATAGATAGATAGATAGATTTTATATTTTTTTAAATCATCAATATTTGTTTCTTCTCTGTACTAGCCTTGCTCTTGTTGAGCTTATCTTCTAGGGGAGGAGTCAATCATTAATTACTTCATCAAATAGTTCATTAAGCTTCTGAAAATTGTGACGAAGGGGAAGTTCAGGCAGCAGTAAGTACAGCTGGAGGGGGGGTGATGGTGGCAGGACTCCAGTCAGGACTTAGAGGAAGGCTTCTTATGTAAATGACTTCTGAGCTGACTGTTAAAAGGCAGGGATTATCTGGATGAAGAGAACCCGTGTGGAGGAAACAGTTTGTGCTAACATCCTGACATGGGCAGGAGCAGGATACGACAATGTGATAGAACAGAGAGCAATTGGAATAGCGGCACTACAGCAGAGTGGCGAGAAGGCAGGACAGATAATACAGGGCTTTGTAGACTACCTTAAGGACCGTGATCTTAATTCTAATGCCAGTAGGATGTCATGAACAGTCTTAAGCAGTAATATTTGCATGTTAAATTTGAATGTTAAAAGTCTCACTGTGGTTACAATGTGGGGTGTAAGGAGATCTCTCAAGAACTATTACAGTAATTTAGACAAGAGAGTAGTTTCTCGAATTTGGTTGATATCAGGGAAGAAGGGAATGGGATGATTTGATGCAGAACAGGAAAAGTTTAAAAAGAAATTATTTTGAATAAGGAAGATATCAGAATGACCCTAAATTTACATTTTTGTGTAGCATGACCAGTGGCAATGCTATTCATTGGAGATTTTAAATATTATTAAGGAACAAAGATTGGAATCAAGAGTTTATATTAGGACATTGTTGAAACTCGTTGCTTCTGTGACTTCCAGGATTTGGAGTAAACAGAGCTGGAGTTATGGAAGAAGTTTGGGCTGGAAATATAAATGTGAGAGTCATCAGCATGTAGATGGTATATGAACCTGCTTGTTCATTTGTGGGGAGAATATAAAGCACCAATATTTAAAAGCCAGTCACAATATAAGACAGTAAAGCAAGCTCAGTAGGAGCAGCCAACAGAGGCTAGAGGAAATACAGAAGAGTATATATAGTATTGGAAACCAAAGGAAGAAACTGTTTGGGAAGAGGGAAATGCTCAACATCTATTATGGAATGCAAAATAGGCTATTGGGATCACCTTTTTATATTCAACCCACATTCTGCCAAAGGAGGAAAAAGGAAACACACACACACACACACACACACACACACAAAACACAGTTCACATAAGAGGAATACAAATAGAATCAGACTGTAAAAAAGAATACTTAACCACACCAACTATATCTATACAATGTTTTTTAAAAACTATGAAATGCTATTTTGTATCTATATTAGCAAAAGGCAAATGTTGGAAAGGTTGCAAGAAAACTAATAAATTAATTAACAGTTTTCATTAAAAGTAATCAGTACCATAATTTTAAAAGACAATTTAATAGTACATATAAGCCTGAAAGTGTGTTGAAGTTCATTGGCACAAGTGTCCTACTGCTACGTGGAAATAATTTAGAAATCCCCAAATGGCAATTACAAGAAATAATTTTGCTGGAGAGTAACTCACAGAATGTTAACAACGAAGAAATAATGTATGTAGTGCTAATATCTTCATTTTTCAGATAAGCAAACTGAGACACAGAAAGGCTAAGCAACTTTCTTATGGTTGCATGGTGGTAAGTAGCAGAGCAGAGATGAGAAAATGGGCGATCTGAACTGAAAGCCCGTCCGTACTCTATGATTCTGACATGCCCTTCGGCACATTTTTACTTCTGGGCCTTGCTTTTAGTCGCCTACATTTTAGCTCCCTCTTGTAGCCCTACTGCAGACTCATTTTTTCCCCACTGTGTGTGGAATACAGTAAGTGTGGGACGATTTTGTGGAATAAGCAAATGAACAGACTCATGATCTTAAAATAAGTGAATAAAGGACCCAATAGCTTACAACTTAATGTTCCCATGTCTGCCTCGAAAGCTTCTCCTCTACCGCCACTTCTCCTGCACTATTACCACATCTTCCAAAAGCTCACCAAGTTGTTCTCCTCACATCATTCAGTTCTCTAAAAACCTCAGATTCACTGGACTCTGAACATTCATTAGGCATTTTTCTATATATGAGACACGCTGCAAGATCCAACAGAAATAAAGATGAATTCCATTCAATCTTGTATTCAGAAAGCTTGCATTCTTTAGGGGGAGGCAAAAATGTAAACCTCCCATTTGTGTGCGTGCGTGCATTCTATGTAATGTTATCGGGAACTGTGTAATAGAGTCAGTATCACAATAAAATTATGCACAGGGTACATGAGGACCAAAAAGGAGGATTACCTGGCCTAATCTGGGGGTCTGGGAAGATGGAGATGATGCCTGAACTGAGTCCTGAAGCCTCAGCATATATTATCCAAGTGAATGTTAGAAGAGGCGAATACATCCCAGGTTAGGAGAAATGGCACAGTATATGGAAATGGGGTGTGTGTGTGTGTGTGTGTGTGTGTGTGTGTGTGTGTATCCTGAGGATGGCAGAGGGAGCAATGGAAGGGGGATGTTCTAAGAATTACTTGGAAAGGAGCCCTCAATTGTCCTACGGTACTACCTAAATGTATAATCCTAGGTGCTGCACCTTACCTACTAGTAAATACATTAATCCAGTTACTGTTCAGAACTCAAAATATCAGACTTAAAATGCATGTTAATTTCAGGAGGATTAGCCTTACGCACAATTATAGGAAAAGCCTGATTTGATGACTTCCATTTCATAACATGTATCTGTTCTTACTCTAAAACTGCTTTCTTCCCAGAAGCCAAGTGTTTTCATGTCAGTCCCCTGCCTAAATATTTTTAACCCACATCCCCACCTAGGTTATTCATTGGCCTAATCAGCTAATCTCCTGAAATAATTTGAACAGTGGTATTATCTCTTTAAAATGGCGTATTTCATTTCTAATGGACAATTTCTGTGCTTTAGCTCAAAAATATTAATCCTATACATGAGTTTATCCCCTTAGACTAAAATACTTTCAAATATAATCTCAGTTGATATTTAGAGCATTGTGATAAAAGCAAGGTAGCTATTATTATGCCATTTTTTAAGACGAAGATAATGAACAACTTATTCAAAGTCACAGAGTCCTTGGTACAATCAATACTAAAGTCCATTTTATTTATGTCTTAGTGGGAGCATTTTACCCCTGCCACCTTCTACCTAAAAACAGGATCAATGATATTGCCACTAGGGCAAGCTAAAGATATGTGTACTTGAGAGTCCATTGGTTACTTTTTTACATGATACTAATAGGCAGCTTCCTACTCTAACTACACTGATGGAACCTGGGTTCACTACCCCTGTCTCGGTGTGGAAGGCACGTAAGTTGACACATAAATGTCTTGTTAATAATCACCTCATTTAGAAAGAATTATACATTTGCTCTTTGACAAATTTAATCTTAAAAATCAAATCCATTTGCAAACACGTAGTATAACTTTTGACTGTACTGATGGCCTTATTATTTTTACTTATGGACTAAAGTCATGGTAATAGTTTTGCAAGTTTTTCCCCCCTTAAGTCATTTTGCCCTAGCCTTTCACTCATAGTGACTGAAAGAAAATTTTGACAGGTAGACAAAACCCTGTGAGGCAAAACCATGGAAAATGTCAAAGAGTACTCACTAGTGAGTCAACAAGAAAAGAGAGAGAGGCATGGGGCCCACTGGCAATAAGTGGGCACTGCAAGATGTCTAGAGAGAATATCCCACTGTCCCTTTCTCCCCTAGGCAACTCCAGCAACTGTGGTTTCATTTAAAATGGCTTGTTTCCATTATTTATCTATAAACAAAATCAGATTCATTACCCCTGCCCCTCCATTGTCCCAACCAATTCTTTACTCCCCAGTAATCACATTAGCCTTGCCAACCTGAGCCAGAAAACTGAGTCATTGTGGCACATTCTCCTATGTTCTTATGCTAAATCTTCCTCAAATGTGTTTCTCAACTTCTTTCCATACTTCTTATCCCAGTTCAGGACCTTAACACTCCCACTGAGATGACTATAACAGTCTGAAATTGGATGTCCGAGTCACATGCCCCTTATCTCCCCACCTCTACCCTGATGTCTCAATTATCTTTAACAACACAGATCTCTTCATGCACCTTCTCCTTTAAAAGATTTTGATGGCTCCCCAGTATGGCTAAGTCTTAAACTCCTTTTAAGTTTTTATGATCTGGCCCCAATGACATCTCTAAAAAATACTTACCAGTATCAAATGTACACACTCTCGTGCTGGAGAAAGAATTTCTGACCTAAGCATGAGTCTATGCAAGCTTTACTGAGAGAGAATTATAAGGTAATCTATACGCTGAGATTTCAGGGATACAACTTATTTTTCTTCTTGACAAGAGTTAGCCCATCTTAGGCTGTTGTTAAGAGAGATATTTTTCTAGGGACAGTAAGAGATACAGTCAGATTGGTCTTCCCTTTAGCAAATGAGTTGGTAAGAAGATGATTTAGAATGCATACTCCCCAAGCATTTTGGGGTACGGAATAGTATGCTTCTAGGACATACTTGCTTAACATCTCTTGAACTCATGGCAAAGTTTGGCAAACACTAGTATACACTGTATTCACATTAGGATTCAAATGATTTCTCAGAAAATAAGTTTTGATGAGAGGAAATAAATAAAAGCGAGAAAGCAGAAAACACAAAAAGAAACCTGAGATCCTGAGTTGCATGTGTGTTGGATGGGGGGAGGGGTACAGTAGGTTGAGAAGGAGATGGGGTACCAGACTCCATGTCTATGAAAAGAAGAAAGAGGACTTAGGCACCTAAATTCAAATTTCATCCACTTCTTGTATACCGTCTTCCTTAGATTAATCTGAAATATGGTAAATACCGATAAAACATTATTTAGAATAGATGAACATTATATATTATATATACACACACACACATATATGTATACATATATATATAAGTAAAAGTCAAATATTGACCTTTCCTCCTTAGATAGCAATCTTTCGACAATATCAAAAAAATGGATACATTAAGCATGGACACAAACACTATAGTTCTAAAATATTTTTACAATCTACAAGATCATAGCAGTTTTTATAAGAATTAGCCATGAATAGTTAAATGTAAATACAAATTCATTGTGTGAACCATCTATCAAATTTATCAGTACTGCTCATTTTGAAAACTTTGCTTATTCATGCCAATATCATTTACATCAATAAATATGCCTTTCAAAGTGAGCATTTCCAAAATAAGCAGGTCAGAGGAATAAGGTCAGACATTTGAGCACTACTAAAACCATCCTCACAGTATTCTAAGTTTTCACACTTCCAAGTTAACTCCAGACAGAAAAAAATGCACATTGTGCAGTCAGTTTCTTGAAAATAGACTGACAGTAAAATCTAAACTAAGTTTGGAACATGCAATTTAATTTAGGGGTCAGTGGGAACAGGTGTGGGTTTAATGTTAAAATAGAATAAACTAAAGGACCAAGCTTTATTATCGCTGGGAATAGTCCAACAACAACAATGAAGAACTCTGAACACTCTACCTTCAAGGAACTTGAGTAAATTCTGGCAATTTCAGGTTTTACATTTCAGAAATAACCCAGCCCTCATTATTTTCTACTTCGCTGCTTCTAAGCTGGAAGAATTTAGGTCAGAGTTGAGAATGAGTTAGTCATGGTAACTGTCAACAAATAAATCTCTACCCCATATTTCATTCTTCATGAAAAATAAATGAGTGTGGGGCAGGAAAATTGACAATCTTACAGAGACAAGAATCTGTTAGCACCTGTATTTGCATTTTAAAATTACTTTTGAAGAAACGATAATGGACTTTCTACATCCTCCCCAAAACACTAAAGATGGCATTACATAGCGGCCCATATTTGCTTTCCCATGTCCCTAATAACTGTAACTTTATGTATATTTCCTTCTTGGCTCCAATATACGTGAAATCAGCCCCTAGGGCAGCAAACAAACTCTAAAAGGAAATGATTCCAATTAAGCACCACTCTGAAAATGACTTTTTAATCTTTGCATTGTCTTCTGTTGTCAAAAAAAATATCTGTTTAAAACAGCCCGAAAGTACTATAACAAGGATTTTATGTTTGCATCACTCTTGGCCTCACAGTCAAAGTCAGTGTCTGAAATAATGCTTCATTTTCTGCTCCTACTGATTTTACTTTGATTTGCATGGTTTGTGAAAATTTCCCTAATTTGGTCAAAGTCACATTTATTTGCAACAGAAAAAAAAAAAATCTTTGGAAGAGTAAAAAAAAAAAAAAAAATGTTCTGCAAAAATTTCAGGGCACAAAGACAAAAGGAAGGGACTCTATCCCAAGCAGCGCTGTGAACTTCAGGGCAGGAAACATGTCTAATTTGTCTCAAGTTCAGTACGAGGTTCCACTCCTGGTGAGGAAGAAAGAGAGTTCGAGCTCTCAGCTTTGTGTGAAATTTGAAAATGGGTTTTTTCAGTCTTGCTCATTGTGCCCTTTAAGCTTCAGTTGGGCTGCCTCTCCTTTCCCCTCAAACTGCCTAGGAAAGCTTGTTGGTCACATTCAGACTATTGCTGTCCCTGGTACTTCAAAGTTTGGGGAGGATCATACCCTCTGTAGTCTCTCTGAGTTTCTTTGGTACCAGTGAAATACTGACCATTTTCAAAGTGGATTCTGGGGAGGAAGCTATGATGTGGTGAGATTTTCCACATTATTTTTCTACTCTCTGGGATCAGATTCCACACCCCTCTTTTCTATCTTTAGAGTGAGTGGCCATGAAACGGAAAGCTGCTGCATCAAGAAAGAGACTGCATTTAGTGGTGATTAGTGTATTGGTCTCTACACTTTCTACTGAAAGTTTCAGAAACCTAACTCAAAATCAAAACAGCAATTTATTTGCTAGTGCACCAAGGAAAAAAGGCGATACTGGAAGCAGACTTTAAAGACAAGAATAATGGATCCATTATTACTAAGACCCTCCCTCTCCATCCACCCTCATAGCTCAGCTCACCCTGCCTGTTTCTCTTTATATGCTATTCACATTCTCCCCTCTTCCACCTTATTTAGGTAGTGGTTAGCATGCCTTCCCAGCTGGCCCTGTGTAGCCACCACACCAGGTCATGTAACTTTTTAACAACACACGACTGCATTCACTGAGTTCCTACTATGTGCCAGTCACTGCTTTAGATCTTCACAATAGAGTCCAAAAAGAGAGAGAGAGAGAGAGAGAGAGACTGTCTTCATGAAACTGAGAAGAAAATTAGCTTAAAAATACAGACACAATATGCCAGACGGTAATGAGAACTATGGGGAAATCAGGAGGGAGAAGGAGGGATAATAAGGGGTGGTTGCCATTTCATTTTGCAAGATCAAGGAGTCTCATAGAAAGGAAAATTTGTGGGGCACCTGGGGGGCTCAGATGGTTAAGTGTTTGACTCCTTATTTCAGCTCAGGTCAAGATCTCAGGGTGGTGAGATCAAGTCCCGTTGTCAGACTCCACGTTCAGCAGGGAGTCTCCTTGAGATTCTCTTTCCCTGTCCCTCTGCTCCTCCCTTGCCCACATGCATGCTGTCTCTCACTCTCTAAAAAAATAAAAAATAAAAAAAAAAATAAAGAAAGGAGAAATCTGAAATCTGAGCAGATTTAAAGGAGTTAAGAGAAGGAACAATGTGACTGTAAAAAGAACCATCAAGAAATGAAAGTGGAAGGGGTTTACAGACAGAGCATGGCTGACAGTTTGCAGAGGACAAGAAGGCCATACATCGTTGTGCACTACATAGGTCGTATATTTATTCTTTGGTCACAAGGTTAGAATCTAATTTTAGAAAAGGAAGAACAAGAGACTTTTCTGAAAAATAGTCACAATAACAATGACCAAATACTTATCTATATTAGGGGATGGAAGTTGTACTGGTTCAAACAGTGTGCCTTCCAAAATTCATGTCTAACCAAAACCTAAGAATGTGATCTTATTTGGAAATAAGGTCTTTGTAGACATAATTAATTAACATGAGGGCACTGGATTAGGGTGAACCTTAACTCCAATGACTGGTGTCCTTATTGGAAGGCCATGTAAAAACACAGAGAAACACAGGGAAGAAGGCCATGTAACCACAGAGAAAGATCAGAGTAATGCATCTACAAGCCAAGGAATGCCAAGGATTGCTGGCAACCACCAGAAACTAGGAAAAGGAAAGGAAAGATAGTTTCCTAGCCACTCCAAAGGGAGCATGACCCTGCTGACATCATAATTACAACTTCTAGTCCCTTGGAATCTGAGAAAATAAATTTCCGTTGTTTTAAGACACCTAGCCTGTTATACTTTGTTACAGCAGCCCTAGGAAACCAATACAGAGGACCTCTGGTTTTACATAAGATAACCACATTTCAGGTTTTCTCTTCATCCTGGTAGCAGATAATACCAGTCTACAACCAGAAAGCCTTTCCTCAAAATGTCCTGCCACTTAGAAGAGAGTGCTGAGAAGACAGCACTGGCCTCAGTCCAAGGGAGGCCAGAGCTGCACTGGCACAGTCTGACTGAACAACCTGGTCTGGGGTTTACCTCTCATACATTCACCCACTGTCACCACTGAGTTCAAGTAATTACTGCAGTGCTGGCCGGACATGCCCAACTCCCAGCAGCTTTCCCTAAAGCAGGCAGGCACAGCCACCTTGTCCCCTTGAAACTTGCCCAGGTCCTTCAGCAGGTTATTCATTAGAGATTAGATGTTCTCTCTGTTCCCAAGAACAAAGAACGTTCCTCAGCCCTGAGGTGTCAGTAGGCAAGCCTTCACTCTCCACAGGTCGGGATGGTCTTGCCCTTAGGTACACTTCATTTGCACAGCCTTTACACTAGCTCTTCCTCCACTCCAGTAACTCAGCTATGGTATCCAATTTGTCAGCTACAATGGGGACAGGAATTGGGAAATCTTTCATTTCAGCAAGCTGCTTCTCTTTCCTCTGATTATGAGGGGCTGTTATATCACAAGGAGCTAGTCAGATCACCTACGGAAAGACTTTTTCACAGGAGGAGAACCCAAAGTTTGTTTTCACCAAGTACCATTTTGGCAGAGGGAGACAAAGGTAGTAATCCTAGCTTTGCTACCTGTGTGAAGAGCTTAAGGAAGATTTTCAGTGAACCTCTCCACAGAGTCTACGATCCCCATATGTGATCCCACAAAATGTGAGGGAAGTGCCCCAACCCCTGCTTCTCAGAGACCTATAGGAGGTCAGGAGCACAGCTGGTGTAAGCAGACTGTGAGGGGAGAGAGCCAACAGATGGGGCAGAAGGTCTCAATAGCTCAAGACCCTGACTTACTAATGGAATTTCACCACTGGGGACCCTAACCTTCCTCAGCTGAGGCCAAATGAATTTCTAAGGACTAAGAGTTATAACCAAGTGTCCAAGTGTTCTTCACACTTAGCTGTGACTATAGTTAGGCTACAGGACTTTTGCTCATAAAGAACACCAGGAGGGAAGTAGAGTAAAAATGCAGACTCTGAAACTAAAATGGTGTAGTCACATTTAGGCCTATGCTGAATGCCAGCCCCGTGCAGAAGAGCATGCAACAGCCTAAATGAAAAGCTAAAATAAGACTCTAATAGCCACATGGTATGGGTTGCTCAGATATAACAAACTCATATTTTTTTTGTTTTGTTTTCTGTAGTTTCCAGATTTTCTAAGGAGAGCTTAGGAAAGAACTAACACATCATTTCCATTTTGTTACCAAGAACCAGCAAAGGAAGGTGATCTCAAATGAGTCACTAGCAGAGCAGATGTACCACATTTTATATCCAGAGGCTAACTCAAGTTTAACAGGTAAAATCTTTCTGAAATATGTATGTCCCACCTGCCATTTTCAAAAAGAGGAGACTTCACCTCAAGTATATGACGTAAGTGATTTTTCTGAACAGACAGCAAGAGGGAAGGGAAAGCCCAATCCTTCCTTCCTTGGTAAATATGGAATGAAGATTAGAAAGTTGGTACGAAATCAGTGAGAAGTCATGTAGACCCCAATCACCCCCCCACTACAATGAGGTCATGGAGAGAGGACTGCGTGAGATAGGTTGACAAGAAAACCGTCACACAGAGGGGGGTTTTGTCCTGTTTTCCACTAGGAACTATATAGGGAAAGCCAGTTGCACAGAGCACAACAAAACAACCCAGGGTAACTACAAGGTTACGGAGATAAAAACCCTGACCAGCCCTGCCTTGGTCTTCCTAGAGTCCCATTTGGCACAAAAAATATTGGCAGGCTCATTTGGGGGAAGGCTGTGGCAACGAGAGATAACCATTTATCTACAATCTGCAGGGTACACCCAAGGTGAGAGAGCAAAAAGAAGTTACAACCCAACCTCAGAGGGGTTTGTGGAGCCAAGTCAGCAGGAAGGACTCCTGACCAACCTGAGAAATAACTACACAGGCAGGAGCTCCCAGCTACAGTCTGGGGATGCTAGCAGGGCACTCAGCCACCAGCTAAGGCCATCACTGCAGAGATCAGAGGAACCAGAAAACCAAGCAGGGACTTGCAGATATAAATATTGAGATGTGTGCTCCCTACCTTGCTGCCAGATCACATAGCTCCCTGTGAGACACACATCATCTCGGAGAGAAGCAGGGAAGAGGAGAAAGTCTATAAGACCACATATTCAAAAGAGACAAATACCTGAAGAAACTGAATTTGTGAGTCTGAATCTATCCGATGGATTGAATTCAGTTTCATGAGTTTGCTTGCTTTGCTTTTCCCTTGCTGCACTGCAAGGTGACAGCAGATACAGAAAACAAAGAAGCCACATTGAGATTGCGCATTGGAGTGTACCTCCGGTCAAGGGAAATCATAATACGTGATACAAGAGCGAAGTACCAACGTTGCTTGCATTACTACAGGGTTTCTTGAATTCTTCAAGAAAACTTCTGTCACAGTGACCATTTACAGATTGAATTCCACACTTTCAGGAAGCTAACAAACCAAAAATAAAGGTGAGACAAAGAAGTTGTTGAAGGCATAAATTCAACTTCAATTGACAGAAGGATAAGGAACCATCTCCAGATTTATTTCTAAAAGTTACTCTTAATTGCTGCATGATTAAAACCATGTTAAAAAGCATTTTGTAGAAAATTAGCTGTTCCCAATGAGGAATTGTCAGTTAGGACTCAAATGGGCAGGTCAATTTTCTCAAAGGTCTCTCCTTCCAGAGGGTACATAGTTGCTAAATATAGTGCCAGCTTTAAACAGTTAGTCTGAAGGAATGAGATCCTCTGAGCTTGAAAGGAGCATAAGCTAATCTATTTGGAAGACTCAGCAACAAATTTCAAAGAATTATTTTCACAAATGGCAACTGGTGGTAGGTGTAAAAATTGATCAGTGGAACATTAAGTGAAGTGGATGTGCTTTTTATATGTAAAATTATTTTCATTTTAATCAAATGATTTATGTACAAAGGATTATAACTAATGTACACTTTACAAGGACACTCATATTTAAAGCACATGATAATCTGCAGTATGCAATCAGCTATTTATTCTGTGACTAGAACATAATGGAAAAGAAAAGAAGCTTATTTTATGGGACCTGCACGTAATTTCTGCTACAGAGGTACTTTGCTCTTCTATATTTTCCCCCTAGGGCAATACCAGTCATCACGCTACAATTATAAATTTCAAATTAAATGGTAACATTTAAAACAGCATATAAATGTGAAATACAAGGGGAATAAGTTTTATGGAAGAGAAATATGCTTCTTGTTGGATATGTCTCCGAATGTAAGCTATGCAAGACTTTTGGACATTTTTTTCCCCCAAAGTAAATTAGAAACACCTCACATGACTATAAAACTTTTCACATTCTGAAACGTGCCCCGTTCTTGTTAAGAACCCAGAACCTAGCTTCACAATAATTAAATGCAAAACAAATACATGTTGCTATAATTCTATTTGTCTAAAAGGATAATACTTCATTTTTACCAAGTGCATGTGTGTATGCAAATTTCAAAATTAGAAACCTTTTCCCAAACCTATTAAGCCCATGGCTCATTTTCAGCCAAGACTGATAGGACTTTCTTAAAATTATAGATTTTAAACTTTAAACCCTAATTAAACTGTCATCTGGATTTTGCAAATAAATTAATAAATACAAAAGTTAAAATGCATTAAAACAGATTATAGAGATTTTATTTATAAAGCAGTCTTACTCTTTAGAATTTTTCCTTTTTAAACAGAAGTTATTCTCAGGCATTGCTTTGTGTCGGTACTGAGCTAATTTCAGAAACAATCAGCTGTTTGCAGTCCCTTCAT